>NC_044036.1:227618466-227927576 GCF_901765095.1 Microcaecilia unicolor
TTTCCACATAGGCGGGACTTGCAGAGGGAAGCTCCGACGCTGACAGCCTCTTTCAATCCCTCTCTGCACCGTTCGCGCTGCTGAGTCCGACGCTGGCAGGCAGTGGAGAAGGAGGACGGGCTGGAAGAAGAATCGCTGGACATGGGAGAGGGGAAGGGCAGGAGAGAGAGGAGAATCGCTGGGCATGGATGGGAGGAGAGGGCAGGGAAAAGAGAATTGCTGGATATGGATGGGAGGGGAGGGCAGGGGAGAGAGGAGAACTGCTGGACATGGGTGGGAGGGGAGAGAGGAGAATCGCTGGACATGGAAAAGAGGAGAATTGCTGGACATGGAGGGGAGGGCAGGGGACAGAGGAGAATCGCTGGACATGGAAAAGAGGAGAATCGCTGGAAATGGATGGGAGGGGAGGGCAGGGAAGACAGAATTGCTGGTCATGGATGGGAGGGCAGGGAAGAGAGAATTGCTGGACATGGATGGGAGGGGAGGGCAGGGGAGAGAGGAGAATTGCTGGACATGGATGGGAGGGGAGGGCAGGGGAGAGAGGAGAATTGCTGGACATGGATGGGAGGGCAGGGGAGAGAGGAGAATCGCTGGACATGGATGAGAGGGGAGGGCAGGGGAGAGAGGAGAATGGGCATGGATGGGAGGGCAGGGAAGAAAGAATTGCTGGACATGGAGGGGAGGGCAGGAGAGAGAGGAGAATCGCTGGACATGGAAAAGAGGAGAATCGCTAGACATGGAGGGGAGGGCAGGGGAGAGATGAGAATCGCTGGACAGGGATGGGAGGGGAGGGCAGGGAAAAGAGAATTGCTGGATATGGATGGGAGGGGAGGGCAGGGGAGAGAGGAGAACTGCTGGACATGGGTGGGAGGGGAGGGCAGGGGAGAGAGGAGAATCGCTGGACATGGAAAAGAGGAAAATTGCTGGACATGGAGGGGAGGGCAGGGGAGAGAGGAGAATCGCTGGACATGGAAAAGAGGAGAATCACTGGACATGGGGGGAGGGCAGGGAAGACAGAATTGCTGGTCATGGATGGAATGGGAGGGCAGGGAAGAGAGAATTGCTGGACATGGATGGGAGGGGAGGGCAGGGGAGAGAGGAGAATTGCTGGACATGGAAAAGAGGAGAATCGCTAGACATGGAGGGGAGGGCAGGGGAGAGATGAGAATCGCTGGACAGGGAGGGGAGGGCAGGAGAGAGAGGAGGAATGCTGGACATGGATGGAGAGGAGAACAGGAGAGGAGAATTGCTGGACATGGATGGATGGATGGGGTTGGCGGGGAGAGAGGAGAAATGCTGGACGGGTGGAGGAGAGGGGAGAGAGAATTATTGCTTTATATGGATACAGGGGAGGGAAGAGAGGAGAAATGCTGGACATGGATTTAGGGGAGGAGAGAGGAGAAGTGCTGGACATGGATGGAGGGGTTGAAAGAAAAAAAGAAGATGCACATGGATGTTGATGAGGGAAAGAGAAGAAAGGAGAAAAACTGCACATGGATGGAGAAAATAGGCAAAAGCTGGATCTACGTTATACCTCCTCCAGTCAATTCCATGGAGGAGGACCCAGCTTTTATATTTAACTCATGTTTATTGATGGTATACAGTACAGAACATTTCACAAATGATATTGTTTATATTGTGTCAAAAGTTACCAACATTCATTTTTCCAATTTTCTTCCCCATTCAACTTCCCCAAACTGCAACATCTTACTTCTGGACTTTATATTAATTCGTATTCATTCCCATCCCCTCCCAACCTTCCCCCTAACTACCCCTTGCTTACCCCCCCTCCCTGTGTCCATCATTCATTATTTATCTAGTTTTGGTCACACAGTTGTTACAAGTTTAACAGATAGCTGCGAGCTGCAGGGGTTAATGTATTCCAAAAGGGGGTCCACTGATATTGGAATTGTTTCCCCTTCATGGTATCAAAGTCCACTATACTTATGCGCTCCATAAGTAATAGCCATAACATTTTCATTCTCCATTGTTGGTACGTTGGGGCTCGTGGGTTCAGCCATTCCGTCAATATAACTTGTTTGCTCGTTATAGTGGCACAATTTACAAATGCTGCAAATCATCTTGCTTTGGTGTGCCCCAAATCCGGGCTCCCAAACAGCAGGGTTGGGTTATACTTCCAGTTTTGGTTCCAAAGTACATTAACATAGCTTATAATGTCTGTCCAAAATTTCTGTATTTTTTGTGCAGGACCAAAACATATAGCCTAGACTTGCACCCTCTACCCCACATTTAGGGCATTCCCCCCATGGAGAGAGACCGATGTAAAATTCTCGCCTGGGGGGGATGTGCAGTCTGAGGACAAATTTGTATTGTAGTTCCCAGAATGTTGCCTGAGTGGTTACCTTCCTAATCGAGAGGACATGGGCCTTAATCTGCGCAGCCGTTATATCTGTGGGGAGGTCTGCTGTCCATTGTCTGGACAAATTTTGGTAATCCAGTTCTCTGGCTGTGTCTTTTATGTGCTGATGATGGTAGGACAGCAGCACCTTTTGTTATGATTCTATGGAAAATGCCGTAGACAGCTCTTCCTGGGCATCTTCCGCAAGAGACTCCCAGGGCAAGGAGTGCACGTAATGCTTAAGCTGTGCATAATAAAACTGATCTGCCTCTAGCACCCCATACTCGGCCTGCAATTCCGAAAAAGGTCTCATATGTCCATCGTGGGTTACTACCTGCAGCAAGTATTTAATGCCGCATCTCTCCCATCTCCGGAACTGGGCATATAAATTGCCCGGTGCAAAGGCCGGATTTCCGCAGATGGCCAAAAAAGGTGTCACTTTTGGTCTGAAATGATGCAAGCGACAAATCCACCTCCACACCGCTTTCGCAAACGTCGTGATCCCGGCTTTGAAAATATGCACGATAATGTATCTAAGGTAGCTGGGACCCCAACTCCCAAATACTTCAATTGAATGGGCGCCCACTTAAATGGAAACCGTTGTTCCCAGTCGTTTACCTCCACCCCTCACCCCCACCGCCATGGCACATGACTTACTTAAATTTAGTTTAAAGCCTGAAAGCTGTCCAAATCTTCTAATATTTTCCAAAAGTGTCGGGACCGACCTCCGTGGGTGAAGCAATGTCAGTAGGAGATCGTCTGCATATGCCAGCACTTTAACACAGTGGTCCCCAACATGGACCCTTTCTACCTTCCCGTCTCCTACCAAGGTACATAGTAAAGGTTCTAATCACAAACAGTAATGGGGAAAGGGGGCAGCCCTGTCTCGTACCTCTCTGAATTACAAATTCTTGTTCTTTCAGGCCATTGACCAATACACTGGCCTGTGGTCCGTTATACAAGGCCCTAATGGCCTCCAAGTACCACCCGGCAAACCCCATATGTTCTAATGTGTAGAATAGGTAGTCCCAGTGTACTTGGTCGAATGCCTTTTCGGCATCTAGGCTCACTACCAGCGCGGGTGTCTTTCTTTCATAACAGGTGGCCATAGCCAGCAAGAGCTTACGCATGTTTTGTGTTGATTGTCTATTCCGCACAAACCCTACTTGTTCTTTGGAGGACCCAGCTTTTACTTATGGATGTATGGCAAGAAATGAAGAAGAAAGGAGGAAAGTAAAGAAATAAATGGAAAGGAAGCTCAGGAAACGGAGTTAAGGGAACAGATAGAGAGCAGCAGAATCAGAGACTGGGATGGATAGAAAAACAAAGTCACCAGACAATAAAGGTAGAAAAAATCATTTTATTTTCATTTTAGTGTTTAAAATATATCCAATTTGAGAATTTACATCTGCTGTCTTATTTTGTACTGGGTATACTGGAGCTGTAACAGCTTACAGAAATTATTTCTGATGAAAAAAAATCACATTATTTTTTTCTCCTATACTAGTATAATATTTTCAATGATGTCTGTTTATATGCGCCATAGCTGGTATAAGGGGTGTGGCTAACGTGGGTGTGGCTATCATAGGGGTGGAGCCATATGTGTTGACCCCGCCCGTAATGAGTACCGGCACCTTTTTTTCTACAAAAAACACTGCTTAACAGTCTATTATTAATGGATGATAATTAGAAGAACAGAGTTAAAAGTGCAACTATTGATCTCTTTGCCCGTTTACAAGATCCCAACATATAAACCAAATCACAATTTGGGAAGCTTTCAAGGCCACTATAAGAGGAGAGTTCATTGCCATCTCTGCACATCAAAATAAAGAAAGATATAAACACCTCACAGAATTGGAGAATGAACTAAAATTATCGGAACAACAATATATTGCATCTCCTAATCCAAACACACTCAACTCCATGTATCAAACCAAATACAAATATAATAGAATATGGAGTATAAAAGCTGGCCATGAGATCTTTATTCGCAATCAGTCCCAATATGCTGAACAGAATAAATGTAGTTTTTCTTTCTTTACAACATCCGTAAAATCCGCCCCTTTCTTTCCGAGCACTCTACCAAAACCCTCATCCACACCCTTGTCACCTCTCATTTAGACTACTGCAATCTGCTTCTTGCTGGCCTCCCATTTAGTCACCTCTCCCCTCTCCAGTCGGTTCAAAACTCTGCTGCCCGTCTCATCTTCCGCCAGGGTCGCTTTACTCATACTACCCCTCTCCTCAAGACCCTTCACTGGCTCCCTATCCGTTTTCGCATCCTGTTCAAACTTCTTCTACTAACCTATAAATGTACTCACTCTGCTGCTCCCCAGTATCTCTCCACACTCGTCCTTCCCTACACCCCTTCCCGTGCACTCCGCTCCATGGATAAATCCTTCTTATCTGTTCCCTTCTCCACTACTGCCAACTCCAGACTTCGCGCCTTCTGTCTCGCTGCACCCTACGCCTGGAATAAACGTCCTGAGCCCCTACGTCTTGCCCCATCCTTGGCCACCTTTAAATCTAGACTGAAAGCTCACCTCTTTAACATTTGACTCGTAACCACTTGTAACCACTCGCCTCCACCTACCCTCCTCTCTTCCTTCCCGTTCACATTTATTGATTTGATTTGCTTACTTTATTTATTTTTTGTCTATTAGATTGTAAGCTCTTTGATCAGGGACTGTCTTTCTACTATGTTTGTGCAGCGCTACGTATGCCTTGTAGTGCTATAGAAATGCTAAATAGTAGTAGAAGTAGTCATATGCTTGCCAACTATCTGAAAAGGAAAAGAACTAAAACACAGATACCTATAATAAAACAAAAAAATCCAAATATTTCTTATACTAAAACAAACGATATACTTGAAGCTTTCCACAAATTTTATTCAGAACATTATCAATCAGAACTTCATATGCCCAATCTCTGCTACAAAATTTTCTAAATAATATCTTTTCTCCTTCTTGGGCCACAAAAGAAAGAGATTCACTTCATTCCCCTATAACAGAATAAGAAATTCTAGCCTCTATTACCCAGTTAAAGTCTAGGAAAGCTTCTAGACCAGATAGTCTTCCTAGCGAATTTTATAAATTATTTAGTAAATTAACTCCCAACCTCCTCACTTTATTTGAACCAGGGGCGTATCTGGAATCCGGCGGTAGGGGGGGCCACAGCCAGAGAGGGGGGGCACATTTTTGCCTCCCTCCCCCCCCCCCCCCGCCGCCGCCTCTCTCCACCCCCTCCCCGCCGTCAACCCTCCCCCGCTGCTTACTTTTGCTGGCGCCGAGGTCCGACCCGCAATCTCCGTTTTTCGTCTTCCTCCGTGGCCATGCTTCCAGGAAGTAACGCTGCAGTGCTGATTCGTTGAATCCAGTTCGACGTCTGACGTCAGACGCCGAACTGGATTCAACGAATCAGCACTGCAGCGTTACTTCCTGGAAGCATGGCCACGGAGGTAGACGAAAAACGGAGATTGCGGGTCGGACCTCGGCGCCAGCAAAAGTAAGCAGCGGGGGAGGGTTGACGGCGGGGAGGGGGGCCAGGGCGAAATCTGCGGGGGCCCAGGCCCCTGTGGCCCCACGCAGATACGCCCCTGATTTGAACAACTGGAAAATGACTCTTCATTAAAAAACCCCAACAGATTTTCTGAGGATTTATCACTATTCTACCAAAACCCAATAAGGATCCCATGCAAGTCTTCAATTTCTGACCAATACCTCTACTCATTGTAGACTATAAAATATTTACAAAAATCTAACTCTTTACGTTCAATCATTGGCTTCGTTATTCATCCAAATGTGTTTATGCCAGGGAGATTAATTACCGGCAATGCCCGCTCATTTCATCAGATTTTCTTGCTTGCTAAATCCCTAGATCTACCCGTTATAGCAATGGCTATTGAAGCTGAAAAAACATTTAAAAATCCTAAGGAACTTGCTGGTGTTGCTTTTCCAGATTTCTGGACATATCACAAAGCTTTCATTTCATCAATTATCCCATCTCCCCAGACCTGATCTGTGCATAATACCTCCCAAACCCCAGCCCTCTCCTCCATAGAAGCCCTGAGTGGGAAAGCACCTATGTCCTATGCCACTCCAAGGAAGCAGTCTTCTGTGAGTCAGTTCTTCCCCCTCATATATATGCCATTCCATATTCAATACTCCAAACGCTAAAACTGTAGATCCCATAACACCCTCAAAGCCAACCCGCTCCCCCCTCCCCGTAGGGAGCCACTACTCATTCCATTCATTCATAGGCATACCTTTATCACCCCAGCCCTTCCCCCACAGCCATCTCCACTCCACACTTCTCACCACTCTTATACGTTGCATTCACACACTCACACAACTTGCCACCTATACATGAACTCCACAACCTCAGCAAAAAGCGGTGCCGATTCAGCTAAGGGAGTCTGCAGTCCCCCAATTAGTTCTTGCCTCCACCAGTACCCTGGCTCCCAGTTCACTTGGAGCCTTTATTATTGTTCTTCACTCTCTGACAGTGGAACCCTACCAAGCATCGTCTCACATCAGTACATTGTGGCTGAGGTCCCACTGATGCAGGCCCCAGGATGCCTTTCTTTGTAAGCAGGTCCCATACTTCTTCCATCGTAGACGACTTTTTAAGCACATCACTCACTGTCACCAGCAATTGAAACGGGATAGTTTATCTGTACTTCCACTTAGCATAGGCCATAGCTCTAGTGACTTTCAAAAGGTGTGTGTATCCTGGTATATTTCAATCTTCGAGTCCTTTTACTGCAGGGCTTCCTGTTCCCACACTTTACACAGCAGCTTTTCCTTATCAATAAAATTCTGTAACACACAATAATGTCCCCACAGTCAGCCATTTACTCACGGCCCAGCAAATGGTAAGCCCTCTCAATTGGTGGTTTAAGTCCATCATTCTGAGTCAGCTGCTCACCCTCTAATAGCCAGTGGTAAATCATATAGGCAACCTTTGCTACGTCCTGAAACTCTGTCATATTTGGGACCCTGTGGGGCTGCACTTCATAACGGCTTATGTGATTCTCCATTTTGTTCATCAAGTCCTTGTATTCCGTGTGCAGATTCTCCAGCCCACACTGTGTCTCCACTAGCAGGTCCTCACATACTGGCCTCTACATTATCGATCCATGCCACCATGTCCATAAGGTCTTCTTTGATTTCTTGTATTGTCTCTTTAATCTGTGATCTGATGAGATCTCTGCTTTTATTTCTCTCCTCTTGGATCAGCTCCATCTTAGTAATGCCTGCAGTGTCCAAAGGAGCTTCTGTTCCTATCTGCACCTTTGCCTGATTCAGCTCCACATGCCCTGGGCTCACTGGTTCCTCTTCTCCCCAGGCAACACCACGTGGGCCCCATTGCACCAAGTGTTCAACTATCTTGGTAGCCACTTAGTTTTCCATCCTCTTTTTTTTTTTTTTTGCCATCTTAACTCCCCATGCTTTTCAACTTTTTCTCCAGTTCTTGGGGGTTCACACCTCATGATAATTAACTTTGTTGGAGGTAAATTGCTCAGACTCATGACAGAGCACCTAGCTTTAGGCATCCATCTTATGCATTGTTGTCACTTCCTCCCCTCAAGACAAAGAAACTTGACAGCTAGTGGATCTGCAATAATGATGATGCCCATTCCTAAGGTCTAATTCCCCAGTTGCCATATTCTGCCCAACTTGTAATCTCTGGAGCAAATAGACTATTGCAACATCATTTACGTGGGTTCACCTAAGTGGCTGAGAGCCGTGGACTGCACCACTTTTCTAAGGTGCTGCAGTCTCAGAAATGGTTGTAAATTAACATAACCTTTGCAGGATCTTCCCCTTTTTCCTTTTGCATTCAAATCTGCAGTTCATGATTGTTTCATGTTGGGGCAGGAAGAAGGTAGGCTACAGTAGTCCTATTTCCCACATTTCCCTTAGCAAGGTCAGCAAAGCTGCTACTCCCATGTCTTGGCCTTGCACATCTTTGCTTCTCTTATATTTTATCCTCACGAGTTCAAAATGGCCACCGAGTGAAGCGGACATGTGTTTGCCCTCTGGGAAAATTTTCCTTTACTAAAAGCGATGCCTAAGAGGAGGGGGAAAGCGGCTGCCCCAGCCTCTCAGCGGCTGAATACCCCAACTCTGAGCGGCCCGATTGATACTTTTTTGCAGAGAGCATTGGACCTGAACGCGTCAGTGAGTGGCCCGTTGACGAGCTCCGTAGCAGTTGAAGGCTTACCGGAGAGTCCTGAGCTGGAAGTTACATTGAGCCCTGAAGAGCGAGCACCTCCCCCCATCTGAAGGGGGGCAGACTCAAGAAAAATGTCAGGAAGTATTTCTTCACGGAGAGAGTGGTGGATGCTTGGAATGCCCTCCCGCGGGAGGTGGTGGAGAGGAAAACGGTAACGGAATTCAAACATGCGTGGGATAAACATAAAGGAATCCTGTTCAGAAGGAAAGGATCCTCAGGAGCTTAACCGAGATTGGATAGCAGAGCCGGTAGTGGGAGGCGGGGATAGTGCGGGGCAGACTTATACGGTCTGTGCCAGAGCCAGTGGTGGGAGGCGGGACTGGAGGTTGGGAGGCAGGGATAGCGCTGGGCAGACTTATACGGTCTGTGCCAGAGCCGGTGGTGGGAGGCGGGGATAGTGCTGGGCAGACTTATACGGTCTGTGCCAGAGCCGGTGGTTGGGAGGCGGGGCTGGTGGTTGGGAGGCGGGGCTAGTGCTGGGCAGACTTTATACGGTCTGTGCCCTGAAGAGCACAGGTACAAATCAAAGTAGGGTATACACAAAAGTAGCACACATGAGTTGTCTTGTTGGGCAGACTGGATGGACCGTGCAGGTCTTTTTCTGCCGTCATCTACTATGTTACTATCTCAACCATGTGGAACTTGCTCACCAAAGTTGGCGTCTTCGACCCTGAGTTCGGAAGCGACTGTGGGAGTACGAAGAGGAGAGGCAGAATTAGATCATATGGGAGCTATGTTATCCACGGGGATTGAAGCAGTGTTGGTGGAGGAAAATGGCTCAAATATGGCAGATATTCCTGTTCAACAAGTAGAGGTAGGAACTGTCTCATTTGCAATGTTGCAATGAACTAAACCTCCAGAAGTTACACTAGATAATCTTTGGACATTAATAGTAGATTTGGGCAAAACGTTAATTCCTCAGATTCAGAAGATCAAACAGGAAGTGGACTGTGTGGAAGAAAAAGTTAAATGATTAAATTCGCAAGTTGAAAAACAAGCGAAAGATACCTAACAAACGCAAGAGATACAAAACACTATGCTTAAAGATTTAACTAATTTGAGAAGAAAGACAGAGATATTAGAGAATTACTCTAGAAGCAATAATCTTCGATTTATACATTTTCCTTACCTAAATTCTATTGCTCCAAGAGAAATACTAAAAATATATTTTAAGGGGATTCTTCAGATAGGGGAGGAAAATATCCCCCCATTTGCACGTTTACTACTTACCTCTTAGAAATCAACGTTTGCAAGATAATCAACCCTTAGATGTCACGGCTCTGTTAGAGACATCAGATACTGAACAAAAATTATCAGCTACTTTGGTAGCGACAGTTGCTCTGTCACCAGATAAAGTTTGGATATTAAAAATGTTTTACAAAAATCGTGAAAAATCCTTTAAGGGACTGAGAATTTCTGTTTATCCAGATGTCTCGAGGGAGAAGCAAGTACGTCGGAAAAGATTACTTAAAAAAAAACAAGAAACGCTTCAATTGGGAGCATCTTTTTTTCTAAAGTTTCCATGCAAATGCTTAGTTACCTACCACTCTGAAAAATTTGTGTTTTATGATCCCTCCCAACTTGAGTCATTTATTGCAACAAGAAGGGAAGTTGGAGTAGAAACTCCAACACTTAGTAGTGCTTGAAAAGTATATAAAGGACTAAACACACGAACGTTTAATCTCTCTAAGTGTATATTTTTCTTTAGTTTCCTTGTTTAAACTTCAACATTAACCTATTTTGAACTCCCCCTGTAGACTTTTGTTGATTTAATTATGGAATTTATGCAGAGAGAAATATTTCCTTTGGTAAAAGTTCCTAATTAAGCAACTTTCTTATGCAAGTATTGTAATGCTTGTAATTATTTGAAAAATTTCAATAAACAAATATTAACATGTTTTATCCTCGCATCCTAGTCTTAGTAGACTCCTCTACTTTTGCCTTTTAGGTTCACACTCGGCTCCCTCGTTCAACCCTAATCCTGGAACCCCTAAATTTCCCTCTGCTCCTTCACCTATATAGGTTCCATCTGAAGAAGTATTTTAGGGAAACATATTAACTGCTGTCCCTGTGTAATAGAGGGCTGCTGGCTGGTATTTTTATCATGCATATACAGATTCTGATCAAGCAATCCTAGAATATTACCTTTTTTTTAAGCAGAAAGACAAAGTGGGGTTCACACTCTCCACAGCAGTCAAACGCAACAAAAAAAGGGGTGGAGAGGGCCCAATGACAAGTGGGTCCAAATAAAGGTTTCTTTTGGAGCATCTTACCCTTGAGTGTGGTGACTGATCACTTGTCATTGGGCCCTCTCCACCCCTTTTTTTGTTGCTTTTTTTAAGCAACATTTGATCAATATGATAGCAAAAGAAGTTATAGCTTGCATCCCATTAGATCATAAGAGTGAATCACAACTCATTCAGCCAATCACTTTATAATGATAGTCTTATGTGAACCTTTTTATATTTCTCTTTAGTGTTTATGAGGATGAAAGTGATAATGAGGGCTTGTTTAAAATGGCATCACCTAAACTGCTGAAGTTAGACGCTTCTTCCAGGGAAGAGGAGGAAGAAGATGTGGTATGGACTCTGTGCTTTTTTCTGTTATGTTTTTTTACAATGCGACTTACACACTAAAATACAGGTTCTCTAGTACTTTTTACCTTGCCATAAGCCTAGACTCTTGTTGGTCAGGCGCTCTCTTAAAGCAGCATTTCAAATGGCAGACAGAACTAACAGCTGCTTTTTGCCTCTCAGAACATTTTGGTGGATGAAGACTTTAAAGCGCTTTGTAATATCCCATCTCCCATACTTAATAATTGAAGTAAAATTGGAAGAGGGAGAGCACTGCTGTATTGATTCTTATAAGAGCCCCATGCAAGAGTTAGACTGATAGGTGCAAAGAGTGACAACTACACATGTAGCTGAAGGACTATTGACAGCGCATGGCTTGTATTAAAAAAAAAAAACACTCTAAAAGGGTATGAAGATAGAGGAAGACCTGGGAATAAAGCCAGAATTGAAATGACGCCAAGAAAATCCATTGTGTACTGCCAGTTTGTCTAAGGCAGGGGCGTAGCCAGAGTATGGATTTTGGATGGGCATAGACAAGAAGTGGGTGGGCACCAAGTGTCCTTCCTCCCCCCCTCCCCCCCCCCCCCCCCCCCCCCCCTGGTTATCTTACAAAAAAAAAAATCTCAACTGGCAGGAAAATGCTGCTCTCCACCTCAGCAGTCTGCAGCAGGCATGCACTGAAAACTGAGCATGGGCAGCTTAGGAAGTTCAGACTGCTGAAGTGGGGAGCAGCATTTTTGGCACCAAGAGGGAGGTCTTTAGCTAGTAGAGCTAAGGGTGTGCCGCTGTTGGGTGGGCTTGAGCCCTAAGTGGGTGGGCCCTGGTCCACCCAGGCCCACCTGTGGCTACGCCACTGGTCTAAGGTTAATGCACCTCTGCTCAAAGGTGGATTCAGTGTAAGGACACCAATGGGAGACAGTGACATATGGGGCATTCTTCGGTCATTGTATATCTAAGGTGCTGCCTGCTATGACTGTGGGAGAGCTCAAGTAGATTCTTTATGCGCATATCTACAATATTCTTCCTTTGCAATCAGCTAGATCTGGCTTATTTTAGAATTTTTATATCCTTACAACTTGTAGTTGTTGGAGCCTTTAGCTTTACTAGACAGGTCTCTCATGAAACTTGCAAGGGACCACTCTTAGGAGGATGAGGGTCTCACAGCTATCTGTAAGCAACTAAATATCAAATTCTAATGTCTGCTCTCTTGTTGCCCTCAGAGTATGAAAGGCCGACCCCCCTCTGCTCCTCTCTTTGGTGATGACGATGATGATGATGACAACGATGACCTAGACTGGCTGGGATGAAGATTCATGGAGCTGATGACGAGGCACCGAATGGTGTGGAGCACATTTTGCACTTAACCGGTTGCTGTGAATGAAAACTCGCAGCATGGTTGTGAATGACTCTGAATATGCATGTGAGAGATTTGCATACCAAGGAAGCAGTGAATAAAAATGATCTCATAAATATTCATTGTGGAAATCTGAAATCCTGACTGACTGGGTTTCTCCCGGGACAAGTTTGGGAATCACCGGTGTAGGGTAATGGTGCTGCTGTATAGTCAAACCCCAGAAGTGCCTGCCTGAACTCTGTATCAGTATCCCAGAGAGGTAGGGTGGTATTAGTGCACGTTATGCCACTAGTTTGTTAATCTGAAGGTTATTTTTTTAACCAGCGTAAATAAATGATTTATATAACTAACTAGACTGAGTGTGTCTGGCTGTGTTACTACTACTACTACTACTATTTAGCATTTCTATAGCACTACAAGGCATACGCAGTGCTGCACAAACATAGAAGAAAGACAGTCCCTGCTCAAAGAGCTTACAATCTAATAGACAAAAAATAAATAAAGTAAGCAAATCAAATCAATTAATGTGAACGGGAAGGAAGAGAGGAGGGTAGGTGGAGGCGAGTGGTTACGAGTCAAAAGCAATGTTAAAGAGGTGGGCTTTCAGTCTAGATTTAAAGGTGGCCAAGGATGGGGCAAGACGTAGGGGCTCAGGACGTTTATTCCAGGCGTAGGGTGCAGCGAGACAGAAGGTGCGAAGTCTGGAGTTGGCAGTATTGGAGAAGGGAACAGATAAGAAGGATTTATCCATGGAGCGGAGTGCACGGGAAGGGGTGTAGGGAAGGACGAGTGTGGAGAGATATTGGGGAGCAGCAGAGTGAGTACATTTATAGGTTAGTAGAAGAAGTTTGAACAGGATGCGAAAACGGATAGGGAGCCAGTGAAGGGTCTTGAGGAGAGGGGTAGTATGAGTAAAGCGACCCTGGCGGAAGACGAGACGGGCAGCAGAGTTTTGAACAGAGGGGAGAGGTGACTAAGTGGGAGGCCAGCAAGAAGCAGATTGCAGTAGTCTAAACAAGAGGTGACAAGGGTGTGGATGAGGGTTTTGGTAGAGTGCTCAGAAAGAAAGGGGCGGACTTTACGGATGTTGTAAAGAAAGAAATGACAGGTCTTGGCAATCTGCTGGATATGAGCAGAGAAGGAGAGAGAAGAGTCAAAGATGACCCCAAGGTTTCGAGCTGAGGAGACAGGGAGAATGAGAGAGCCATCAACAGAAATAGAAAACGGGGGGAGCGGGGAGGTGGGTTTGGGGGGGAAAATGAGAAGCTCGGTTTTGGTCATATTTAATTTCAGGTGACGTGGAGACATCCAGACAGCAATGTCAGACAAGCATGCTGAAACTTTGGTTTGGATGCAAGGTGAGATATCAGGGGTAGAAAGGTAGATTTGGGAGTCATCAGCATAGAGATGGTAGGAAAAGCCATGGGATGAGATTAATGAACCAAGGGAAGAAGTGTAGATAGAAAAGAAGAGGGGACCAAGAACAGAACCCTGAGGTACGCCGACAGGCAGAGGGATAGAAGTAGAAGAGGATCCACCAGAGTGAACACTAAAGGTGCGAAGGGAGAGGTAGGAAGAGAACCAGGAAAGGACAGAGCCCTGGAATCCAAGTGAGGACAGGGTATCGAGAAGTATGCTGTGATCGACAGTGTCAAAAGCAGCGGAAAGATCAAGAAGAATGAGGATGGAATATTGACCTCTGGATTTAGCCAGTAATAGGTCATTGGAGACTTTAGTAAGCGCAGTTTTGGTTGAGTGGAGAGGGCGAAAACCAGATTGTAGTGGGTCAAGAATAGCATGTGAGGAGAGAAAATCAAGGCAGCAGCGGTGAACAGCACGCTCAAGTAATTTGGAGAGAAAAGGAAGGAGGGCGATGGATCGGTAATTAGAGGGACAAGTAGGGTCGAGTGAAGGCTTCTTAAGGAGAGGTGTGACCACAGCATGTTTAAAGGCAGCAGGGACAGTCGCAGTGTTTCCAAAGCCAAATGAGCTGTTCTGCTTGTCAAGGACTGGTGCATTCTAGGCCTCGTATATAGTAGATCTGTTAATCCAGCATTGCTGGATAAGTCCAGGCAGCCCAAGTCTTCTGAACCCCACTCAGTTCAGTCTCACATCAGCTATGGAACACTGCATAGTTCAACTGGCTGATCCTAGATTGGAACTGTTGGGGAAGGAGTGGTGAGATACAGAAGAACTAGATTGGATTGGACCATTGGGAGGGGAAATGAGGCTGGCAAAGGGGGAGCTCTTGTTCTCTGAGGACAAGCAGGTATAATAATCTCACACATGGGTAAAGTCATCCACGGTGCCCAGGGCGGACACTGCCAAATGCACTGTCACTTTAAATCTTTGAGGCAGTGCCCCAACCGTGTACACACAGGTGCCTTCCCACGAGTGTGGGACCAGCAGTCTGTCATTTTCTGTGGAGGAGAGAGGTTAACTTTTTAATCTCTTCTTAGCACATCAAACTTTTGCCTTTTTGGTGCCTTCCCTTTTTCAGGACATTTTTTTCTTCATATTCTTCTTTTGTTTTTTCAGTTATTTTCACTTTTTAACTTTCGGCCTTTTTAGGCCTCTGATCCCTTCTTTTGCCCGGGCAGCATACAGCCTTTTGACCTAGCATATGCTGTATTTTTTCCCTCCATGTTAGTGAGGGTGCTGTGAGGAATGATATCACTGCGACTGAAATGACAGGGACCCTGGGGAAATGAGGAAGCGATATGGATCACCTTAAAAAGAGATGATAGAACCTCTGTCCACATGGGTGTTGTCTACAGACCTCCGACACAATTGGAGGCATTAGATAAAGACCTGATCGCAGATATTCAAAAGTTGGGAAGCAAGAGAGAGGTGCTGTTGCTGGGAGAATCGGAAAGAAGTAGAGGGATCGTGGATGCTTTCCAAAGTGTTTTGCTCAGACAAATGGTGATGGAACCCACGAGGGAGGGAGCGACACTGGATCTGGTGCTCACAAATGGGGATAGCATGTCAAATATCCGAGTGGGTGCCCACCTGGGCAGCAGTGACAATCAAACGGTTTGGTTTGATATAACAGCTAAAGTGGAGAGCGGCCACTCAAAACGAATCTAGGCAGATTTCAAGCGTGCTGACTTTAGTAAAATGGGGGAATACCTGAGGAAGGAGATGATGGGCTGGGAGGAAGTACGAGAAGTGGAAGGACAGTGGTCCAGGCTGAAAGAAGCTATAAATAGGGCCACGAACCTTTATGTAAGGAAAGTAAATAAAAGCAAGAGAAAAAGGAAACCGATATGGCTCTCCAAGCAAGTGGTTGAGAAAATAAAGGCTAAAGAGTTGGCGTTCCAGAAATACAGAAAAACTCAAGAAAAGGAACACATGGAGGAATACCGTATGAAACTGAAAGAAGCCAAGAAAGAGATACGACTGGCAAAAGCGGAAGAACAAATGGCTAGAAATGTAAGAAGGGGTGACAAAAATTTCTTCAGGTATATTAGTGAAAGAAGAATGACTAAAAAGGGAATTGTGAGACTAAAAGATACTGCGAACCGCTATGTGGATAATGATGAAGAAAAAGCAAATTTGCTAAATAGATACTTTTGTTCTGTTTTCACAGAAGAAAATCCTGGAGAAGGACCGCGATGGACTGGAAATAGTACAAATGAGAATGAAGTGGATAGAGCACCGTTCACGGAAGAAAGTGTGTATCAACAACTTGAAAAGCTAAAGGTAGACAAAGCCATGGGACCGGATGGGATCCACCCCAGGATATTGAGGGAGCTCAGACAGGTTTTGGCGGGTCCTCTTAAAGATTTGTTTCATATATCCTTGCAGACGGGAAAGGTTCCGAGGGATTGGAGAACAGCGGAGGTGGTCCCTCTTCACAAAAGTGGTGATAGGGAAGAAGCTGGAAACTACAGGCCGGTAAGCCTCACTTTGGTTATTGGAAAAGTAATGGAAGCGATGCTGAAGGAAAGGATAGTGAATTTCGTGGAAGCCAATAAGTTGCAAGATCCGAGACAACATGGTTTTACAAAAGGGAAATCGTGCCAAACGAATCTCATTGAGTTCTTTGATTGGGTGACAGGAGAATTGAATCAGGGACGAGCTATGGACTTAATCTACTTAGATTTCAACAAAGCTTTTGACACGGTTTCCCACAGGAGGCTCTTAAATAAACTGGATGGGCTGAAGATAGGACCTGAAGTGGTGAACTGAATTAGGAACTGGTTGACGGACAGACACCAGAGGGTGGTGGTGAATGGAATTCGCTCGGAGGAGGGAAAGGTGAGTAGTGGAGTGCCTCATGGATCGGTGCTGGGGCCGATTCTGTTCAATATATTTGTGAGTGATATTGCCGAAGGGTTAGAAGGTAAAGTTTGCCTATTTGTGGATGATACTGAGATCTGTAACAGAGTGGACACCTGGGAGGAAGTGGAAAACATGAAAAAGGATCTGAGGAAGCTAGAAGAATGGTCTAAGGTTTGGCAATTAAAATTCAATGTGAAGAAATGCAAAGTGATGCACTTAGGGAATAGAAATCCACGGGAGATGTATGTGTTAGGCAGGGAGAGTCTGATAGGTACGAGCGGAGAGAGGGATCTTGGGGTGATAGTATCTGAGGATTTGAAGGCAACAAAACAGTGTGACGAGGCGGTGGCTGTAGCTAGAAGGTTGTTAGGCTGTATAGAGAGAGGTGTGACCAGCAGAAGAAAGGGGGTGTTGATGCCCCTGTATAAGTCGTTGGTGAGGCCCCACCTGGAGTATTGTGTTCAGTTTTGGAGGCCGTATCTTGTTAAGGATGTAAAAAGAATTGAAGCGGTGCAAAGAAAAGTTACAAGAATGGTATGGGATTTGCGTTACAAGACATATGAGGAGAGACTTGCTGAACTAAACATGTATACTCTGGAGTAAAGGAGAAACAGGGGTGATATGATACAGACGTTCAAATATTTGAAAGGTATTAATCCGCAAACGAACCTTTTCCGGAGATGGGAAGGTGGTAGAACGAGAGGACATGAAATGAGATTGAAGGGGGGCAGACTCAAGAAAAATGTCAGGAAGTATTTTTTCACGGAGAGAGTAGTGGATGCTTGGAATGCCGTCCCGCGGGAGGTGGTGGAAATGAAAACGGTAACGGAATTCAAACATGCGTGGGATAAGCATAAAGGAATCCTGTGAAGAAGGAATGGATCCTCAGGAGCTTAGTCAAGATCGGGAGGCGGGGCTGGTGGTTGGGAGGCGGGGATAGTGCTGGACAGACTTATACGGTCTGTGCCAGAGCCGGTAGTGGGAAGCGGGACTGGTGGTTGGGAGGCGGGGATAGTGCTGGGCAGACTTATACGGTCTGTGCCCTGAAGAGCACAAATATAAATCAAAGTAGGGTATACACAAAAAGTAGCACATGTGAGTTGTCTTGTTGGGCAGACTGGATGGACCGTGCGGGTCTTTTTCTGCCGTCATCTACTATGTTACTATGTTAAGAAGTGTACTCAAAGCAATAAGACTGTTTCAGGTACAGACTCCCCACAACTGGTGAGCACCAGGACATACAGTGTAGCCTCTGCCTTCACATACAAGTGAGGACACTTAAGGCCTTGCAGAGTCCATTTTGAAAAACATTTTGGTTCACATCGGCATTTGTATTGAGCATAGCAGGGGATTTGATACTCGACACGGAACCTGGATCAGCATCGACATTGGGTGCACCAATGAAGCATAGAGAAGGTCCGACTTTGGACTCAGTACATCACTGTAAGGACTCCTCATCAATGACCCATACCTCCCCTTCATCAACATCCTCGATGCATGGGGAAGCGTTCATGCCACAGTGACCACTCCTCCTTCTCTCCAGGTCATTTCTCACTGAGAGCCTTTGAGGCCTTTAAGATCTGCTACACCTGCACAGGCTATAACTCAGGCTGCGTTCACACACCGATGCCTACTGTTCCTGAGGAGATTCGGGCTGTGCTTTAGGAGTTGCTTTCTGGGGTACTATATTCGCAGTCTATATGGGCTTACAGGTTGCTTGAGCCAGCCTCAGCCCAGCCCATCAATACATCAGAGAAAGTGTCACGGGAGAGGTCCCACACACCGGCTGGGCATCGACACTCCACTGTTCCAGAAATCTGATCGATATATACGTCAACATCACAAGAGGAACTTTCTCCAACATAGGAGACTCAACTGCCTTGACATACCTTGACACAGAGCTGATACTCTAGTTGACATTATTACAGCTGGGGTAGTGGAAATTCAAGAATGTGCGTGCTGATATTTTTGTGTTCCTGGTTGGTAGGTCTTTGAGGTCTGACATATAGATTGGGGCCTCACCGTGAACGATTTTGTGGACCAGGGTGCAAGCTTTGAACACAATTTGTTTTTTTAGTGGAAGCCAGTGTCGTTTTTCTCTTAGGGGTTTGGCGCTTTCGTATTTCATTTTTCCATATATGAGTCTGGCTGCTGTGTTTTGTGCCATTTGGAGTTTCTTATTGATTTGCTCTTTGCATCCTGCATAGATGGCATTGCAATAGTCGAGGTGGCTTAGCACCATTGATTATACTAGGCTGCAGAATATTTCCCTTGTGAAGAAAGGTTTTACTCTTTTGAGTTTCCACATTGAGTGGAACATTTTCTTTGCTGTATTTTTCGCATGGATTTCTAGTGTAAGGTTTTGGTCAATTGTAACTCCAAGAATTTTCAAGCTGTCCGACACAGGGAGGGTGTAGTCTGGGGTGTTAATGGTGATGAGTTTGTTCATGTTATATTGTGATGAGAGGATGAGACATTGTGTTTTTTCTGCGTTAAGCTTTGGTTGGAATGCATCCGCCCATGAATTCATTATTTGGAAGCTGTGTTTGATTTAATTTGGAAGCTGTGTATGATTTCGGTTAGATCATGCCTGAACGGGATGTAGATCGTGGCATCGTCTGCGTAGATATAAGGATTGAGTCCTTGGTTGGATAGCGATTTGGCTAAAGGTATCATTAAGTTAAAAAGGGCTGGTGAGAGTGGTGATCCTTTGGGGTACATCATGGTGATGATGTATTTAAGTTTGATATCACTAGGTATGATCTTGCGGTTAGGAAGCCATTGATCCATTTAAGTACGTTTCCTCCAATCCCGAAGTATTCTAGGATGTTCAATAGTATTTGGTGGCTAACCATGTCGAATGCGCTGGACATGTCAAATTGGAGAAGTACACTATTGCCGGTTGCAATTGTTTGTTTCAATTTGGTTAGTAGCGTGATTAGTACTGTTTCGGTGCTGTGGTTGGATTGAAATCCTGATTGTGATTCACGTAGTATTGAGAATTTGTTTAGGTAGTCAGTAAGTTGGTTGGTTACCATGCTTTCCATTAGTTTGGCTGCCAGAGGGATGGATGCTACCGGGCGGTAGTTGGTTATGTCATTTGCTTTTTTCTTTGAGTCTTTATGTATTGGGGTGAATAGTATATTTCCTTTGTCCTTAGGGAAGAGTCCATGTTGTAGCATGTAGTTTGGATGTGATGTTAGGTCTGTTATGAAACGTTGGGGGGCGGATTTTATTAGGTTGTTGGGACAAGTGTCCAGTTTGCAGTGGGATTTGGTGAATCTATTGATTTTGTGGGTGACGGTTTCATTGGTCAGTAGATCGAAGTTTGTCCAGGTTCGGTCTGCTGGGTATTCATCGGGACTTGGGTCTAGACAATCAATGAATTTTTCATAGTCGGTGGTATTAAGTGATAACATGGATCGTAGTTTTATAATTTTCACTTTGAAGAATTTAGCAAGGTTGTCTGCTGATGGGATGTCAGTGTTGGTTGTGGTGACCGGTGTACTGTCTAGTAATTTGTTCACAAGTTGGAAAAGTTTATGCGCGTCTTTGTAGTCTGGCCCTATTTTGGTTTTGTAGTATGCTCTTTTGGTTTGTCTTATTGTGTATTTGTATTTTCTTTGCATTTGTTTACATGCGTTAAGTGTGTCTTCATCTTTCATTTTTTTTCCATGCTCGTTCTAGTCTCCTAACTTATGTTTTTAGTGTTTTCAGTTCTTCGTTAAACCAAGGCATCGAGGTGTGTCTCCGTGAGGTTCTTGTTTGTAAGGGTGCAATTTTGTCTAATACGCTCCTGCATCTGTTGTCCCAGTTTAGGAGGTAATGTTTGGAGTCTGTTTGTGCTATCCATTCGTTGTTGTAGTACATAAGTAATGCCACACTGGGAAAAGGCCATGGGTCCATCGAGCCCAGCATCCTGTCCACGACAGCAGCCAATCCAGGCCAAGGGCACCTGGCAAGCAACGTACAAACATTCTATACATGAAATTCCTGAAATTGTGGATTTTTCCCAAGTCCATTTAGTAGTGGTTTATGGACTTGTCCTTTATGAAACCGTCTAACCCCTTTTTAAACTCTGCCACGCTAACCGCCTTCACCATGTTCTCCGGCAATGAATTCCAGAGTTTAATTATGCGTTGGGTGAAGAAAATTTTTCTCCGATTTGTTTTAAATTTACTACACTGTAGTTTCATCGCATACCCCCTAGTCCTAGTATTTTTGGAAAGCGTGAACAGACGTTTCACATCCACCTGTTCCACTCCACTCATTATTGTATATACCTCTATCATGTCTCCCCTCAGCTGTCTCTTTCTCCAAGTTCAAAAGCCCTAGCCTCCTTAGTCTTTCTTCATAGGAAAGTCGTCCCATCCCTGCTATCATTTTAGTCGCCCTTCGCTGCACCTTTTCCAATTCTACTATATCTTTCTTGAGATGCGGTGACCAGAATTGAACACAATATGGAGCGATACAAGGGCATTATAACATCCTCGCACTTGTTTTCCATACCTTTCCTAATAATACCCAACATTCTGTTCGCTTTCCTAGCCATAGCAGCACACTGAGCAGAAGGTTTCAGTGTATTATCGACAACGACACCCAGATCCCTTTCTTGGTCCGTAACTCCTAACGTGGAACCTTGCATGACATAGCTATAATTCGGGTTCTTTTTTCCCTACACGCATCACCTTGCACTTGCTCACATTAAACGTCACCTGCCATATAGCTGCCCAGTCTCCCAGTCTTGTAAGGTCGTTCTGTAATTTTTCACAAGTTAACGACTTTGAATAACTTTGTGTCATCAGCAGATTTAATTACCTCGCTAGTTACTCCCATCTCTAAATCATTTATAAATATATTAAAAAGCAACAGTCCTAGCACAGACCCCTGAGGAACCCCACTAACTACCCTTCTCCATTGTAAATATACTGCCCATTTAACCCCACTCTCTGTTTCCTATCCTTTAACCAGTTTTTAATCCACAATAGGACATTTCCTCCTATCCCATGACCCTCCAATTTCCTCTGTAGCCTTTCATGAGATACCTTATCAAACACCTTTTGAAAATCCAGATGCACAATATCAACCGGCTCCCCTTTGTCCACATGTTTGTTTACTCCTTCAAAGAATTGAAGTAAATTGGTCAGGCAAGATTTCCCCACACAAAAGCCGTACTGACTTGGTCTCAGTAATCCATGTCCTTGGATGTGCTCTGTAATTTTGTTTTTGATAATAGCCTCTACCATTTTCCCTGGCACCGACGTCAGACTCACCGGTCTATAATTTCCCAGATCTCCCCTGGAAACTTTTTAAAAAATCGGCGTTACATTGGCCACCCTCCAATCTTCCGGTACCACACTTGATTTTAAGGATAAATTGCATATCACTAACAGTAGCGCAGCAAGCTCATTTTTCAGTTCTATCAGTACTCTAGGATGAATACCATCCAGTCCAGGAGATTTGCTACTCTTCAGTTTGTTGAACTGCCCCATTACGTCCTCCAGGTTTACCGTGAAGTCAGTAAGTTTCTCCAACTCGTCCGCTTGAAATACCATTTCTGACACCAGTATCCCACCCAAATCTTCCTCGTGAAGACTGAAGCAAAGAATTCATTCAGTCTCTCCGCTACATCTTTATCTTCCTTGATCGCCCCTTTTACCCCTCGGTCATCCAGCGGCCCAACCGATTCTTTTGCCAGCTTCCTGCTTTCAATATACCGAAACAAATTTTTGCTATGTTTTTTTGCCTCTAATGCTATCTTTTTTCGTAATCCCTCTTGACCTTCTTTATCTGCGCCTTGCATTTGCTTTGACACTCCTTATGCTGCTGCTTGTTATTTTCAGATGGTTCCTTCTTCCATTTTCTGAAGGCGTTTCTTTTAGCCCTAATAGCTTCCTTCACCTCACTTTTCAACCATGCCGGCTGTCTTTAGGACTTCTGTCTTTCTTTTCTAATTCGCGGAATATGTTTGGCCTAGGCCTCCAGGATGGTATTTTTGAACAGCGCCCATGCCTGTTGTACAGTTTTTACCCTCTCAGTTGCCCCCTGAAGTTTTTTTTTACCGTTCTTCTCATTTTATCATAGTCCCCTTTTTTAAAGTTAAATGCTAACGTATTTGACTTCCTGTGTATAGTTTATTTCAAGGCTGATATCAAAACTGATCATATTATGATCACTGTTATCAAGCGGCCCCAGTACCATAACGTCCCTCATCAGATCATGCACTCCACTAAGAACAAGTCTAGAATTTTTCCTTTTCTCGTCAGCTCTTGCACCAGCTGCTCCATAAAGCTGTCCTTGATTTCATGAAGGAATCGTACCTCTCTAGCGTGTCCCGATGTTATTTATTATTATTATTATTATTATTTATTGCATTTGTATCCCACATTTTCCCACCTATTTGCAGGCTCAAAGTGGCTTACATACTTTTGTTAACACTGTTAATCCTACATTTACCCAGTGTATATTTGGATAATTGAAGTCACCCATTATTATCAAATTGCCCATTTTGTTTGCATCTCTGATTTATTTTATCATTTCTGCATCTACCTGCTCATCGTGGCGAGGTGGACGGTAGTACACTCCTATCACCATCCTTTTCCCTTTTATACATGGAATTTCAACCCACAATAATTCAAAGGTGTGATTTGTGTCCTGCTGAATTTGTAATCTATCTGAGACAAGGCTCTCGTTAATATACAATGCTACCCCTCCACCAGTCCGGTCCACCCTATCACTACGATATACTTTGTACCCCAGTATGTCAGTGTGCCACTGGTTATCCTCCTTCCTCTACGTCTCAGTAATGCCTATTATATCCAATTTTTCATTTAGTGCAATATATTCCAACTCTCCCATCTTATTTCTTAGACTCCTAGCATTTGCATATAGACATTTCAGAGTATGTTTGTTGTTCCTATTTGCATGACACTATTGATTTGACATCTTTTGTCTGATCTTTAGTTGTATTTAAGGGCACCTGGCCTACCACGGTCTGTTGTGCAACCTCACTATCCAGAAACCCTATCTTGCCTGTTTGTGAGGTATCCTTGCAAGATACCTTATCCCGAACCATGCGCTTTTGAGCGACTGTCGGCCTTCCCCCCATTTCTAGTTTAAAAGCTGCTCTAGCTCCTTTTTAAATGCCGATGCCAACAGCCTGGTCCCACCCTGGTTAAGGTGGAGCCCATCCTTTCAGAATAGGCTCCCCCTTCCCCAGAATGTTGCCCAGTTCCTAACAAATCTAAAATCCTCCTCCGTGCACCATCGTCTCATCCACGCATTGATCTGTTGCCAGAATATTACATGGTCAATTTGGCCTCTTGTGGTATAGGTTATTCGTTCTTGCTTCTGATATACGCTTTTTTTTCGCCACTGTAGGGCTAAGTTTAATTTGTGGTGGTCTGACCGTGGTGTGTCTGACCATTTTATATTGGTTATTATAAGGTTTAAGTCTGAGGACAGTTTGTGTGTGATGAGGTCGATTGTGTGTCCTTTGACATGGGTAGGTTGAATATTAGGCAAGCTGAGGTCCCACAGTTGGAGGAAATCCTTGCATTCTCGTGCATTGGTTGCATTGGGGTCTTCTAGGTGTAGGTTTATGTCACCTATTATGAGTAGATTAGAGTTAGATACACAGGTATTCAATATGAAATCCATGAAGTGTGGTTGGCATTCTTGCCAATTACTTGGTGGTCTATAAATCAAGACAGCATTTAGGTGGTCAAGTAGGTTAGTACAGTGAATTCTATCTGAGGCGATTTCAAGTTTTGGTGTTATCACTGTTGTCACTGTGAAGTGGGATTCATAGATAAGTGCCATTCCTCCTCCTCCTTTTTTTTTCTTCTCTTCTCCAGTGGGTGATTTTGTAGCCTGGGTGGTAGAGTTCTTGCATTATGGTGTCCTTGTGATCATGGATCCAGGTTTCGCTGATGAATTGTAGATCAAGATTGTCTGCCATGATCCAGTCTATTGTTATTGTTGTTTTGTTGACTACGAATCTGGCGTTTATGTATCCCACTTGGATTGTTTGTGTATATTTTAGGGGCTATAAAAAGGCTTTGGGCAGGGGAAGCGATAGGATTTTACACAGCCTAAGTATAACCCCCCCCCCACCCCAGCAATTAGAATGCCACACTGGGATACAAAGGGATAGTTTATTAGCATCTCACCAAAGGCAGTACAGGCAATTAGGCATTCATATCTGGAACATGGTGGAACCGCGCTTCACGACACACCGCAGGTGCAGTCTGTCCTCCCTCTTCAGCCTTCTGCTCCGATACCCCTGCAGATTGCCTTTTTTATACCCTGCTGGCTCTATTCATTCCTATGGACCCTAACTTTCTCACCAGAACTCTTTGGCCCTTATCAGTTGATAACAATGTTTCCAAGTTCTAAGTATCAACAAATGATGTTAATGTCAACATCCCTGAATTAATGACTTCACTTGGCATTAGTTCCCTTCAGCCCCCTCTACTTGCCCCTGACCCATGTCTTCTTGCTGGTGTCAGTCTCACCATTGTTGATAGAGCAGATACCACCTCCCTCTATCTGCTCTCAATTACCTCATTTCAGCATTTGCTGCAGTGAAATGTATCTGTGTCAGAGATGATCTGTGATTTTTAGAGGCCTAGCTCTTAACCTGAGCCCTTGGCCTGTATTTCACTGAGAGCAAGTGACAGCATATTTCTACATTCCCCTTTTGCCGGGCCCCTAAGGAGGGGGCCGGCACATGTGACTTCTAGTATGTGGCCATCCTTTCCAGAGGGCTCTTAGAGTCTAGTGAGGAGATGTATATATCTGAGGTGACATGGGTGCTCTGATATAATGAGGGACTAGGCTATAGCAAGAGTAAGCATATGCATACATATGCTGAATGAAATGCAGCATCGGGATTCCCCGTTTACCATAACCAACCCAAGGGGCCTAACTATTCTACACCTACCCCTCTGGGGCAGAGTGAAACTTGGAAACATGAGAATTCAATTACGTCTATGTGTCATACAATGGAATCAACAAATTTGAGTACATATGATTGCAATCAACTAATATATAATTATTACAGAGCCAATCATTAGTCAAACTTTGATTGTGTAAATAAAGCTAAAAACTAGTATTAGGGAAGAAATATTTCATTGTAGCATTTAAAAAGGATTAATATTGGCCAAATAATGAATAACTACTGCAGGTTAAACAGCAGTCTTATAATTATGAGCAAGATAATGGCAAATGGTCTTCACCGAGGAGGATTTGGGAGGGACACCAGTGCCGAAAACATATTTGAAGTGGGCGAGTCGGAGAAACTAAACAAATTCTGTGTAAACTTGGAGGATGTAATGGGTCAGTTCTGCAAACTGAAGAGTAGTAAATCGCCAGGACCTGATGGTATTCATCCCAGAGTATTAATAGAACTGAAAAATGAACTTGTAGAGCTACTGTTAGTAATATGCAATCTATCCCTAAAATTGAGTGTGGTACTGGAAGACTGGAGGGTAGCCAATGTTACGCCGATTTTTAAAAAGGTTCCAGAGGAGATCCCGGAAATTATAGACCGGTGAGTCTGACGTTGGTACCGGGCAAAATGGTAGAGGCTATTATCAAGAATAAAATTACAGAGCACGTACAAAAACATGGGCTGATGAGACAAAGTCAGCACGGATTTAGTGAAGGGAAGTCTTGCCTCACCAATCTACTGCATTTTTTTGAGGGGGTGAACAAACATGTGGACAATAGGGAGCCGGTGGATATTGTATATCTGGATTTTCAAAAGGCGTTTGACAAAGTGCCTCATGAAAGACATGGGATCGGAGGTAGGGTATTACTATGGATTAAGAGCTGGTTGAAAGATAGGAAGCAAAGAGTAGGGTTGAATGGTCAGTATTCTCAGTGGAGAAGGGTAGTTAGTGGGGTCCCACAGAGGTCTGTGTTGGGACCGCTGCTTTTTAACATATTTATAAATGACCTAGAGATGGGAGTAACTAGTGAGGTAATTAAATTCGCAGATGACACAAAATTATTCAGGGTCGTCAAGTCGCAGGAGGAGTGTGAAAGATTACAGGAGGACCTCGCGAGACTGGGGGATTAGGCGTCCAAGTGGCAGATGAAGTTCAATGTTGACAAGTGCAAAGTGATACATGTAGGTAAGAGGAACCCGAATTACAGCTATGTCATGCAAGGTTCCACGTTAGGAGTTAATGGACCTAGAAAGGGATCTGGGAGTCAGCATTGATAAGACGTTAAAAACATCTGCCCAGTGTGCTGCCGTGGCTAAGAAAGCACACAGAATGTTCAGTATTATTAGGAAAGGGATGGAAAACAAACACGAGGATGTTATAATGCCGTTGTATCGCTCCACGGTGCAACCACACCTCGAGTATTGTGTCCAATTCTGGTCGCCGCATCTCAAAAAAGATATAAAGGAATTAGAAAAGGTGCAGAGAAGGGCAACAAAAATGATAAAGGGAATGGAATGACTTCCCTATGAGGAAATGCTGAGAAGGTTAGGGCTCTTCAGCTTGGAGAAAAGGCAGCTGAGGGGTGATATGATAGAAGTCTACAAGATAATGAGCAGAGTAGAGCGGACAGATGTGAAGCATTTGTTTACATTTTCAAACAACAACAAAACCAGGGGACACAAGATGAAGCTAGAATATGGTAGATTTAAAACAGGAGAAAGTTTTTCTTTACTCAGCGTGTAGTTAGACTCTGGAACTCGTTGACGGAGAATGTAGTGACAACAGCTGGCCTTACGGAATTTAAAGGGGGTTTGGATAGATTCCTGAGGGAAAAGTCCATTGAATATTATTTTTTTTGGGGGGGGGGGGGGTGCCGGGTTCTTGAAGCCTGGATTGGCCACTGTCAGAGACAGGATGCTGGGCTTGATGGACCCTTGGTCTTTTCCCAGTATGGCGGTGCTTATGTACTTATGCTTATGTACTTATGTACTTAAATCTCTGAATGTAATAGATCTAGATCGTATATGAAGGCACTGTTGAGTTATAGCGTTTTTGGAAAATACATAGGAACATAATCTTCTTCTTCCTTTGTTCACGCATTAAGCTCGGTATTAGCCATTAGGCGTTCATACAGGACTTAGTGACCTGTAGGTTCTTTCTTGCTTAAAGCAGTTGCAATTAACTGCTGTACTAAACTTTTGATACAGGGTGTTATACAGCAACTGAGAAGTATAAAGGTTCTCCCTAGCATGGTGAACATTTGTATAACATTAGCAGTGCATAAAACAGCTTGTGATATAAAGGGGTAATTCAGTAAAAAGAATAGAATCTTTTGGAAAAGACCATAATGTGTAGCTTTAAAATGTAAGCAGCAGGAAATCAGATAATTCAAAGTCACTTAAAATTGCATTGATCTGATAAGTAGACAATTTTGGCATCAGAGGATTTTATAAGTCAGTGTAGGTGGTTCTGGTATTGTGAAACAGCAGTCTGTATACTGCTGAAAGATTCACTCAGGCAGGCAAAGGTTCATATGGAAGACATCATTTTGCATCTAGGAGACTTACTGAAGGCATCTCATGGTTTCCAGCCAGTTAAACAGTCCATATAATAGTTGTTTCATTCTTTACACAGTTCAAGGTATATGTAATTTTCTCCGAGGACAAGCAGGCTGCTTGTTCTCACGAATGAGTGACGTCCACGGCAGCCCCTCCGATCGGAGATCTTCACTAGCAACAGTGTTTGCTAGCCCTCGCGTGCGCATGCGCAACCGTCTTCCTGCCCGAACGCGCTCGTGTTCATCAGTCTTCTTTTTTCCACGGCTCGGGACGGCTGTTTTTCGGTCGGTCTGTGCCCCAAGGAGACCCCTCGCATCTTTTCGCTGCGTTCGGACGTGCCCTTTTTTCTCTTTTTCCGTCGTGTGTCTCTTAGTTAAAAAAAAAAAACTACATCGAGTTTTTTCCCATAATTTTCCTTTCCATATCATCAAGCTGATCAATCCATAGACTGGTGGGTTGTGTCCATCTACCAGCAGGTGGAGATAGAGAGCAAACTTTTGCCTCCCTATATGTGGTCATGTGCTGCCGGAAACTCCTCAGTATGTTCTCTATCTCAGCAGGTGGTGGTCACACACAGCAGCAGCTCTGGCTAGGCCTCCAAGCCTAATTTTTAGGTTTTGTTGAGTGCCTGGGGTTGAGGGCTCTTCTTGAGCAAGTGCAAACCTGGTGGCGCCAGGTCCCTCCTTTTCTCCCCCCTCCCGCTGGCTCCGTTTAAAAAAAAAAAAAAAAAGTTTGAACGTCCTTAAAGGCGTTTATTTCGACGTTTATTTAAACGTTTATTGCAGCTACTCACTGGGACACCAGGTCGTTACAGCTCGGAGCGGAAAGCAGGTAATTTTTACCTTTTTATAGCGGGCAGGGGGTTCCCCGATTGATCTCCACGTGGCCTATGGCGTCGGAGGGCGAGGGCGCAAAGAGTCGCTCCCCGGATCGCTTGGGCGCTTCTAGAGGGGATGCGGGGGTCTTGAAGTCTGATTCGCCCTTGTTGGGTGACAGTTTCGTGACCGATGAGTGTCCCGGTCCTTCCTCAGGTGTGGTGGTTTTTCCCGCCATAAACGCCCATCCTCCGCTGCTCGCCTCCACCATCTTGGCCGGCCACGCGGCTCGGACGGCTTCTTCTTGGGCCGCCCTTGAGGTAGGAGACATTAATGCCATGAACGCCCTTAATTTGGGCGACGGCACAAAAGCGGCTAAAGTTAAGCGCCGTTCTTCCCGCGCGGCTCCTTCGCGGAGTGTCGCGCCGGACGCCATCTTGGATGCGCAGCATGTATCTCCCCCGCTCTTGCGAGCGCCGGTTGAGGGTGCGTCTAGGGCTGTAGCCCAGGCTGCGGAAGTGCACAGTCTGGGGGGTTTCTCCCCCGAGTTTGTTTTGCTGCTGCATCAGGCCTTCCTTATGCAAAACGCTGCCCCTGCTCCCTCGTCTGGTAAAGAGGTTGAAGCCCCCGGAGGTAAACGCCCTCGGGTTGATTCCCAGGCCTTGGAGGACTTTGTCTCCTCCGATGTAGATGAGGGCAGCGTATCTGAGTTCTCCCAACGGTCCTTTGCGGATTCCTTGGAGGAGATGGATCCCCGCTCGGATGGAGCGGATGACCCCTCTGCAGTGCGGCTCTTTAGCTCAGAGGATTTGCCCAACCTGTTAGTGCAGGCCATAGGCATTTTGAAGATTTCCTCTCCAGAGGACGTCTCTCCCTCAGCCCCTGTTGGCTCTGCCATTATGCTGTGGACGAAGCGCCCGCCTAGAACCTTCCACGTGCATGATGCCATGCACACTTTAATTTCGGCTCAATGGGATGTCCCAGAAGCGAGCCTTAAAGTGGCTAGGGCTATGTCCCGCCTCTATCCTTTGCCTGAAAGTGAACGTGAGGCCTATCTGTGGCCTACAGTGGATTCTTTAATCACTGCGGTGACTAAGAAAACGGCATTGCCGGTGGAAGGTGGCACGGCCCTAAAGGACGCCCAAGACAGAAGATTGGAGGCGGCTGCTTTAAGTTTGCAGGCCTCAGTTTGCGGCTCCTATGTGGCCAGGGCATGCCTGACTATGGTGCAGCGGGCTTCCCCCTCGGATCATTCCTTGAGGGCTGATTGGCCGGCCCTGGAATCGGGCTTAGCCTATTTGGCAGACTTGCTGTATGATGTCTTGAGGGCCTCAGCTAAGGGCATGGCTCAGACAATCTCTGCGCGGCGGTGGCTTTGGCTGAAGCATTGGTCTGCTGACCACGCCTCTAAATCCCGCCTGGCTAGCTTGCCTTTTAAAGGCAAGCTGCTCTTTGGGGTCGAGCTGGACAAAATCGTGACCGATCTCGGCACGTCTAAGGGCAAGAAGTTACCAGAGGTCAGGGCTCGGGCTAGTACTCGGCCCCGGTACCTCCAGAGGACGGTTTCAGGAAGCCCGTTGGTACCGCCCGGGCAGGTCGGGCTCTTCTGCCCCCTCTTCCTTCAAGAGGAACTTCTCCCCCAAGCAGCATTCCTTTCGCAGAGACCGCCGTCCCGGAGGTGCTCCCTCCGGTCCTCCCCCCGGGTCTCGGACCCAATGACGGGGCCTTGGTCCACGCCCCAGTGCTGATTGGAGGACGGCTGTCCTCGTTTCTGGGCGAGTGGACCACAATAACTTCAGACGCTTGGGTGCTGGAAGTCATCAGAGACGGCTACAAGCTAGAGTTCTGCCGACCCTTAAGAGACGGGTTTGTACTCTCTCCCTGCAAGTCTCCGGTCAAAGCTGTGGCAGTGCAGCAGACCTTGGACAACCTGATCCGCCTGGGTGCGGTCGTTCCGGTGCCAGAAAATCAGCTTGGCAAGGGGCGTTACTCCATTTACTTTGTGGTACCAAAGAAAGGAGGTTCTGTGCGGCCTAACCTCGACCTCAAAGGGGTCAATCGGGCCTTGAAAGTTCGGCACTTTCGCATGGAGACTCTCCGCTCTGTTATAGCGGCAGTGAAGGCAGGAGAGTACCTGCCTTCACTGGAGCGTGCCAGGTGCCCTTGACCTGGATTGGCCACTGTCGGTGACAGGATGCTGGGCTAGATGGACCTTTGGTCTTTCCCAGTATGGCACTACTTATGTACTTATGTACTTATGTACCTGGCATCCTTGGACATCAAGGAAGCGTACTTGCATATTCCCATCTGGCCTCCTCATCAACGCTTTCTGTGTTTTGCAGTCCTGGGCCGACACTTCCAGTTCAGAGCCCTCCCGTTCGGGTTGGCTACTGCTCCGCGGACCTTCTCCAAAGTAATGGTGGTCATCGCGGCCTTCCTGAGGAAGGAAGGAGTACAAGTCCATCCTTATCTGGACGACTGGTTGATCCGAGCCCCCTCTTATGCAGAGTGCGGCAAAGCTGTGAACCGGGTGGTTGCTCTTTTGAGCTCCCTGGGGTGGATCATCAACTGGGAGAAAAGCCAGCTGCGCCCAACTCAGTCCCTGGAGTATCTGGGAGTTCAATTCGACACCCAAGTGGGCAGAGTTTTCCTGCCAGACAATCGGATTGTCAAGCTTCAGGCTCAGGTGGACCAGTTCCTAGTAGCCTCTCCTCTTCGGGCTTGGGACTATGTGCAGCTGTTGGGCTCTATGACGGCCACGATGGAAGTAGTGCCCTGGGCCAGGGCTCATATGAGACCACTACAACACTCTCTGCTGCAGCGCTGGACTCCGATGTCGGAGGATTATGCTGTGCGCCTTCCCTTGGACCCAGCAGTGCGCAAGGCGCTGAGCTGGTGGACGCAGACAGACAAGTTGTCTGCAGGAATGCCTCTGGTGACCCCGGAGTGGATTGTCGTCACGACGGACGCCTCTTTGTCGGGCTGGAGAGCCCACTGCTTGGGAAGGACAGCGCAGGGGCTCTGGTCTCCCGCAGAGGCAAAGTGGTCTATCAACCTCCTGGAACTCAGAGCCATTCGGTTGGCGCTTTTGGAGTTCATCCCGGTACTGGCGATGAAGCCTGTACGGGTCCTGTCGGACAATGCCACGGCTGTGGCCTATGTCAACCGCCAGGGAGGTACCAAGAGCGCCCCTCTAGCCAAGGAGGCCATGAATCTATGCCAGTGGGCGGAAGCGAACCTGGAACAGCTGTCAGCGGCCCACATTGCCGGAGTCATGAATGTCAAGGTGGACTTTCTCAGTCGCCATACTTTGGAGCCCGGAGAGTGGCAGCTATCTGCTCAGGCGTTCTTGGACATCACGAAGCGCTGGGGCCAGCCGAGCCTAGATCTGATGGCGTCATCGGCCAATTGCCAAGTGCCGCGCTTTTTCAGCAGAGGACGGGACCCTCGATCCCTGGGAGTAGATGCTCTTCTCCAACAGTGGCCGACACAAGAGCTTCTCTATGTGTTCCCGCCCTGGCCCATGTTGGGCAGGGTGCTAGACCGGGTGGCAAAGCATCCGGGCCGGATAATCCTGGTGGGTCCAGATTGGCCCAGACGTCCCTGGTATGCGGACTTGATCAGGCTCTCAGTCGACGATCCTCTGCGGCTGCCAGTGGAGCAGGGCCTGTTACATCAGGGTCCCGTGGTGATGGAGGATCCCTCCCCCTTTGGTCTTACGGCCTGGCTATTGAGCTGCAGCGGCTGAGAAAGAAGGGCTTCTCAGACAAGGTCATCGCCACTATGCTGAGAGCGAGGAAGCGCTCTACTTCTACGGCTTACGCCAGGGTTTGGCGTACCTCTGCAGCGTGGTGTGAAGCAGGCTCACTTTCTCCCTTCACTGCTCCAATTTCTTCAGTGTTGGCGTTCCTGCAAGAAGGTCTGGAGAAAGGCCTGTCGCTCAGTTTCCTTAAAGTCCAGGTAGCGGCTCTGGCTTGCTTCAGGGGCCGCCTGAAGGGTGCTTCCCTGGCTTCGCAGCCAGATGTGGTGCGTTTTCTCAAGGGAGTTAATCACCTGCGCCCTCCTCTGCACTCAGTGGTGCCTGCGTGGAATCTCAACCTGGTGCTAAGAGCCTTGCAGAAGCCGCCTTTTGAACCCTTGTCGAGGGCATCTCTGAAAGACCTGACGTTGAAAGCAGTCTTTTTGGTGGCTATCACTTCAGCCAGAAGAGTTTCCGAGCTCCAGGCACTCTCATGTCGAGAGCCTTTTCTGCAGTTCACTGAGGCAGGAGTGACTATTCGCACAGTGCCTTCCTTCCTGCCCAAGATTGTTTCTCGCTTCCATATGAATCAGCAGCTCTGTCTCCCTTCCTTTCGTAGGGAGGACTACCTAGAGGAATACTCTGCTCTCAAATATCTGGATGTGAGACGAGTTATCATCAGATACTTGGAAGTGACCAATGATTTCCGGAAATCGGATCATCTGTTTGTCCTGTTTGCAGGTCCTCGTAAGGGTCTGCAGGCTGCTAAGCCTACAGTGGCAAGATGGGTCAAGGAAGCCATTGCAGCGGCTTATGTGGCCGCGGGGAAGGTGCCGCCTATCCAGCTGAAGGCTCATTCCACTAGAGCTCAGGTGGCCTCGATGGCAGAGGCCGGGTCCGTCTCCTTGGCAGAGATATGCAAGGCGGCAACTTGGGCATCGGCCCATACATTCTCCAAGCATTACCGCTTGACTGTGGCTGCTCGGGCGGAGGCCCGGTTTGGAGCTTCAGTGTTGCGGTCAGGGATTTCTATGTCCCGCCCTGGGTGAGTACTGCTTCGGTACATCCCACCAGTCTATGGATTGATCAGCTTGATGATATGGAAGGTAAAATTATGTATCATACCTGATAATTTTCTTTCCATTAATCATAGCTGATCAATCCATAGCCCCTCCCAGATATCTGTACTGTTTTATTCTGGTTGAATTTTAGGTTCAAGTTTAGTCTTCAGTTACTTCAGGAGGACTTCGTGTTCAAGTTTTTTCACTTGGATTCTTGAGTTGAGTTGAGACGAGTTTGTGTTACAGTGAGCTGCTGCATTCCTCTCCCCTCCGTTTTACGGGGCTGGATTGAGACTTAAATTCTGCCGGCACTCCCTCCCGCTTCGTGCGGCTGTAGGGCAGCTTTGTACCCCTCCCGCTTCGGCGGTGTTAGGGTCAGTCAGCTCCTCCCGCGGTTGTGGTTGCAGGATAAGCCAGATCCCCCCGCATCGGCGGGTGTGGTGTCCCTCCCCCTCTCCGCGGGGATGAGCTGGACGGATTCCCCTCCCCCACTTGTGTGGGGATGAGCTGGGTTAATTCCCCTCCCCCGTTTCGGCGGTGGTGAGCTGGGCAGAGTGTCCCTTTGTGGGTGTAATTCTCTAAATGCTGAGTCCTGCGGATGGAGCTTTGATATCGACATACTGAGGAGTTTCCGGCAGCACATGACCACATATAGGGAGGCAAAAGTTTGCTCTCTATCTCCACCTGCTGGTAGATGGACACAACCCACCAGTCTATGGATTGATCAGCTATGATTAATGGAAAGAAAATTATCAGGTATGATACATAATTTTACCTTCGTTGTTGGGCGCGGCCTTTTTCACCGCCCATACGAGTTTTTTCTAAGTTTTTTGGTGCCATTAGCCATCATCGCGAATTTTGACTTCACCGGCATGATTTTTCCGCCCATGTCCTCGAAGCCTACCAGCGGCTTCAAAAAGTGCACCCAGTGCAGCCGGACTATCTCCCTCACTGACAGGCACGTTTCGTGCCTTCAGTGTCTGGGGGCCGGGCATCGCCCCCAGGCCTGTACTCTCTGCCTTCTCTTGAAGAAGCGGACTCAGGCAGCGAGATTCGCTCAGTGGAATTTGCTTTTCAGGGCCTCGTCCGGTTCTTCGACGTCTTCGGTACCAAGGTCATCGTCCGGTACATCGACGTCTGCGGTACCCAGCTCTTCGGCTGGTGATCTAGCATCTTCGATACTGAGGTTATCGGTGGTATCGATGTTGGCGGAGGGTGTTTTGTCTTCCGGAGCGCAGGTGAAGGCTGTCCATTCCCCTGCTGGTGGTGGTGAGCCCTCGAGTAGGTCTCCGCCTACCTCGAGGGCTCCTGCGGTACAGCCCCCCCCCCCCCCCCCCCGGGATCGACCTCTTTTGGACCCAGCCCACAGGAGGTGTTTGGATTCGGCGTCCTCCTCTTCGGTACCGGGAGGTACCGGTGATGTGCTTCATGCAAAGGCAAAGAAGCATCGTCATCGGTCACCTTCCAGACGTGGTACCGAGAGCTCTGTGTCGCCGGTGCCACCGGCACCCAAACGTCGACACCGGGAGGACCACTCACCCTCCATTCAGGAGGTGTCAATGCGCTCCCCTGTGGACAGCCCGGTACCGCCTCCGCGTCCTGGACAGATTCGCAGCTCGTCGCCGGTACCAGACTCCTTGCCTCTTTCGACAGCCGCTCTAAACGAGAGCCTCAGGGCCATCCTTCCAGGGATCCTGGAAGAGCTGTTGCGCCCTTCTCCGGTACCGGGGATGCTTGCGCCACCGGTACCGACGACTGAGGCGACGGCTGGGCTCTCGTCCGTGGTGAGGTCTCCCGTACCAGTACCGCTTGCGGTACCGGCATTGGCTGCCTCCCAGGCGGACTCCCCGACAACATCGATGGAGGGAGCTCCATTGCCGCCGGTGCGGGAGTCTTCCTCTCGACGCTCCCACTGTGGCCATGTTTCTACGGAGTCGAGGCGGGCACTGCTTCGGACAGAAGTTCATGAACTGGTGTCCGACACCGATGGTGAGGCCTCGTGGGAAGCAGAGGAAGACATCAGATAATCTCATATGAGGAGACTGACGGTCTTCCTTCTGATCCCACTCCCTCTCCTGAAAGACAGCTTTCTCCTCCCGAGAGTCTATCTTTTGCGGCCTTTGTCCGGGAAATGTCTACGGCCATTCCCTTCCCTGTGGTTTCGGAGGATGAGCCAAGGGCTGAAATATTTGAGCTTTTGGACTATCCTTCGCCACCTAAGGAATCGTCCACAGTACCCATGCATCATGTCCTCAAGAAAACATTGCTGGCGAACTGGGCGAAGCCGCTAACTAATCCCCACATTCCCAAGAAGATCAAATCCCAGTATCGGATCCATGGGGACCCGTAGTTGATGCGGACTCAGTTGCCTCACGACTCTGGTGTGGTGGATCTGGCCCTTAAGAAGGTCAAGAGTTCTAGAGAGTATGCCTCGGCGCCCCCGGGCAAAGACTCTAGAAACTGTCTGTAGTACCTGAAGTTTGGAGGGTGGCCATTGTAACGCTGGTTTTTAAAAAGGGTTCCAGGGGTGATCCGGGAAATTACTGACTGGTAAGCCTGACGTCAGTACCGGGAAAATAGTGGAAACTATTATAAAGAATAAAATTATGGAACATGTAGACAAACATGATTTAATGGGACAGAGTCAGCATGGGTTCAGCTAAAGTCTTGCCTCACCAATTTTTTTTTCTTTGAAGGTGTGAATAAACGTGTGGATAAAGTTGAGCCAGTTGATAGTGTATCTAAATTTTCAGAAAGCTTTTGGCAAAATTCCTCATTAGAGACTCCTGAGAAAATTAAAAAGTCATAGGATAGGAGGCAGTGTCCTTCTGTGGATTAGGAATTGGTTATTGGACAGCAAACAGGGTAGAATTAAATGGCCATTTTTCTCAATGGAGGAGGGTGAATAGTGGAGTGCTACAGGGATCAGTACTGGGACTGGTGCTATTTAACATTTATAAATGATCTGGAAATATGGACAAGTGAGGTGATTAAATTTGCAGATGATACAAAACTATTAAAAATTGTCAAAACACATGCAGACTGTGAAAAATTGCAGGAAGACCTTAGGAAACTGGAAGACTGTATATCCAAATGGCAGATGAAATTTAATGTGGACAGCTGCAAGGTGATGCACATTGGGAAGAATAATCCAAATCATAGTTACCTGATGCTAGGAAACACCTTAGGATTCAGCATTCAAGAAAAAGATTGAGGTGTCATTGTAGACAATACGCTGCAATTTTCTGCCCAGTGTGTGGTGGCGCAACCAAAAATGCAAACAGGATGCTAGGAATTATTAGGAAAGGGATACAAAATAAGACCAAGAATAATATGCCTCTGTATTGCTCCATGGTGCGTCCTCACCTTCACTATTGCGTTCAATTCTGGTCACCATATCTCAAAAAAGATATAGCAGAATTAGAAAAGGTTCAAAGAAGAGCGACCAAAATGATAAAGGGGATGGAACTCCTCTCAAATGAGGAAAAAGCTAAAGAGGTTAGTGCTCTTCAGCTTGGAAAAGAGATGGCTGAGGGGGATATGATTGAGGTCTATAAAATCCTGAATAGTGTAGAACAGGTAAAAGTGAATAGAGTTTTCACTCTTTCAAAAAGTACAAAGACTAGGGGACAGTTGATAACATTACATGCAAATACTTTTAAAACAACTAGGAAGAAACGTTTCTTCACCCAAAGAACAGTTAAGCTCTGGAATTTGCTGGCAGAGGATATGGTAATAGCGATTAGCGTATCTGGGTTTTAAAAAAGGTTTGGACAAGTACCTGGAGGAAAGGTCCACAGTCTGTTATCGAGATGGACACAAGGGAAAGCCGCTGCTTGCTCCTGGATTGGTAGCATGGAATGTTGCTATTAGTTGGGTTTCTGCCAGGTACTTGTGACCTGGAGTTGCCACTGTTGAAAGCAGTATAGTGGGCTAGATAGACCATTGGTCTGACCCAGTATGGCATGTTCTTAAAGAAAGGAAACACCTTCTGGCCCATCCTCAACAAAGGGGTCAATGCGTATCTCAAGTTTACCTGCTTTCACAACAAGTTGTTGCCCTTGGTGATTGCCTCAGTCCATCAGGAGACTTCCTGACCACCTTGGAGCTATTGGAGACCTACCTGCTCATTCACATCAGGGCAGATCACAAGCATTTCTGCAATTTTGTGTCCTGAGTCTGCTTTTCCAGTTTTGGGCCTTCTCATTCAATCTGGCAACAGCCCCACACACTTTCTCCAAGGTAATTGTGATGGTGGCAGCTCATTTGTCTTGCCAAGGGCATCTTGGTCCACTCTTGCTTGCATTACTGGCTCATGGGGGCAAATTCCACAGCTGTCACGATTCAGGTGATTCAGTTGCTAGAGCTTCTGGAATGGGTGGTGAACCACACCAAGAGTCATCTGTCTCCAGCAAAGGATTGTGGAGTACCAGAGGATACAATTCAGCACAGTATCCCTTATAATTTATAATTTAATTTAATAAAACTTGCTATACCGTCCAAGCTGACTTCCAGATCTGGGCAGTTTACAGGGCAAATTCTGATAGGAAAGAGTCACAGTAGACATCTATTCAATCAAGCTAAGGGTAGGGCAGGGAACAGGGACAAAGAGAGGGAGAGTAGGGGGAGGGAAAAAAGTGGAGGATAAAATAAAGCAAATACCAGATAATAGATAGTAACAGAGAATAAAAGCCAGAGAAACCGATGCCAAGCCCTTGTCGCCTTACCATACAGTTGAATGCTTGTTGGAAGAACCAAGCTTTTAGTGCTTTCTTGAAATTTTAAAAGTTGATTCTGATCGAATAGACAGGGGGAGAGAGAGTTCCATTGAAAAGCACTAGCAAAGAAAAAGGCGAGATGACGAGTAAATTCGAGCTGGGCAGTTTTTGAATTGGGAAAGACTAACCGGTGATTGCTTATGGAGTGGAGAAGACAGGTGGGGGAATAAGGGATGGCAAAAGATGCCAGATACTAGGGGAGACAAAGTCTAAGGGCTTTAAAAGTGAGGACAAGTAGCTCGAACATAATGCTTTTTTTTGATTGGAAGCCAGTGAAATTTTTGCAGTAGTGAGGAAACGTGGTCAAATTTGTGAGCGTGACAAATGAGTTTTATAGCAGTGTTCTGAATTGATTGTAGTTTTTAAAGGCTTGCCCGAGAGCGTCCAAGGTATATGATATTGCAGTAGTTGAGTCGAGTAACCTGTAAAGATAAAACTAGCAAGTGAAAGATGTCTTGATCAAAGAATCTGTGAGTGAAGCCGAGCTGACGGAGTACAATGAAACTAGTTTTGCATAGGCTAGCTATTTGCAAGGAAAAGGTGAGTCCAGAATCTAATATAACTCTGAGGTATCAAAATGATTCTACAGGGTGGATTGTAGTGTCAGAGAGATTCAAAGTGATTTTGGGAACAGTTAAGCCACAGGTGACCCAACAAGCCACCGTCTTTTGCTTGTTGAGAACTAGTCTATGAGAACTGAGCTAGTTGGAAACTAAGATTAGGCTGTTTTGGAGTGGGCCAATAGAGGGGTTATAAGGGTTTTTTGGAAAGAGGAGCAGGATGTCGTCCGCATAGAAATGGAAAGAGATCCCGTGGTTTGAATGTGAAGCAAGGAGACTTAGAAATAAATTAAACAGCAATGGTGACAGGACAGACCCCTGTGGAACCCCACAAGTCAGTGAATGTGGTGAAGCATTAGAAGAGGATGTGACAACCTTTTAAGAATGGTCAGAGAAAAACGAAGTGAACCCTGTCAAGACATCCCCAGCAATGCCTATAGAGGATAGATGTGATAGTAAGAGATTGTGACTCACTAAGTCAAAAGCTGTAGGAGATCAAATTACTAGAACAACCATGTGTTTGTCTAAGTGAGTAGATTTTGTTAAGAACTGCCATTACTGCATTACCTGCTTTGCTGAAGGTCCACAAGCATTCCACTTCTTATGTGCACATCTGAAAGGTGTTTGAATGTTGGTGCCAGCAGCATGCCCTCTGGAAAGCCCAGATCCCAGAGGTGCTTAGCTTCGTGCAGCAGGGTGTTTGACCAGGGTTTAGCTCTGCACTCCCTCGAGGTTCAGCCTGCTACTTCTTCTTAGAAGGGTAAGGCGCAAGGGGTGTCCCTGGCAGATCACGAGGATAGTGCATGATTTCTGAAGGGGGTCGCTCATCTGCATCATCACGTTTTTTCTGTTCTTTCCCTCTTGTGACATTGATACTTAACATTCTCTTGGGGCCTCCTTCCGAGCCCTTGAGGACCACTTCACTGAAGGATCTTACATTGAAGCTGGTTTTCTTGGTGGCTCTCTCTTCCAGCTCTGTCTTGCAGGGGTTGTTGTATCCCTTTTATGGAGGACTTTTTGTCCATCTGCATGGTTCTGAAGGTGATTTCTCTGTTCCATGTGAATCATGAAGTCTATATGCCCTACTTTATTGGTCAGGGTTCAGACTCAAGGACCAGGAGACTCCATAAGCTGGATGTCTGCAAGAGTTATGCTTTGGTATTTGCAAGAGACGAATGATGTTCAGTGGCTCTCATAATGACCAGGCAGCATCTAAAGCTTTCATGGCTTACTGGATAAAGAGGTCACCTGTATTTGAAGCAACAAATAGGTTCCTCCAACTATGCAGATACACTTGACTTGGGCACAGGCAATGTCTTGGGGTGGAGGCTTGAGTGGTCTCGCCAGAGGATCTCTGCAGAATGGCAACTTGGGTCACCATTAGACTGACCCAGTATGGTCTGACCCAGTATGGCTACTGGGTCAGACCAAAGGTAAACAAACCTTTTCCGGAGATGGGAAGGCGGTAGAACTAGAGGGCACGATATGAGATTGAAGGGGGGCAGACTCAAGAAAAATGTCAGGAAGTATTTTTTCACGGAGAGAGTGGTGGATGCCTGGAATGCTCTCCCATGGGAGGTGGTGGAGAGGAAAACGGTAACGGAATTCAAACATGCGTGGGATAAACATAAAGGAATCCTGTTCCGAGGGAATGGATCCTCAGAAGCTTAGCTGAGGTGGCAGAGCCTGTGGTGGGAGGCGGGGCTGGTGGTTGGGAGGCGAGGATATTGCTGGGCAGACTTATACGGTCTGTCCCAGAGCCGGTGGTTGGGAGGCAGGGATAGTGCTGGGAAGACTTCTATGGTCTGTGCCCTGAAAATGACAGATACAAATCAAGGTAAGGTATATACAAAAAGTAGCACATATGAGTTTATCTTGTTGGGCAGGCTGGATGGACCATGCAGATCTTTTTCTGCCGTCATCTATTATGTTACTATGTAACCTTGGATTCTTTTGGGAGGAAGGCCTACCATTCTTCTATGCTCATTTCCAAAATTCAGTCCTACCAGCTCTACACGAGCATTCATATGCGGAATAATGTGCGGCAGTTGGCGGACATAGAGGCATATTTTCAAAGCACTTAGCCTTCCAAAGTTCCATAGGTTTCTATGAAACTTTGGAAGGCTAAGTGCTTTGAAAATATGCCTCTTAGTGGACAAGCTCCCCTCTGAGCAAGCCAAGCCTTTTCAGCAGGTGGTCAGGCAGCTGAAGGCGTGTCGTAAATTCCTGGCCAGGGGTGTTTGATGTCGCGTCCAGGGCCGCTGCTCAAGGTGTGGTGATGCGCAGACTCTCATGTCTGCACGCCTCAGACCTGGAGAATAGGCTCCAACAGGTGATAGCGGACTCTCCTTGCCGGGGTATAATATTTTTGGAGAAAAGGTCAAACAGGTGGTAGAACAGCTCCACCAGCGGGACACCGCTTTTGACAAATTCTCCCGCTGGACGCCTTCAGCATCTACCTCAACTGGTAGACGTTTTTATGGGGGAAGGCGGACTGTTACCTATTCTTCTAATAAGCGTAGGTACAATCCTCCTTCTCGCCAGCCTGCTGCCCAGGCCAAACCCCAGCGCGCTCGTTTTCGTCAACAGCGTGCGCCTCCACAGGCCCCTGCAGCTCCCCAGCATAAGCAAGGGACGAGCTTTTGACTGGCTCCAGCAGAGCATAGCCGAAATCAATGTGTCTGTGCCGGACGATCTACCGGTCGGGGGGAGGTTAAAATTTTTTCACCAAAGGTGGCTTCTCATAACCTCCAACCAGTGTGTTCTTCAAATAATCTGGCTAGGATACTCCCTCAATTTGGTCACAAAGCCTCCAAATTGCCCACTGGGAGCTCAGTCCTTCAGCTTCCAGCACAAGCAGGTACTTGCAGAGGAACTCTCCGCCCTTCTCAGCGCCAATGCGGTCGAGCCCGTGCCACTGGGGCAAGAAGGGCTGGGATTCTATTCCAGGTACTTTCTTGTGGAAAAGAAAACAGGGGGGATGCGTCCCATCCTAGACCTAAGGGCCCTGAACAAATATCTGGTCCAAGAAAAGTTCAGGATGCTTTCCCTGGGCACCCTTCTTCCCATGATTCAGGAAAACGATTGGCTATGCTCTCTGGTCTTAAAGGATGCTTACACTCATATCCCGATACTGCCAGCTCACAGATAGTATCTTCGATTCCGTCTGGGAACACGGCACTTTCAGTACTGTGTGCTACCCTTTGGTCTCGCCTCCACGCCCAGGGTATTCACAAAATGCCTGGCGGTAGTGGCGGCGTCTCTACGCAGACTGGGAGTGCACGTGTTCCCTTACCTCGACGATTGGTTGGTGAAGAACACCTCCGAGGCAGGAGCTCTACAGTCTAGGCAGATGACTATTCGACTCCTGGAGCTACTAGCGTTTGTCATAAATTATCCAAAGTCCCACCTTCTTCCAGTTCAAAAACTCGAATTCATAGGAGCTCTGCTGGATTCTCAGACAGCTCATGCCTACCTTCCGGAACCGAGGGCCGACAATCTTCTGTCCCTCGTTTCCTGGGTGTAGGCATCTCAGCAGATTACAGCTCGACAGATGTTGAGATTGCTCGGCCACATGGCCTCCACAGTTCATGTGACTCCCATGGCCCGTCTTCACATGCGATCAGCTCAATGGACTCTAGCTTCCCAGTGGTACTAAGCAGCTGGGGATCTAGAGGATATAGTCCAGCTGGCCACCAGTTTTCTTCAATCCCTACAGTGGTGGACATTTCGATCCAATTTGACTCTGGGACGTCCCTTCCAAATTCCTCAGGCGCAAAAAGTGCTGACCACGGATGCGTCCCTCCTGGGATGGGGAGCTCATGTCGATGGACTTCACACCCAAGGAAGTTGGTCCCTCCAGGAACAAGGTCTACAGATCAATCTCCTGGAGTTATGGGCGGTCTGGAAAGCTTAAGGGCTTTCAGGGATCGGCTGTCCCACCAAATTATTCAAATTCGGACAGACAACCAGGTTGCCATGTATTGCATCAACAAGCAGGGGGGCACCGGATCTCGCCCTCTGTGTCAGGAGGCCGTCAGAATGTGGCTTTGGGCTCGCCGATAGGGCATGTGTCTTCAGGCCACATATCTGGCAGGCGTAAACAACAGTCTGGCCGACAAGGTTGAGCATGCAACCTCACGAGTGGTCGCTCAATTCCAAAGTGGTCCACGAGATCTTCCAAGCGTGGGGCACCCCCTTGGTGGATCTCTTTGCTACCCGAGCCAACCACAAGGTCCCTCAGTTCTGTTCCAGACTTCAGTCCCATGGCAGACTAGCGTCGGATGCCTTTCTCCTGGATTGGGGGGAAGGCCTCCTGTATGCTTATCCTCCCATACCTTTGGTGGGGAAGACTTTGTTGAAACTCAGGCAAGACCGAGGTACAATGATTCTGATCGCTCCTTTTTGGCTGCGTCAGATCTGGTTCCCTCTTCTTCTGGAGTTGTCCTCCGAAGAACTGTGGAGATTGGAGTGTTTTCCGACCCTCATTACTCAGGACAAGGGGGCACTTCTGCATCCCAACCTCCGGTCTCTGGCTCTCACGGCCTGGATGTTGAGAGCGTAGATTTTGACTCCTTGGGTCTCTCCGAGGGTGTCTCTTGGGTCTTGCTTCTAGGAAAGATTCCACTAAAAAGAGTTACTTCTTTCTATGGCGGAGGTTTGCCGTCTGGTGTGACAGCAAGGCCCTAGACCCTCGCTCTTGTCCTACACAGACCCTGCTTGAATACCTTCTACACTTGTCTGAGTCTGGTCTTAAGACCAACTCTGTAAGAGTTTATCTTAGTGCAATTAGTGCATACCATTACCGTGTGGAAGGTAACCCGATCTCGGGACAGCCTTTAGTTCGCTTCATGAGAGGTTTGCTTTTGTCAAAGCCCCCCATCAAACCTCCTACAGTGTCATGGGATCTCAATGTCGTTCTCACCCAGCTGATGAAACCTCCTTTCGAGCCACTGAATTCATGCCATCTGAAGTACTTGACCTGGAAGGTCATTTTTTTGGTGGCAGTTACTTCAGCTCGCAGAGTCAGTGAGCTTCAAGCCTTGGTAGCTCATGCTCCTTATACCAAATTTCATCATAACAGAGTAGTCCGTAGTACTCACCCTAGGTTCTTGCCGAAGGTGGTGTTGGAGTTCCATCTGAACCAGTCAATTGTCTTGCCAACATTCTTTCCCCGTCCTCATACCCGCCCTGCTGAACGTCAGTTGCACACATTGGACTGCAAACGAGCATTGGTCTTCTATCTGGAGCGGACACAGCCCCACAGACAGTCCGCCCAAATGTTTGTTTCTTTTGATTCCAACAGAAGGAGAGTGGCTGTCGGGAAACGCACCGTCTCTAATTGGCTAGCAGATTGCATCTCCTTCGCTTATGCCCAGTCTGGACTGACTCTTGAGGGCCATGTCACAGCTCATAGTGTTAGAGCCATGGCAGCGTCAGTGGCCCACTTGAAGTCAGCCACTATCGAAGAGATTTGCAAGGCTGTGACGTGGTCATCTGTCCACACATTCACATCGCATTACTGCCTACAGCAGGATACCCGACGCGACAGTCGGTTCGGGCAGTTGGTGCTGCAGAATCTGTTCGGGGTTTAGAATCCAACTCCACCCCCCTAGGCCCATTTTTATTCTGTTCCAGGCTGCACTCTCAGTTAGTTGTATAAGTTTAGGTCAATCTCAGTTATGTCCTCACTGTTGCGAGTCCCAATTGACCCTTTGTTGTTTTGAGTGGGGGGCTAGGGATGCCCCATTCGTGAGAACAAGCAGCCTGCTTGTCCTCGGAGAAAGCGAATGCTACATACCTGTAGAAGGTATTCTCCGAGGACAGCAGGCTGATTGTTCTCACCAACCCGCCCGCTTCCCCTTTGGAGTTGTGTCTTCCCTTGTCTATGTCTTTGCTATGTACTGGACTGACGACACGAGCACGTTCGGGCAGGAAGACGGTCGCGCATGCGCATGCATGGGCTAGCAAACGCTGTTGCTAGTGAAGATCTCCGATCGGAGGGGCTGCCGTGGACGTCACCCATTCGTGAGAACAATCAGCCTGCTGTCCTCGGAGAATACCTTCTACAGGTATGTAGCATTTGCTTTAAATCTTTACCATTATGGTTTTCTGGGTAATCAAGTCTGCTATAAACAAACCTGTACTGCAAAATCATTAGACAGACACATAGTAAAAAAACAAATTAGAAAAACAAAAAAGGAAAATAGTTTAATAGGACAGCTGTTTGTTTTTCTTCGCTTAAATCTGCAATACGTCCTTCTGACATAGGTATCAGGTCAGGAAGTGTTCAATCATTGGACTGGTGGAGGTGGCTGGTGTAGTACTTCCGGTGCACCAAGTCTCCAACTTTGAGAGCTTTTGGATAACTGGAGGCAGAGGCAAGGCTATCATTACCCTCCCTCTTGATGACCTTGATTAGGACCCAATCTCTTGCTTTGACCTTTCCGTGGATTCTGTTAGGGCCTCCTCTGACAGCCTAGTATCAGTGAGGATTGTGATTATGTGCGGATTATTTCTCTGATATATCTACATACCATAAGAAATATACAATTTGGAAGTATGGGGCAAATAAGGTTTTTCTACCTCCTTACACCCACCCCAGATATGATGGACCAACCACCCCGAGGTAAGGGGTGGTAGAGAGGACAGAAGCTATTTTCCTTCTAAAGGGATAATCTTTATTCCAGTACAGATAATAACAAGGCAATAAGATGATAAAGCGATTAGGCAATAGAACAGTTAGGCAAAGTAATTAGGCAGTAATTAGTAATTGGAAACTAGAGTAGTTAGGTCGTAACAAATGGCAGCATTTGTTAGGAGAGGGAGAGAGAGACCACCATGATAAAGAGTCACTCAGTTGGCCATCTCACCCCTCTGACTAGATACAGAACAGCAGTGTCTTATATACAGTAGATTGAGCATCAATCCCCTCCCATCCAGTCTACAACTTGCAATGTCAGCCAAATTTATTGTAACACTAGTAAAAAAGCCCCGTTTCTGATGCAAATGAAATGGGGGCTAGCAATGTTTTCTTCAGTGTGCATGTGGGAGTGTGTGTGTCCCTGCCCTCTGGCCTCTCTCCCCTCCCCCCTCTGAGTCCTTCACTGTTACAGAGCCAGCGATTTGATTTCGTGCTCTGCTGTTTTCCTTCACTGACTGTGTTACAGAGAGGGCGGGGCAGACACTCATAGGGAAACCGGATATCTCGCCCCCTTCACACTTCCGGCTGGAGGCTTCATAGAACGTTGGTTTTGCCTTTTATATAGAGAGATCAGCTAAATTCTGTTTACAGAATACAGAATAATGTTTATAAAACTCAGCATCTTAAAATAAGTTCAAGGTTCTTTTACAGAGGATTATAGATGCCATTTTGTTATAGGAATTTTCTAGTACCCAGGGCTTATCAAAGTGTTATCTAGATCCTCAACACTTCTCCGTCTTCCAACCTTGTGGAGTAGTCTCAGTGGCACCAACTCTGTCAGGGAGGGTGGAATAATGCTCTTAAGAGTCAGAGTGACCTCGGATACACAGCTTTTCACAGCTCTCAGCAAAATTGCTGCTGTATTACACAGAATGCTGAAGCCAAGGCTTTCAGAAGGATTCAGCCCTTAGCAAAAGTATAGAAAAGTTTGAGCCTTATAACTATGCAGTTCATAGGTCATAAATGACCTGTCAATGGTCAGAAAAGAGCACATCAATTCATTTGGTAGGGGTCAGTTGGGTTCTTTGTTGTATTGATTTTTGTAAGTTGTCTATTCTCCTGTGGTGTGGGTTTGTTGTGATATTTCTTTCCTTTGTGTTGGTGATATCCGCTTGTGGTTGTTTTTCCATTATTTTGTTGTAATTGTTCTGGTGGGGTGTGTTGTATCTGGGTAGTCTATTGAAGTTGTGTAATGTGGGTATGTTGTTGGTTTCCATGCAGGGGATGGTTAGTGTGTGGTGAATTAGGGATAGTGAGTAAATTATTAGGAGTAGTTTGGTGTTGATCATTTTGGTGTTAATTCGCTTTGGGTTGTTGAATGGTCGAGTATGATCAGGTAGTAAGCTAGTCATTGTGTGCAGGGACACTCTGTGGATGCATATGAAACTGATATAGCTAGGGAAATTGACTTAAAGGGACATCTGTTTGGGCCTTAGGATGAGGCGTAGTAGGTCAAGTGGACCGTGTGTAGATTGTCTTTTTCAGTTATTACCTTATTTGTTTTATTTTTTAATTTAAGAGGAAGCTTACCAAAGTAGGTTGTTACTTACGGCCCCTGTGTGCACGTTGTTCTGTGGATGCTGGTGGAGCTAATATAACTAGGGTGCTTGGTTTTGAAGGAACATCTGTCTGAGCCTTGGGTGAGGCGTAATCGGTCTCGTGGATCTGGGTCCTGGGCTTCTATTCCGTGTTGTGGATTTGGGTCCTGGGCTTGTTTTTCGTGTAATGCGTTGATGCTGTTGTCCGGGCTGCAATGGTAGAACTGGATGGGCCCTCAGGGGCCCCAGCGATTTCCTAGGAGCACTTTCGCTTTAGGGACGGCTTCTCTATCTTCACTGCCATCCGAGGAGGCAGAGTTAGGTGTTCGGCTGTGCACGGCTGCGACCTCACATTCTTGGGTGAGCCTTATGGGTGAGGCTCAATCGTCTTTTTGCTCGGTGTGCTGGGTGGGCGGAGGCAGGGCTAAACCTTGTACCAGTCCTCATGTGGAGGGCTGCGACTACTCTTGCCGGGTCCGGAGAGGATTCGCCTTTTTTGCTCGTGTGCTGGGCGGACTGAGGTAGGGCTGAACCTTGTGCCGGTCCTCGTGTGGAGGGCCGTGACGGCTCTAATCAGGTCCGGGAGGATTCGCTGACCAGCTTGGTTTGACCGCCTCTTGCGCCTCGCCGTCCAGGCTGCGGGCAGGTGAAGGATTCGCTGACTGGCTTAGCCTGATCACCTCTTGCGGCTCGTGGTCTAGGCTCTGGGCGGGCGGGGGGCAGCATCAGGTTCGCGGTGAGCCACTTGCGATTCCTCGTGGGGAGAAGTTCAGTTGCCTCTCCCTTCACCGAGGGTATGTCAGCTACAATGGGTGCTGAACCCACTCAGGTTTCGCTGGTCGGGTAGTTGTTGATGTCCTTAACTCTGTCTGTTGCCACGACCCCGGTTGTTCTACCCTGCCTCAGCCCAGATCCGTTTTCTTTGGGCTCGGACACAGAGCTCTCACAGGTAGGTCTGTTCCGGCGCCATCTTGGAGTTGTGTCTTGGCTGCTGGCATCGACATTTAAAAAGGAGATAGAGCAGCTTTTAAACTAGAACCTGGGGGAAGGCCGACAGTCATTCAAAAATGCATGGATCGGAACGAGGTATCTTTCAAAGATATTGCCAAAACAGGGAAGATAGAGTAGCCCAATAGCGAGGTTACAAAAGAGACCATAGTAGATCAGGTGTCCTTAAATAAAAATCAGACAAAAGATTGCAAATTAACACTGTCGAGTACTGAGTAAGTTGTAAACAGGAACAACAAACATAGTTTGAAATGTCTATATGCAAATACCAGAAGCCTAAGAAATAAGGTGGGGGAGTTATAATATGTATCTCTGAGACCTGTTGGAAGGAGGATAACCAGTGGGATACTGTTATACCAGGGTACAAATTATATCGTAGTGATAGGTTGGATCAAATTGGTGGAGGGGTAGCATTGTATGTTAAGGAGGGCCTTGAATCAAATGAAACAAAACACATCTTGGAATCCCTATGATTCCCCTATGGGGAAAAGGACAGTGATAGGAGTGCACTACCGTCCACCTGGCCAGGATGAACAGACTGGTGTAGAAATGTTATCGGAAATTAGGGAGGCTAACAAACTGGGCAACACAATAATAATGGGTGATTTCAAATACCCCAATATTGACTGGGTAAATGTGACATCAGGGCATGCTAGGGAGGTAAAATTCCTTAACGAAATCAAGGACTGCTTTATGGAGCAGCTGGTACAGGAGGCGACAAGAGAAGGAAAAATTCTAGACCTAGTCCTTAGTGGAGCGCATGATTTGGTGCAGGAGGTAATGGTGCTGGGGCCGCTTGATAACAGTGATCATAATATGATCAGATTTGATATTGGCTTTGGAGTAAGTACACACAGGAAATCCAATATGTTAGTGTTTAACTTTCAAAAAGGAAACTATGATAAAATGAGAAGAACGGTGAAGAAAAAAACTTAGAGGAGCAGCTGCGAAGGTCAAAAATTTACATCCGATGTGGATGCTGTTCAAAAATACCATCCTGGAAGCCCAGGCCAAATACATTCCGTGTATTAAAAAAAGGAGGAAGGAAGACCAAACGACAGCCAGCATGGTTAAAAAGTGAGGTGAAGGAAGCTATTAGAGCTAAAAGAAAATCCTTCAGAAAATGGAAGAAGGAACCGACTGAAAATAATAAGAGCGCTGATAAGGAACACAAAGAGGGACTTTGAAAAAAAGATTGCTTTGGAGGCAAAAACACATAAAATCTTTTTAGGTATATTAAAAGCGGGAAGCCGGCAAAAGAATCAGTTGGACCACTAGATGACTTGAGGGGTAAAGGGGGCAATCAGGGAAGACAAAGCCATAGCAGAACAAGTATATGAATTCTTTGCTTCGGTCTTCACTAAGGAAGATTTGAGAGAGATACCTGTGGTAGAAATGGTATTCAAATCTGGTGAGTCTGAGAAACTGAATGAAATCTCTATAAACCTGGAAGATGTAATGGGGCAATTTGACAAATTGAAGAGTAGCAAATCTCCTGAACCAGATGGTATTTATCCCAGAATACTGATAGAATTGAAAAATGAACTTGCAGAACTATTGTTAATAATGTGTAATTTATCTTTAAAATCATGCATGGTACCAGAAGATTGGAGATGGCTACATAATACCTGATTTTTTTTAAAAAAAAAGGTACTAGAGTAGATTCGGGAAATTGTAGACCGGTGAGCCTGACGTTGGTGCCGGGCAAAATGGTAGAGACTATTATAAAGAACAAAATTACTGAGCATGTTCAAAAGCATGGATTAATGAGACAAAGCCAACATGAATTTAGTGAAGGGAAATCTTGCCTATTACATTTCTTCGAAGGGATGAGCAAACATATGCATAAAGGTGAGCCGGTCGATATTTTGTATCTGGATTTTCAAAAGGCGTTTGACAAAGTACCTCATGAAATACTCCAAAGGAAATTGGAGAGTCATGGGATAGGAGGCAATGTACAATAACAGCTAACAGCTACCAAAGGGTCCACGTTATAGCTAGCTCCGACAACAGCTAGACAACAGAAAACCGGACGATACACACCAAATGACCCCAACCTAACTACCAATCCAGACATCAAACCGTCATCTGGTTAGTAGAATGTAATTGAATTTCTTCGGGGCAGATACACTGACTCTTAAGAGGCTGAAGGTCCTTATCCCATCACTTGCTTAAATTGCCGCACACTACCAACGACTGATTGCGGTGATTAGCCTGACACCGCTAACTGACTGAATTGCCTCGTATGCTACCGATCACTAAATTTTAATGAGTCACTAACTGTCTTTACATACCCGACATTACTATACTACGCAATTGCATTTTGTATTGGTGGACCGTGTTTGCCTCTATTTTAGCTGGTTGCTAGCGGTTGCTGGGACATTTGTGCCTCCGTGCCGCTGGCTGCTGGCGGTTGCTGAGCCTTGCTGGCCATTTGCCTCATGTTCACCGACTCATCTTCCTCAGCAGCTGATCAATCACAACCGAACAGGCAGTACCGCACGCGGACTTTACCTTGTACCCTTCACAGAACCACAACACCTAAAGCACTGCTTTACCAGGTTCCCACTAAACGCAGCCTTAAGCAGGCCCATACCTACACGTGGTGGTCGCATCGGTTCGAGGGCCTGGCAGCGTGGCACCGCAATTGTGAGGCAAGGGAGAAGAATCGGGAAGAAAGACTAATAGAACTGAAAAATGAGCTTGCGGAGCTACTGCTAGTGATATACAATTTATCCTTAAAATCGAGCATGGTACCGGAAGATTGGAGGGTGGCCAATGTAACACCCATTTTTAAAAAAGGTTCCAGGGGAGATCCGGGAAATTATAGACCGGTGAGTCTGACGTCGGTGCCGGGGAAAATGGAAGAGGCTATTATTAAAAACAAAATTACAGAGCACATCCAAGGACATGGATTACTGAGACCGAGTCAGCACAGCTTTTGTGTGGGGAAATCTTGCCTGAGCAATTTACTTCATTTCTTTGAAGGAGTAAACAAACATGTGGACAAAGGAAAGCCGGTTGATATTGTGTATCTGGATTTTCAAAAGGCGTTTGACAAGGTACCTCATGAAAGGCTACAGAGGAAATTGGAGGGTCATGAGATAGGAGGAAAAGTCCTATTGTGGATGAAAAACTGGTTGAAGGATAGGACACAGAGATTGTGGTTAAATGGGCAGTATTCACAATGGAGAAGGGTAGTTAGTGGGGTTCCTCAGGGGTCTGTGGTAGAACCGCTGCTTTTTAATATATTTATAAATGATTTAGAGATGAGAGTAACTAGCGAGGTAATTAAATTTGCTGATGACTCAAAGTCGTCAACTCGCGAGAGGATTGTGAAAAATTACAGAAGGACCTTAAGAGACTGGGCAGCTAAATGGCAGATGATGTTTAATGTGAACAAGTGCAAGGTGAGGCATGTGGGGAAAAAGAACCCGAATTATAGCTACGTCATGCAAGGTTCCACGTTAGGAGTTACGGACCAAGAAAGGGATCTGGGTATCGTCGTTGATAATACACTGGAACCTTCTGCTCAGTGTGCTGCTGCGGCTCGGAAAGCGAATAGAATGTTGAGTATTATTAGGAAAGGTATGGAGAACAGATGTAAGGATGTTATAATGCCATTGTATCGCTCCATGGTGCGACCGCACCTTGAGTATTGTGTTCAATTCTGGTCGCCGCATCTCAAGAAAGATACAGTAGAACTGGAAAAGGTGCAGCGAAGGGCAACAAAAATGATAGCGGGGATGGGACGACTTCCCTATGAAGAAAGACTAAGGAGGCTAAGGCTTTTCAGCTTGGAGAAGAGACGGCTGAGGGGAGACACGATAGAGGTATATAAAATAATGAGTGGAGTGGAGCAGGTGGATGTGAAGCGTTTGTTCATGCTTTCCAAAAATACTAGGACTAGGGGGCATGCGATGAAACTACAGTGTAGTAAATTTAAAACAAATCGGAGAAAATGTTTCTTCACCCAACGCATAATTAAACTCTGGAATTCGTTGCCGGAGAACGTGGTGAAGGCGGTTAGCTTGGCAGAGTTTAAAAAGGGGTTAGACGGTTTCCTAAAGGACAAGTCCATAAACCGCTACTAAATGGGAAAAATCCACAATTCCAGGAATAACATGTATAGAATGTTTGTACGTTTGGGAAGCTTGCCAGGTGCCCTTGGCCTGGATTGGCCGCTGTCGTGGACAGGATGCTAGGCTCGATGGACCCTTGGTCTTTTCCCAGTGTGGTATTACTTATGTACTTATGACGTGAGCAGGAACTGTGGTGACTGGTGATTGTGAGGCAAGGGCTGCTGTCTTGTTCCTGCCTTGGATCATCTGCTCTTCTGGCTTCGGCTTCAGACTGTTCCAGTCTTGTTGCTCCAGTGCTGCTTGCCCTGTTCCAGCTTGCAACCTCAGCTGCAGCCTGCAGCTTCAGCTCTTGTCCTGCATCCAGGCTGCAACCTCAACTCTAGTCCTGCAGCTTCAGCTCCTGTCCTGCATCCAGCCTGCAGCTTCAGCTCTATCCTGCAACCTCAGCTCCAGCCTGCATCCAACCTGCAGCTTCAGCTCCAGCCTGCATCCAGCCTGCAACCTTAGCTCCAGCTTGCATCCAGCCTGCAACCTCAGCTCCAGCCTGCATCCTGTCCTGCATCCTCTGCTCCTGCCTGCATTCTGTCCTGCTTCCAGCCTGCAACCTGAGCCTCCAGCCTGCATCCTGTCCTGCATCCTCTGCTCCAGCCTGCATCCTGTCCTGCATCCAGCCTGCAACCTCAGCTCCAACCTGCATCCTGTCCTGCATCCTCTGCTCCAGCCAGCATCCAGTCCTACAACCTCTGCTTGCCTGTTCCAGTCTGCAGCCTCAGCTCCAGCCTGCAGCTTCAGCTCCTATCCCGCATCCTCTGCTCCAACCTACAGCTTCAACTCCAGTCCTGCAACCTCTGCTCCCCTGTTCCAGCCTTCAGCCTCAGCTCCAGCCTACTGCCTCACCTTTATTCGTGACTGTTACCTAGCACTTGGGGACTGCCTGTCACTACTTATGGCTCCATTTCACATTCTCCTAGTACTGTCCCTTCCCTATCTACTCCTCCACCCGAAGCCACTGCCCTTTCGTTGATTTTATTACCTCACCATCTCTCTTGTCCTCTTCCTCCCTCCTTGCTTTCTGCCTTCAACACTTCATTCCTTCCATTGTACCTTCCCCATTCTGAGTTCATCTCGCCTTCCTAGCCTTCATCGCCACTCCTCTCCTACTCTCCTCCGCTCTCTCTTACTCCTTCTTCTTCTTTGTGCTGGAGACATCAATCCTAATCCTGGTCCCCCTCACCAATCCTCATCTTACTTGTACAGGTCGCAGCGTGATCTCTCCAATCTCATTTCTATTCCTCTCCTCCCCCCCCCCCTCTTCTTCCCTTCTCATGCGCCCTATGGAATGCCCGCTCCATCTGCAATAAACTTTCCCATATCCATGACCTTTTTATCTCTCGTAGCCTCCATCTGCTCACCATAACAGAAACTTGGCTCTGCCCTGAAGACTCTGCTTCAGTCGCAGCCCTCTGCCATGGTGGTTATCTCTTCTCTCATATTCCTCGCCCTGCTGGCCGCGGTGGTGGTGTTGGACTATTACTCTCACCCTCTTCCAAATTTCAATCTCTCCTACGACCTCAGTCTCTCTGTTTTTCTTCCTTTGAAGTCCACTCATCCGTCTATTCTCACTCCTTTGCCTCTTCGAATAGCAGTTATTTATCTTCCCCCTGATAAGTCCCTTTCATCCTTTCTCAGCAACTTTGACACTTAGCTTTCCTTCTTTCATGATCCTTCTTCCCCCTCCCTCATCCTTGGCGACTTTAACATTCATGCTAATGATCCTTCCAACTCTTACGTTTCCCAGTTCCTCGCCTTAACATCCTCCTTCAATCTCCAAATATGCTCCACTTCCCCCACTCACCAAAATGGTCACTGTCTTGATCTTATCTTCTCCTATAATTGCTCTCCCTCCAATTTCTTTGCCTCAGATCTTCCCCTCTCTGACCATCATCTAATAACCTTCACACTTAAACTTCCTCCTGCCCAATCCCGTCCAATCTTAAACAATTTATCTAGGAATCTTCAGGCTATTGACCCTACTACCCTATCCTCCAGTGTCTCGAACCTCTTCTCTGCCACTGCACCATCCAAATCTGTCAATGAAGCCTTCTCTTCCTACAATACTATTCTATCCTCTGCTTTAGACACTCTTGCACCTTTCATGCCCTGCCCTATAAGATGTACCAAACCCCGGCCTTGGCTGACCTCTAAAATCCGCTACCTACGTTCCGGTGCCCGCTCCGCCGAACGCCTCTGGCTAAAATCTCGTGCCCTTGCTGACTTCATACACTTCAAGTTCATGCTGACCTCCTTCCAGTCTGCTCTTTTGCTTGCCAAACAGGACTATTACATCCAGCTGACCAGTTCTCTCGGCTCAAACCCTCGACTTCTCTTCGCCACACTGAACTCTCTCCTCAAGGTGCCTCCATCTCCAACTACCCCCTCACTATCTCCTCAGACCCTAGCTGAGTTCTTCCACGACAAGGCTCAGAAGATAAACCTCAAATTCTCTACCAAGCCACCCCCACCACTCCCTCCCCTTGTCCATTCCCCTAACTCCCCTACCCCTCCGTCCTTTTCCTCCTTTCCTGAAATCACTGATGAGGAAACACATCTTCTCTCCTCCTCAAAACAAATTACCTGTTCCTCTGATCCCATTCCTACTCACCTTCTTAACACCATCTCTCCTACTCTCACCCCTTTTATCTGTCATATCCTCAATCTTTCACTTTCCACTGTTCCTGATGCCTTCAAACATGCCATAGTCACACCACTCCTTAAAAAGCCTTCACTTGACCCTACCTGTCCTTCCAACTACTGACCAATCTCCCTCCTCCCCTTCCTCTCCAAGATACTTGAACGTGCCCTTCACCGCCGCTGTCTTGACTTTCTTTCATTTCAAGCTGTTCTTGACCCACTCCAATCTGGCTTTCGCCCTCTTCATTCAACTGAAACTGCACTTACTAAAGTTTCCAATGACCTGTTACTGGCCAAATCCAAAGGTCTCTATTCTATCCTCATCCTTCTCAATCTATCTGCCGCTTTTGACACTGTTGATCACAGCTTACTCCTTGATACGTTGTCTTCTCTTGGATTCCAGGGCTCTGTTCTTTCCTGGTTCTCCTCCTACCTCTACTTTTAGTGTACACTCTGGTGGATCCTTTTCCACCTCTATCCCACTACCAATCGGTGTACCTCAGGGTTCTGTTCTCGGTCCTCTCCTGTTCTCCATCTACACTTCTTCCCTTGGCTGTCTGATATAATCCCATGGTTTTCAATACCATCTCTATGCTGACGACTCCCAGATCTACCTCTCTGCCCCCAAAATCTCAACCAGCATCCAGACCAATGTATTAGCCTGCCTATCTGATATTGCTGCCTGGATGTCTCAACATCATCTGAAACTTAGCATGGCCAAAACCGAGCTTCTCATCTTTCCCCCTAAACCCACCTCTCCTCTTCCCCCTTTCTCTGTTTCTGTGGATGGCACTCTCATTAGCTCATAAACCTTGGGGTCATCTTCGACTCCTCTCTCTCCTCACATTCAGCAGATTGCCAAAACCTGTCGTTTCTTTCTCTATAACATCAGCAAAATCCGTCCCTTCCTTTCTGAACACTCTGTCAGAACCCTTATCCAAACTCTTATCACCTCTCGCCTAGACTATTGCAACCTGCTTCTCACTGGTCTCCCACTTAGCCATCTCTCTCCCCTTCAATGAGTCCAAAACTCTGCTGCGCGACTCATTTTCCGCCAGAGTCGCTATGCTCACATTAACCCTCTCTTCAAATCATTTCATTGGCTCCCTATCCGTTTCCGCCTTCAATTCAAACTTCTCTTGCTGACATATAAGTGCATTCACTCTACCACTCCCCAGTACCTCTCCACTCTTGTCTCTCCCTATGCGCCCCCACTCGGGTACTCCGTTCTGTGGATAAATCTCTCTTGTCTGTCCCCTTCTCTGCTACTGCTAATTCCAGGCTCCGTTCCTTTTATCTCGCTGCACCTCACGCCTGGAATAGACTTCCCGAGCCTGTATGTCTAGCCCCGTCTTTGGCCATTTTCAAATCCAGACTAAAAGCCCACCTCTTTAACGTTGCTTTTGACTCCTAACCACTACTCACTTGCCCTGTCCCTTTATCCCCAACTCTCTTTAATTCCCTTACCTCTTAGTTGTCTGTCTGTATGTTTGTCCCATTTAGATTGTGAGCTCTTTGAGCAAGGACTGTCTTTTTCATGTATGGTATGCAGCGCTGCGTATGCCTTGTAGTAGTAGTAGTAGTACTATTATGGATTAAAAACTGGTTAAAAGATAGAAAACGGAGTAGGGTTAAATGATCAGTATTCTCGGTGGAGAAGGGTAGATAGTGGGGTTCCTCAGGGGTCTATGCTGGGACTGCTGCTTTTTAACATATTTATAAATGATCTAGAGATGGGAGTAACTAGTGAGGTGATTACATTTGCTGATGACAAAAAGTTATTTAAAGTTGTTAAATTGCAAGAGGATTGTGAGAAATTACGAGACTGGGATAGTGGGCATCAAAATGGCAAATGATGTTTAATGTATGCAATTGCAAAGTGATGCATGTGGGGAAAGAGGAACCCAAATTATTGCTACGTAATGCAAGGTTCCACATTAGAAGTCACCAACCAGGAAAGGGGGATCTAGGCGTCATTGTTGATGATATGTTGAAACCCTCTGCCCAGTGTACGGCGGCAGCTAAGAAAGCTACTAGAAAGTTAGATATTATTAGGAAAGGAATGGAAAACAAAAATGAGGACGTTATAATATCTTTGTATCACTCCATGGTGCAACCACACCTCAAATATTGTGTACAATTCTGGTCGCCACATCTCAAAAAAGCTATAGTGGAATTAGAAAAGGTACAGAGAAGGGTGACGAAAATTAAGGGGATGGGACGACTTCCCTATGAGGAAAGGTTAAAGCGGCTAGGGCTCTTCAGCTTGGAGAAAAGACGTCTGAGGGGAGATATGATAGAGTTCTATAAAAAATAAAGAATGGAGTGTAATGGGTAGACGTGAAGCGCAAAAATACTAGGACTAGAGGGCACACAATGAAGCTACAGAGTAGTAAATGTAAAACGAATCAGAGGAGATCACGTGATGCCTTAGAGGAGGAAGCCAGCACGTTGCTTTCTCTCTCGGTTCCCCTCCTGATTTCATACTCCACCCGGACAGAAAAGCAAACAGAGAACGCAGAAAACGCACATGAACAAAGCAAAAGTTGTATGGATTCCTTTGTAACGCGAGCAAAGCCAGGCAAGACGAGCAAAGCAGAGAAAAAAGACCTAGCACGGACACGCAGCCAAGCCGATTCCAAGATGGCGCGGAGTCCGGGCCCAGAACAGCAACAACTATTTAGTGGCTCCCAACTACAACAGGTAGCAGTAGCGGTAAAAGGAGCGACGGAACAGCAATTTGCACAGTTAAAGGAACACATGACATCCATAGAATAAGCAATGGAGGAAATGAAACGTCGCACAAGTGAGTTGGAATCCAGAGTGGCGGGGACGGAGGACCGCGAGACGATGCTGAATAACACAGTACGCGATTTGCAAAAAAAACTGTAGCGGATCAAGGCAATTTACTCGACGATCTGGAGAACCACTCCTATCGCTCAAACATTCGAATAGTGGGATTTCCCGAAACGATGCCCAACCAGACTCTGAGCACAGTGCTGGAGAGATGGCTAAGTGCGGAGTTCGCTCTTACAGACAGCATGGGAAAAGTTTGTTTGGAGCGAGCACACAGGCTAGGCCGAAGACAGGAAGGCAACACGCGGCCAAGAGTAATAATCGCAAAGGTGCACAATTTTCTACATAAAGTAGAAATAATGAGAGGTGCGTGACAAAAAAGGGACAACCTCAGTTATGAAGGAGCACCTATAAAGATATTTCAGGATTACTCAACGCTGTCGGGAATTCAACACAGTGTGTAACGCGCTGTCTGTTCGGAAGGAAAAGTTCATGATGCTATATCCAGCAACATTAAAAATCTCACACAAAGGCAAATGGCATGTCTTTACATCCGCAGATGAAGCAGCCACATTTCAGAGAGCAATGAACATAAAAGCGGAGACATAGAAGATTAAACAAAGAGAACCCAGGATGAAAACCAGTGGGCAAAAGGAATTGAGTATATCAGAGAAAGCCAAGATCCAAAAGGATTACAAAGGAATGCAAGGCATAATGCTCTGGACACTAATTGAAAAGACCTGAGTGGACAGTTGCCGGTTAAGGAACAAGTCAAGAATTAAATAGGAGATTTGAACTCGCAAGGGCCAAACGTTCTGGACAGCAAGAGAGATATAAGTGGGTAAACGTTAAGTAATGCATGTAGTTTGAATGTTGTTGAAATGTTCTACAGCAGAGTTATCACAGAGTGTAATTCGCATGTAATAGAAATGGTCAGGGTAGGGGGAGATCGGGGTGGGGGACATATCACGGAGATCACCAATTTCCTCTATGGAGAGAGGAGATAAAACAGGGGCAGAGAGGGACACAGGGGATAAGACCCAGGAGGGGCAAAGGGAGAATGGGCGGGAAGAGGGAGGGGGAAAATAAGGGGGAAAGGGCATAGGGTAGAGATAAGGAGGATTGGGAGGGGCACAGAAAAGGTTCGGAGTCACATTCACTCAGTTCAACAAAGGAATGACCTGTCCACACAACAACAGCCACAGTCCTACGTACAGCACTGGTTAAAGGTGTTGGAGCTACAAAGGGTCGGGAACACACAAAGTGGGAAAAAGAGGGAGGGGCGAGGCAGGGCGCCTAACCCTCACATGATTAATTCATTGCAGATTACGAAGGGGCAGGCAATAGATGGCGGCTAGGTCTGTTCGATTGCTCACGTGGAATGTGGGAGGTATTACATCTCCAATCAAGCACTCTAAGGTGTTAGCAGCATTGCACAGGAAGCAAGCAGACCTAGCGTGCCTCCAGGAGACGCGGTTGTCAAAAGAAGAACATGCTAAGCTGCAGAGAAGTTGGGTAGGTCAGGTGTACACCTCCCATGCAGATGGCCTCAAAGGGGGAGTAGCAATATTAATTAGGAAAGGGCTAATGGCAAAATCGGAACTGTTATTGTCAGACACTCAGGGGAGGTATGTCTTAATTCATCTATGGTTGCAAGGCAGGGAAATCCTACTGCTGACACTGTATGAGCCAAACAGTGGGGATCAGAAATTTTATGATGAATTGGTGCAGATTTGTAGAGCGTATAAATCATTAAAGTTAATGATAATGGGTGACTTCAATCTGGTAGCACAACCGAGAGAAGACTGCTCAGCGCCAAACCAGGCACACACAGGAGGCCCCCGGGCCCGAATATTGCCCTCATTTATAAAGAGTTTAGACTTAGTAGACACTTGGCGGGCCCTACATCCGGGACAAAAAGATTATACACATTTGTCTAGGGCACACGGGACCCACTCGAGGCTAGATTACATCCTAACAGCGCGTGTGATGTTCCCAGAAGTGATATCAGCAACTATAGGAGTTGCGGACATATCAGACCACGCGATGGTTTGGTTAGACTTGGAGGCGCCCAGTTATTACCAGCAGCAGGGGAGAGGATGGAGATTCCCTGCCTATCTATATAAAAACCAGGATTTCAAAAAATTTATAAGGCACAAATAGGAGGAGTTTGCAAGCTTTAATGACCAGCACAGAGTAGACCCAACGCTATTTTGGGCCACTGCAAAGGTGGTCCTAAGGGGAGAAGTAATTGCATATGTGCATGCCAAGAATAAGAAAATATCAGGGGCAGTAATAGACCTGGAATGCAAACTATCCCAAGCAAAGAAAAAATACACATTGTCACCGACAGGGCAGAATAAAGAGAACCTGCACTCGGTGCAGGTGTCTCTCAATACATTACTCCATGAAAGGGCAACAAGAGGGATCCTATACTCTAAATACAAATTTCAGAGATACGGGAACAAAATGGGATCTGTGTTGGCTGGAATGCTAAAGACTTGGGGAGGAAGGGGCGCGATAACAACAATGAAAGATAAACATGGGCAAATACATCATAAAAGTGAGAAGATTGCTGAATTATTCAGTCAGCACTTCTCAGAGCTCTATGCAGCCCCAGACAGAGGCGATAAGGACGGCCTAAACAGATATTTAAAACAGGCCGGCCTCCCATCCCTTACAGATCAAGAAAAAACACAATTAAATGCGCATATAACGGGAAAAGAGGTCCAGGACGGAGTAAAGGCCCTGAAATTACATTCTGCGCCGGGCCCAGATGGCCTTTCGCGGGAATTTTACAAATTACTAAGCGACAAGCTAACAGGCCCCATGGTATCTTATTATGATCAAGCAGTAAGACGGGGACAATTCACAAAACATGCAAATGAAGCTCTAATTATAATACTAAAAAAGCCAGGAAGGGAGGAGCACCTAGTGGACTCATATAGGCCAATATCGCTGATAAATGTTGATTTAAAATTACTGGCCAAGATCATGGCTAACCGCCTTTCCCAAATACTGCCACGGTTAATCAGTAAAGAACAGGTGGGCTTTGTCAAAGATAGGCAGATCGTAGGGAATGTACGCAGACTGCTGCTGGGCATGGCAACCAGCCAGCAGCAGGAAAGACAGACATGGGCCATCAGTATAGACGCTGAAAAGGCTTTTGATAAGCTAAGATGGGACTATCTGTTTGAGGTGTTACAAGTGATGGGATTTGGGGGTTGGTATGTTGAGGCTCTCTGGCTGCTATACACAGAACCAAAGGCAGCCTTGTTAATAAATGGGATCAAGACCCCGCTGTTTCAAATAGGCAGAGGGACCCGGCAAGGATGCCCCCTGCCCCACTGCTGTTCATATTATCGTTGGAGCCATTGCTGAGACACATAGAAAGGGCGAAGGGGGTACAGGGGGTAGAGGTTGGAGGGACCACAATAAAAACATTGGCCTTTGCTGATGATCTTTTACTTTTATTACAAAACCCCCCAAAGTCTATGCCTAGATTATTTGAAGAACTAGATCGATACGGGAGACACTCAGGGTTTACGTTGAACTTACAAAAGACAAAAGCCTTAATAGTTCACGAGAATTCGACAGGAGAAGGAGAAAAGCACATCACTATATTACCGAAAGACGAACCTCTCAGATACTTGGGAGTCTTTATTTCGCAGGACATGGACAAATTATATGATCTAAACATAACCAGGCTATTGACTGAAACAATAGATAGACTAAAGGCATGGAATGGGTATCCTTTGTCACTGATGGGACGCATAGCCCTATACAACATGTTAATTATTCCTCACTGGCTATATGTGTTTCAAGTCCTGCCGTTGTACCTAAAAAACAAAGACGAAAAAATATTAAATAGACAGCTTCAGAAGTTTCTGTGGAGAGGGAAAAAACCCAGGACCCCTTTGAGAATACTACAAACACCAGTGGAGTACGGGGGATTGGGCTTGCTCAGTATACAACATATGACAGTGGCCAATGGAATGAGGCACATAGCAGACTGGTACAGAACAACACAAGATTTCACGGCAACCCCAGTGGAATTGGAACTCACTGGAAGAGTACATTTTAGCTGCTTGCTGCATGAGGCAGGGGGGCCTATCCCTAAGGTGCTAGCAACACTACCCATAGCAAAAAAAAGTGTGGAAATGGACGTGTAAACTTCATAATTTTTCGGCGAAGGTCACCCCATTTCTCTCCATATGCGGAAAGCCAGCATTCCCACCAGGAGACATGTATCCTGCCTTTAAAAAGTGGCAGACAAAAGGACTTGCATACCTTTATCAGGTTCTAACAGAGGAAGGCCGCCTGCAGACCTTCAAAGAAATGCAGAGTTTGTACTCCATACCAAATTCAGATCTTTTTCATTACCAACAATTGTCGCACTATGTGACTAGCTTGAAGTGGCAAAATTTAACAGAAGACGTACAAGAGGAACTAGCAGAGGCATACTCACTGGCAGCCCAGAACAAAATACCACTATCAACCTATCATAGACATATTAGAAACACGGCAGCAGAATTACATTATGAGCAGTTAGCAAAGGCGTGGTCAACTGACTTAGGCATTATTCTGCCCACAGAGGTATTTAAGAATCATATTGTGACAATGAGGACCACGACAAACTTCACATTGAGCTGGGAAATTCAGTACAAGACAGCATTGCGAATGCATATACCACCAAGAAGGGCTTTTCATATGGGACTGTCTCCAGCAGGGGAATGCCCAAAATGTAACGTAGTGGGTGCAACTCTAGGCCACATGTTCTGGCTATGCCCCCACATAAACAAGTTTTGGAAAACACTGCTCAACAGAATCTCGCAAATGTGGGGAGTACAGTGGAGGCCAGATTGTAAATTGTTGTTCGATCACTTCAAGATTACGGTACCGTCACCAAAAGGATATAAAGCTTTTGCAAAACGGTCGACAGCAGTCGCAAAGAAGGTGATTTTGGCAGAATGGTTGTCCAGGAAGCCGCCTACAATAGCACAGTGGAGAGTGCAGATGATACAACTAATGAGAATGGAGAGAATGGATGTCCCAAAGATGGATACAAAAAGTGGCCAAAGTTTTCAACAAAGATGGACAGCGTTTTGGCAGATCCTAACGCCAGCAGCCAGAGGACATTTATTGAATATTTAAGATACCAAATAAAAGAACAAGAAAGACTAAAGAGAGTAGGAATGGGTTCCTTAAGGAAGTGACTGTGCCCAGAGGAGATAGGTTACCAGGGGTAGAAAGGGGAAAAAAAAGGGGGGGGGGAGGGAGGGACACGGGCTCATGGGGATAAAAGTTGAAGTAAACGTTTTGATGTTGAATAATGTTCTAATTTTCTGTGAATAGTGAATATAAATATTTATTCAATGTCAATAAAAATGATTGAAAAATAAAATAAAACGAATCAGAGAAAAAGTTTCTTCACTCAACATGTAATTAAACTCTGGAATTCATTGCCAGAGAATGTGGTAAAGGCAATTAACTTAGCGGGGTTTAAAAAAGGTTTGGATGGCTTATTAAAGGAAAAGTCCATAGACCTTTATTAAAATGGACTTGGAGAAAATCCACTGCTTATAGGATAAGCAGCATAAAATGTATTATACTTTTTGGGGATCTTGCCAGGTACTTGTGACCTGGATTGGTCACTGTTGGAAACAGGATACTGAGCTTGATGGACCTTCGGTCTGTCCCAGTATGGCAATACTTATGTTCTTATGTTTATACTAAACCTCCTATTAAACCACCTATGGTGGCATGAGGCATCAGTGTCATCTTAACAGCTCTCATGAAACTTCCATTTGAACCACTTCATTCCTGTTCTCTAAAGTTGCTCACATTTGAAGTAGTGTTCTTAATAGCTCTTACTTCTGCCAGATGACTCAATGAACTTCAAGCCTTCGTGGCATACCCAACTTACACCAAATTCTACCACGATAGAATTGTCCTTACCTACCCTAAATTCCTTCCTTAAGTAGTATCGGAGTTCTATCTCAATCAGTCCATTATACTGTCTTCTTCCCTAAGCCACACTAGAGAATCAGCATTGCATACCTTGGACTGCAAAGTATTCTCTAGCATACTATCTAGAACGTACAAAGCCTCTTAGGAAATTCTCCCAGCATCTTGTGTCCTCCGACCCTAACAGATTGGAGATTCGCATCAAGAACCGTACAATCCCAATTTGGCTGACTGACTGTTTCTACTACAGACTGGGCTGAGCCTTCATAAGGTCTCCACTCACAATGTAAAAGTCGTGGAGGCTTCTGTAGCCCATTTCCACGTAACCTCATTGAAGACATTTGCATGGAGGCTATTAGAGGCCGACCGAAAATACTTTTTTTCCAGTTTCAGGCAAAAGTGAAAATGCTACCAAAACTGTCTAAACACTTTCGTACAACACTTTATCACCTGGTTTTGGCCAAAGCGAAAACTAAAGTTTGTGTGAGTGTGAACCAATGAGGCCTACTGGGTATAGTCAGAGCTTGCAGTCAGCAGCCCTCTGTTAAACCCACAGGTCATTACCCTCCAGTCCCAGGAATTACGAGCATAGGCTGACTACTGGGAGAGCCATTTTAACAAAGACTTCACAACAAGTCGGGCACATTTAGGTTCCCAAGTCAATTCAGATGTAGTTAAATATCCTCCGAGACAGGACCTTTGTGAGAATGTGTAAAAAAATATATGTATATATGGTTACCAGCAATTTTTATGCTTACTCAAACTGTGCACAAGTAACGAGAGAAAGTAGCATTGTAGATTCTTCCTAAGATAGGGTAAAGGCATCCAGACGCTGGTCTACACAGACATTATACCAGCTTGATGCACATTCCAGAATAAAAAAGCCCATTGATGTTGCTGAATGCGAGGACTATAAGCTCTGAAAAATTACAATCAAGAGCAATAAATTTCTCAAATTATTTTCTAATATATGTTTAAATCTTTTTTATTATGAAGCCATAACAAAACTTTACCAGACATGATCCACATACAAACATCTCCACTGGTCTAATTATGTCTGACTAGAAACAATGTACAATTTTCTCCCAACCCCCCCCCCCTCTCCCCCCTCCCTTTCCCCCCTCCCCCCAAGAAAGCAGCCCCCCCCCACTTTACCCCCCCTACCCGCCCGCAACACAAGATAACACTCAACAGCCTATCCTCCGTTCCTCTGACACTGTCAATTCAAGAGTCTACTGCGTGCTAGGGGTTGCAGTGTGTCCCAAAAGCTCGCCCATGTTTTTTGGAGCGCCCGACCCTCTTTGGAGTCCAGATCCTGCACTCCGCGTCTCTCCAGCCTCAGCAGTTCTATCATTTGTGACCTCTATGCTCCAATAGAAGGTCCTCTGTGTTCTCTCCAATGGAGGAGGATGACCCGTTTTCCCATCAGGACCGCCCGCTGTACAAACGAACAAAAACCTGGCAGTGTGGGTTTAGTTTGTTTGAATTCTCCAAAAAGAAGTAGAGGTTGTCTCTTGATTGTGCGCCCCCAGTATTTCTGCGTCTCACCAAGAATGAGAGTCCACAATTTGGACACATGGCGACAAAACCAAAACATGTGAGCCAGTGAGGCGGGGGCCACCGCACACCATGAGCAGGCATCTGATTGACCAAAGCCTGCCTTAAAGGCCCTCGCTGGGGAGACGTGCAGTCTTAAAGCAAATTTATATTGCATCTCCCAGAATCGAGCAAAGGGAGATGTTCCGCGTATGGAGGTCAAAAATCTACTCAGTACCTCTCCTGTGATTTCGGCCTGCAAGTCAACCGCCCATTTACGTGCTCTAGTAAGATAGTCTATGTCCTCTGTTGAATCCTGCAGGAATCTGTGATGGAATTTTAACGGCACTGGGTTTTGTGTTCCCAGTGTCAGAGCAGTATTTAAGGTATCCTGGACGTCCTCACTCAAGTTGCTCCAACCCAAGGCTGTGATATAGTGATGAATTTGCAGATAAGCAAACCGGTCGCGTTCAGTCAGTCTAAATTCCTGTTGCAGCTCCGCAAATGGTCGTGTCTTGCCCTCCTCCGACACCAACTGATAAATGTATCGTATTCCATTCCTCCGCCATCGGGCAAAGGCAGCTGAGGAAGTCCCCTCCGGGAAGTCCGGGTTGTTAAGCAGTGGTAAAAACGGAGTCGCTTTCCAGTCGAAATGGTGCCTCTTGCATAGCCACGCTGCTCTGGCTGCTGTCATTAGCGGGTGCGTTCCTAACCCCTCCTCCAATCCCTGTCCTAAAGAGTGTAATCCCCACCCCAGGTGTGCAGTGGGAGCCAGGCCCATCTCTAGGAGCGTAGCCGAGAAATCCTGCGTTCCAGTTAGCCAATCTCTGATGTGCCTCATGGCACATGCTATCGTTAGGTGTCGAATGCTGAGCAGTCCCATCCCCCCATGTGATTTCGGTTTCTGTATCACCTGTATTGGCAGTCTGGGTCTCCGCCGGTCCCACAGAAACTGCTGTAGCAGATGGTTAAGAGCCCGCTCCTCCCTCGACCTCAGATACAGGGGCAACATCTGAAATGTATAAAGCCATTTCGGGGCGATCATCATGTTGAAAAGACCCACCCAACCCGTGAGAGAGAGAGGACATGCACCCCACATCCGTAACAATCTCCTGGTTGTCTCTAGTAGGGGAAGGACATTGAGCTCGTACAGCTTTTTCATATCTGCTGGTATGATTACTCCCAGGTATCTAATCTGACGTTGTGCCCACAGGAGTGGAAACGGGCCCCTCCATGTGTGTTCCACTGTCTCACTAAGTGGTAGGACCAGGGACTTTGTTCGATTGAGTTTGTAGCCGGAGAGGTGCCCATAACTATCTAGGACGGAGAGGAGAGCTGGTAATGAACCCTGTGGGTCGCTCAACAACATCAGCACATCATCCGCATATGCAAGCACTTTTATTTCCCTCCCGGACACCTGGATACCTTTTATGTCTTTGTTCCCACGAATCTCAGCCAGCAACGGCTCAAGCGTTAACAGGAAAAGCAATGGGGACAGGGGGCAGCCCTGTCTAGTGCCCCTTTCAATGGCAAAGCTTTCTGTAAGGACCCCATTTACCCTAATCCTAGCCCGCGGATTTGTATACAGTGACCCCACAGCTTGAAGGAACCACCCTGTCAATCCTCTGTCCTTCAGGACTTCAAACAAAAATGGCCATTCCACTCTGTCAAAAGCACGTTCCGCATCTAGGCTCGCAAGCATCTTGTCTGCCTCCGGATGTTCCCCTGAGAGCACGGCTAAAATTAGTTTCCTGACATTAAGGACAGACTGGCGGCCTCTCACAAACCCTGCTTGTTCCTCGTGCACCAGTTGTGGCATTAGGGGCGCCAGTCTATCCGCCAGGATGCGGGACAATAATTTAACTTCCACATTTATAAGTGAGATTGGCCGATAAGAACTAGGTTCTAGGGGGTCCTTATCTTTTTTGGGAATGAGACAAATGGAGGCCATGTTCTCATGTCGTGGGAGGCTACCCGCCTCCACCACTGAGTTAAGGTAATCCATCAGTGGGCCCAGAATCTGCATTTTTAGCATTTTATAGAATTTCCCAGACAGCCCATCGGGACCCGGTGCAGAATGTTGTTTCAATGCCCCTATGGCCTTCTGCAGCTCTTTTGCTGCCACCGGCTGATTTAACAAGTCCCGGTGTGCTGTCAGGACATCCCCCAAATCCCGTTTTTGCAAATAAGCCTTAATAGATGTCTTTTCGCTCATGGGCTCTCGCTTTCCCCCATATAATGTGGCGAAATGGGTAAAAAAGGTCTGGGCGATTTCTTTTAAGTTATTGGTAATCCCGCCCCCCTTCTTTCTTATGGCTGGGATAAAGTGTGGCTTCCGAGCGCCTTTCACCAGCCTGGCCATCATCCTGCCTGCTTTATCCCCAAACTTATAAAGCTGATATTTTCTAAATAACAGGGATTTTATGGTCCTTTCATGTATTAAGCTATTTAGTGCTGCCTTGATGGACATAAACAGTTCATAGTGGGACTGAGTGGGATCCCTGGTATATTTTCTTCTTGCCCCTCTCAACTCCTTTTCCAGAGCCACTATTCTCTGTGTTATCTTTTTGTTCCGGTTACTTACATAAGCAATTATCTCGCCTCTGAGCACCGCTTTGGCAGTGGACCAAAACAAGATAGAGTCATCTGAGTGCTCAGAGTTGTGGTTTTTGAATTCCTCCCATTTCTTATGTAAATATAATTGAAACTCATTTGAGGAGGACAGGTATGCCGGAAACCTCCACCCCGGCGCCCCTTGTGAGGGTGCCCCGGACTCAATCTCTACCCAGATGGGGGAGTGATCGGAGATCTCTTCTGGTCCAATCGTGGCTGACGTGATTTTAGCAAAGAGATCCTGGGAAGCAAGGATGTAATCTATTCTCGATTGTGTTTGGTGTGCTCTGGAGGTATGCGTGTAGTCTCTCTCCTCTCCATGCAGAGTCCTCCAAGGATCTACCAATCCTAGCTCCTGACAGAAGAGTTCAAGAATGGAGGGGGAGAGAACAGCACGCTGCGATGATGTATGTGATCTGTCTAATTCTGCATCCATGACCAGATTCATATCTCCAGCTAGTATTAATGGCTGTATTCCTTGGCCCTGGCAGCGTGCTAATAATTGTGCGTAGAATTGTTGAGCAGATGTATTGGGCCCATAAACCGAGGCCAATAGAAACTCCTTCTCCTGTAAGTTAAGTTTGACCCCCACCAGTCTCCCCTCTCCGTCTCTGAACTGCATGGTTGCGGAGCACATGAGCGTTTTGTGGATTAAGATGGCTACTCCCCCTCTGCGACCTGTGGCTGGGGAACAAAACACCTCTCCCACCCAGTGACGCTTAAGCTTCTCGTGTTCTTCCTGGGAGAGTCGCGTCTCCTGGAGACACGCTATTCCAACTTTGTGGCGGTTAAGGGCTGCTAGGATTTTAGCTCTCTTGATTGGGGAGGAAATGCCCCCCACATTCCAAGAGGCCAAGCGTACCTTACCCATCGACATATATATCTGTGAGGCTCCCAAGTCGAGAAGGTTGGAAATGTTCTATTGCCCCAGGGCACCCAGCCTTGCTCCGGGGGTCTCCCTTTCCCACTGCACACCACTCCCCTGTGTGTCTCTCAGTTGCTTCCGGTGAAGCTATTTGATGTATAAGACTGACCCAATAATATGTGCCTTCACGGATGTTTGTATCTTGTGTTGTCCCCCTATAGGATTCCTCCCCCCCCCTTCCTCCCCCCAGATCTACCCCAACCCCTTTCCTTCCCTATCTCCCTATCCATCTACCCGTTGTATTGATTGGGGAGTCCCTACCATGCACGAGGCCTCTCACCCTAGTGATGCAAACCTGTTATCAGCTGTCATTACTTTCTGCACCAGTTACCACAGCCAGAGTCAACTCACGCTATGTCATTCCCCGCATTCTGGCCCTTCTGTTCAGGCCTCGCGTTCTCTAATCCAGAGATGAATTCTTTTGCTGCTCGATCAGAATCAAACACTCTCCATCTGCCATCATGGCGAATGCGTAGCACCGCTGGGTAGGTGAACATAAATCTTATCTGGAGGTCTTGCAGCCGGCGGCAAAGTGGGTTAAACTTCCTCCGTCGTTCTTGCAGGGAAGCTGAGTAATCTTGAAAGATTCGTATGAGATGTCCATCATACATTGTTGTCTCCCGCTTCAATCTGTAGTCTCTCAAGATCTCCAGCTTATGCAAATAGTTGTGGACCTTTAGGATGACTGCACGCGGGGCCTGACGGCCATCTTGTATTCTGCCCACTCTGTGTACCCGTTCGAGACATAGAGCCCCGGAATGGTCCGACAGGGCAAATTCTGACTTCAGCCAGTTTTCCACTAAAGTGGCTAAGGCAGTGTCGCTGACCGACTCGGGCAGGCCAATTATACGCAAATTGCTGCGTCGAGATCTGTTCTCGAGATCATCCAGTTTTTCATTGAGCACTTTCACCGTATCTTGCAACTGTGTGACTGACTGCTGAAGCGGGGAGTGGGAGTCCTCAAGCTCAGAGAGTCGGTGCTCTAATTCACCCGCCTGCTTCGTGACATCCGTTAGCCTGGTTTCGAAGCTTCCGATCTGGGCTGATAGTTGTTCGAAGTGCGGTTCCAGTGCTCGAGTCACCGCGGTGGTTAATTGTAGGAGCTGCTCTTCTGTAAAGGAAGGCCCACCGCATGGTGCCTGACGCTCTGCGCCCGAGTCTACTGTTCGCAGTTTCTCTAGCTCCTTTTTGGCGCTCCGGGCAGGCATTGTTTTACTCGGTTTTTCCACGAATTTGTCCATCCACAACTTCTCCTTGCTCTTGTGAAGTCTTTTTGGCTATCTCTGTGCAGTTTAACGCCGAATTATGTCGGTTTTAGGCGTTCGGCCTCGGAGAGCAGAGATTTGCGTCTTGCCCTCTCAGCGCATCACGTGACTCCTTATTTTCTAATATATAAACATCATTTTCTTGTTATATAGTTTTCTTACTAACACTATAAGCTGACCAGTACTTGTGCTTGAAAACAATCTTCGGGTTTCTTTCTCATAAAATATAGCTTCTGCTCATCGCAAGTTTAATTAAAATGCTGCATCTTCATCATACCCAATGGAACCTGGAAATTCTTTAGAATCACCTAAATAGTATCCAAGCAAGAATATATATAATCATTTAATAGTGAAAGACCATATTTTACCTCCAAGCAAAATAGCCTTCACACACATGGACCTCAGCTAATTAAAACTGAAACTAAAAGTCACAGTGCTTTTACAGTGGCTGACTGTGTACCATGTTTGGAGTGACAGCTGATGTCATTTCTGCACCGAGAGGCTAATTCCTAAGAAGCTTATTACCCCAACTTTAGATACTTAATTCCTGCTGAACTTTTGTATCAACAGCATTTATTTGGCGTACTTTACCTTATAAACTACAATGCAATATCATAACTGCATTATTTATAATTGCATTACAGAAAAAAGAATGCAAAGAGTAGCTCCCCCACCCCCCCAGACAGCCTTACAATCCCTTGTGGTCTAGAGGTGTAGTCAGGGAAGGAGTGATCCCCAGTTGTTCTTGCCCATGTCAGCTCTATTCTCAAAATGGCTGCTGTAGCCTCTTGCAGCAGTCTTGCGAGATTGCCACTAGAGGTCATAGCAGCCATTTTGAGAGCAGAGCCAACATGGGCAGGAGCTACTGGGGATCACTCCTGCCCTGACTGCACCCTAAGATTGCCAGGGATTGTAAGCTAGGCATGAGGGGGGCATCTACAAGTAGACAGAGGGAAAGGCAAGTGCAAAGTGATGCATGTGGGTAAGTGATGCATGTCGGCATTTAAAAAGGAGATAGAGCAGCTTTTTTTTTTTTTTTTGTTCAATCATTTTTATTAATTTTTAAATAACAAAAAGAAAGGAAATTAAGTACCAGAGACTTAATAATAGTTTAACAAGTTTGATTATGTACACTGACTTGTAGAAGAATTATAGACATTTTTTACATCAACTCTAGGATCCCTGATTCTGTTTCATTACAGGTATTGTATATCTATAGGAATAAGCATATTACTAAATGTTAGAGGTGAAGACAAGAAACTATACATATATATGTAATTAGTACCCATTTATATTTGCATAGATTATAATAATTAATATTAACTGGATGAGTAATCGAGTATAGGAGACCAGGTTTTATTGAATGCTAAAAGGGAGCCGCATTTCTCTGCAGCAGCTTTTTCATATTTAGCGTAAAGACATACTGTATTCCACCACATATCATAAGATAACTTCGTAAAGTCCTTCCAATTTTGACATATCAGTTTTAAAGCAACTTGAATCAATATACGTAATAATTTGGCTATGTGTGGTTGTATTACCGTGTCTAAACCAAATTCTCCCGTGATTATGATTTTGTATGTTAGAGGGATCTTAAAATCTAGAATATGGGAAATAGTGTCCTCTATACGAGACCAATACTCATCCAGTATAGGACAATTGTAAATTAAGTGGTCTAAAGTACCTACATGGTTGTTACAAGACCAGCATCTATTTGAGACTTCTTTAGATATTTTGGAAAGTTTGTAAGGTGTCCACATAGCTCTATGCAAGATGTAGAATGATGATTGGGTAAGAGCAGATGATTTTGAGGATTTATATAGTAATGTCCAGATTTTTTCCCATTGTTCTGCAGTTATTTGAGAATTGAGTTCTTTGTTCCAAATGTTTTGTAAGGCTGAAGGAGAGTGAGAAGAGTGTTCTTGGAAGATTTTGTACCATTTAGATGCCGTTTTCTTCCCATTAGACAATTGATGACATAATGTTAGACAACTTGGAGTTTCGTCCTTTAATGAGTTAATATCGAAGTTTGCAGAAATGCAGTGTTTTAGTTGTAGCCATTGAAAGTAGCAGTGGTTAGGTAAATTATACTTTGCCTGTAGTGTAGAAAAAGGTAGCCACTTGTGATTATCCAATAGTTGATGTAGAAACCATATTTTTGCTTCAATCCATTTAGGCCAAGCAAAACATATTCCATTAATTTTTAGTTTTGGATTATTCCAAAGTTGTATCTTAGTGGTCGAATGGATAGAGATTTTAACACATGAGTCCAATGTGTTGAAAGATGATTGAGAAGCGAATATGATGGGATTATAATCCGAATTGTGTACTGAAGACCATGGTAAGAGAGGTGTAGGGGTTGCTTTAAAGATCTTTGCTTCCCATTTTATCCAAAGTGGGTCAGTATGTTCTTCATTTGAGGTTATCCATAAAGAACTTTGTCTTAGTAAGAAAGCCTTATGGTAGTCCAAAAAATTAGGAAAATTAACACCACCATTGTGTTTGGGGAGTTTAAGATATTTCAGTGCAATACGAGGAGGTTTATTAGACCACACAAACGTTGACAATATTTTTTCCATATTTTTATAAGTACTGGCATGTAACATAACCGGTAACATACTTAAAATATAATTCACTTTCGGTGCTATCATCATCTTTATGGTGTCTAATCTACCCCACCAAGAAAGTTTAAGTGGAGACCATTTATTAGTCATATCCTTCACACAATTCAAAAGGTATGTAGAGTTGAGGTTGATAGTTTCATTAATATTGGATCCAAATAATACACCCAGATATTTCAGGCACGTGGGCGACCATTTAAAATGGGACATTGTGAATTGGTATGATCTAGAGGCCGTGTTTAATGGTAACATTTCTGTTTTAGTGGGGTTTAGTTTGTATCCAGATATTCGTGAGTATTTGTTAATTACATCTAGGATGTGAGGGATGGATGAAGGAGTAGTATATATTAATACATCGTCAGCATATGCAGAAAGTTTGGCTGTAATATTTTCCAATTCTACACCTTTAATATGATCAGACTGTAAGATAGTTAAAAGTAAAGGTTCTAGAGCAATATTAAATAGTAATGGGGAAAGAGGGCATCCTTGTCTTGTACCTCTTGTCGGCCAAAAAGGAGGGGAATATTGACCATTAATAAACAATTTGTTAGATGGACAGGTATATAATACTTTTATCAAATTAATTGCGTTTTGTGTGAAACCAAACCACTTTAAGGTTTGAAACATATATAGCCATTCTACGCGGTCGAAAGCCTTTTCAGCGTCAAGACCTATGGCCACATATGGAGTGTTTGATTTTTGTGTTTGTATAAGTATGTTAGTAAATAATCTGGTATTGTCATAAGAATGTCTTCCATGCATAAAGCCAGTCTGATTAGTATTTATGATTTTTGGTAATATAGTTTGTAGTCTTTCTGCTATGATTTTAGCATAAATTTTGGCATCAATATTTATAAGAGATAAAGGGCGGTAGTTTTGTATTCTTTGGGGATCCTTACCAGGTTTTGGGAGCACTATAGTTGTAGCTTCGGTAAAGGAACCAGAAACTTCCCCTGAGGAGATTAAATAATTAAAGAAGGAACTTAATAAAGAGGTAAGTATTTCTTGAAAAGTAAGATAAAATTCTAAAGTAAATCCATCTGGACCGGGGGCTTTTTTTTTTGCCATGGACTTTATAGCAGATTTTATCTCCTGGTCAGTTATGGGTGATGAGAATAATAAATTGTCATCGTAGTCGATGGTGTTATGATTTATGTTATCAAAAAAGGATGTATCAATTTGATCTGTATTAGATTCTGATTTATATAATTCATCGTAGAATTTTTGGAAGGCTGATAATATTTGTTGGTTATCTGTTATACTGACATCATTAGAATCTTTAATATGAGAGATATCATTTTTTTCGGCTCTAGTTTTTAGGTAGCTGGCAAGTAGATGTCCAGATTTATTATTGCTGGCGTAAAATTGTGCTGATTTCATAAATATCTCTTTATTTGCAGTGTTGGCTAATAATATGTTGTATTTGTATCTATCTTTCCGTAGTTTGCTTAAAATGTCCATATTAGATGGGGATTGTTGGTGTAGATTTTCAAGGTGGGTTATTGATTTTTCTAGTTCTGTGATTTCAAACATTTGCTGTTTTTTTTTTTTTGGCTGTAAAACGTATGATTGAGCCTCGGATAAAAGCTTTAAAAGCATCCCATCTTGTTATCCAGTTTGTTTCTTTAAGTGTATTGAACTTGAAGTATTCTATTATGTCATTCATAATCTCTTCTTTAAATTCAGGGTGTGATAATACACTAGCATTAAATCTCCAAGATTTTGTCTGTGCTTTGATTGATAGATCAGATAGTTGTATGGATATGTGTGCATGGTCTGATAATTTGATATTATCAATGTGTGTATCAATTACTTTACTTAATATTGATTCAGAAACTAAGAAGTAGTCTATTCGGGAGTAGGAATTGTGTGGTAAAGAGTGAAAAGTATAGTCTTTCTCATTATTATGTAAAATTCTCCAGACATCACATAATTTGAGGTGGTGAATTAAATCATTCAGAACAAACCATGCTTTACTTTTTTTAAAAGGGAAACTTGATTTCCTATCTAATTCAGGATTTAAAATTGTGTTGAAGTCTCCACCAATGATAAGTGGCGTATCTCCTTCCTCTGTGATAAGGTTTGCTAGATTATGAAAGAATTCTGGGCAATCTGTATTTGGAGCATAAATGTTAAGTAAAGTCAAAGGGTCATTATCTACTGTGATACGGATTTTAATCCATCTTCCAAGAGGAGTCACGTGATGCGCTGAGAGGGCAAGATGTTGATCGCTGCTCTCCGAGGCCGAACACCTAAAACCGTCAAAATTCGGTGTTTAAACCGCGCAGAGTTGGCTGAAAAGACCCCAACAGAGCAAGGAGAAGTCGTGGATGGACAAATTCGTGGAAAAATCGAATAAGACAATGCCTGCTCGAAGCGCCAAAAAAGAACCAGAAAAACCGCGAACAGCAGACTCGGGCGCGGAGCGCCAGAGATTAGACGGCGGGCCCTCCTTTACAGAGGAGCAGCTACTACAATTAACTACCGCGGTGACCAGAGCGCTGGAACCGCGCTTCGAACAATTATCAGCACAGATTGGAAGCTTCGAAACCAGGCTATCGGATGTCACGAATCAGGCAGGAGAACTAGAGCACCGACTCTCAGAGCTTGAAGACACCCACTCCCCGCTTCAACAGTCAGTCACGCAGTTGCAGGAAACGGTGAAAGCACTCACTGGGAAACTAGATGACCTCGAGAACAGGTCCAGGCGCAGCAACCTGCGGATAATTGGCTTGCCTGAATCGGTCAGCGACACGGCCCTAGCCACGGTAGTGGAAAACTGGCTGAAGTCAGAATTTGCCTTATCAGATCATTCAGGGGCTTTGTGTCTGGAACGGGTGCACAGAGTGGGTAGAATTCAAGATGGCCGCCAGACCCCGCGTGCAGTTATCCTAAAGGTTCACAACTATTTACACAAGCTGGAAATCCTAAGAGGCTACAGAACAAAGAGGGAGACAACAAGGTATGACGGACATTTTATACGAATCTTTCAAGATTACTCAGTTTCCCTGCAGGAACGACGGAGGAAGTTTAATCCACTTTGCCGCCGGCTGCAAGACCTCCAGATAAGATTCATGTTCACCTATCCGGCAATGCTACGCATTCGCCATGATGGAAGATGGAAAGCGTTTGATTCTGACCAAGCAGCCAAAGAATTTATTAACGGACTGGAAAACGTGAGGCCAGAACAGAAGAGCCGGGAAGCGGGGAATGACATAGTGTGAGCTGACTCTGGCGGCTGTAACTGGTGCAGTAAGTAATGATGGTTGAGAACATGTTAGTATCATTAGGGTGAGAGGCCTCGTGCATGGTAGGGACTCCCAGTTAATACAGCGGTAGATGGATAGGGAGACAGGGAAGGGAAGGAGTTGGGGAAGGGGTAGACCTGGGGGGAGGAAGGGGGGGGAGGAATTCTATAGGGGGACAACACAAGATACAAACATTTGGGAAGGCACATACTTTGGGGTCAGTTTGACACTTCAAATAGCTACTCAGGAGACAACTGTGAGATACACAAAGAAACGGTGTGCAGTGGGAAGGGAAGAACCCCGGAGCAAGGCTGGGTGCCCTGGGGCAATAGAACATCTACAATCTTTGCGACTTTGGGAACTTATAGATATAAATGTCGAGGGGTAATGTGCGCTTGGCCTCTTGGAATGTGGGGGGTATTTCCTCCCCGATCAAGAGAGCTAAAATATTAGCAGCCCTTAATCGACACAAAGTCGGAATAGCGTGCCTCCAGGAGACGCGGCTCTCTCAGGAAGAACATGAGAAGCTTAGGCGACACTGGGTAGGAGAGGTGTTTTGCTCCCCGGCCACTGGTCGCAGGGGGGGAGTAGCCATCTTAATCCACAAAACGCTCATGTGCTCCGCAGCCCTGCAGTTTAGAGACGGAGAGGGGAGACTGGTGGGGGTCAAGCTCAACTTACAGGGAAAGGAGTTCCTACTAGTCTCGGTTTATGGGCCCAACACACGTGCTCAACAATTCTATGCCCAACTGTTGGCACGCTGCCAGGACCAAGAAATGCATCCATTAATACTAGCTGGAGATATGAATTTGGTCATGGACGCAGATTTAGACAGATCACACACATCGACGCAGCACGCGGTGCCCTCCCCCTCCATTCTGGAGCTCTTCTGTCAGGAGCTAGGATTGGTGGATCCTTGGAGGACCCTACACGGAGAAGAGAGAGATTATACACACACTTCCCGAGCACACCAAACACAATCGAGAATAGATTACATCTTCGCATCCCAAGAACTTTTTGCAAAAATCACGTCAGCTACGATCGGACCGGAAGAGATCTCGGACCACTCCCCCATTTGGGTGGAGATGGAGTCTGGGGCAGCTTCACAGGGGGCGCCGGGATGGAGGTTTCCAGCATACCTGTCCTCCTCCAAGGAGTTTCAATTACATTTACATAAGAAATGGGAAGAATTCAAGGAACACAACTCTGAACACTTAGAGGACCCTATGTTGTTTTGGTCCACTGCCAAAGCGGTGCTCAGAGGCGAGATAATTGCATATGTAAGCAACAGGAACAGAAAGATAACACAGAGAATAGTGGCCTTGGAAAAGGAGCTGAGAGGGGCGAGAAGAAAATACACCAGGGATCCCACCCAGCCTCACTTTGAGTTACTTATGTCCACCAAAGCAGCCTTAAATAGTCTAATACATGAAAGGACAATGAAATCCTTGCTATTTAGGAAATACCAGCTTTATAAGTTTGGAGATAAGGCAGGTAGGATGATGGCCAGGCTAGTGAAAGGCGCCCGGAAACCACACTTTATCCCAGCCATAAAAAGGAAAGGGGGCGGGATCACCAATAACCTAAAAGAAATTGCCCAGACATTCTTTACCCATTTTGCTACATTATATGGGGGAAAAACGGAACACAGGAGCAAAGAGGAATCTATTAAGGCTTATTTGCGAAAGAGAGAGTTGGGGGACGTCCTGACAGCCCACCGGGACTTGTTAAATCAGCCAGTGGCAGCAAAGGAATTGCAGAAGGCCATCGGCGCCCTGAAATATCATTCGGCACCGGGTCCCGATGGGCTGTCCGGGGAATTCTATAAAATGCTGAAAACACGGATTCTGGGCCCACTGATGGACTACCTTAACTCGGTAGTGGAGGAGGGCAGCCTTCCAAGACATGAAAATATAGCCTCCATTTGCCTCATTCCCAAAAAAGATAAAGACCCCCTAGAACCTAGCTCCTACCGGCCAATCTCACTCATAAACGTGGAAGTTAAATTATTGTCACGCATTCTGGCGGATAGGCTGGCGCCTCTGATGCCACAATTGGTGCACGAGGAGCAAGCCGGGTTTGTGAGGGGCCGCCAATCTGTCCTTAACGTCAGGAAATTAATATTAGCAGTGTTGTCAGGGGAACATCCGGAGGCAGAAAAGATGCTCGCAAGTCTAGATGCGGAACGTGCCTTTGACAGAGTGGAATGGCCATTTTTGTTTGAGGTCCTGAAGAACAGAGGACTGTCAGGGTGGTTCCTTCAAGCCGTGGGGTCACTATACACAAATCCACGGGCTAGGATCAGGGTGAATGGGATCCTCACAGAAAGTTTTGCCATTGAAAGGGGCACTAGACAGGGCTGCCCCCTGTCCCCATTGTTTTTCTTGTTAACACTCGAGCCGTTGCTGGCTGAGATTCGTGGGAACAAAGACATAAAGGGCATACAGGTGTCTGGGAAGGAAATAAAAGTGCTCGCATACGCGGATGATGTGCTGATGTTGTTGAGCGATCCACAGGGTTCATTACCGGCTCTCCTCTCCGTCCTAGATAGTTATGGGCATCTCTCGGGCTATAAGCTCAATCGAACTAAGTCTCTGGCCCTACCAATTAACGAGACAGGAGAACACACATGGAGGGGCCCGTTTCCATTATTATGGGCAAAGGGTCAGATCAGATATCTGGGAGTACTTATACCAGCAGATATGAAAAAACTATATGAGCTCAATGTGCTTCCCCTAATAGAGACAACTAGGAGACTATTACAGACATGGGGCGCATGTCCTCTCTCTCTCACGGGTCGGGTAGGCCTTTTTAACATGATGATCGCCCCGAAATGGCTCTACACGTTTCAGATGTTGCCCCTGTATTTGAAGTCAAGGGAGGAGCGGGTCCTCAATCACCTCATACAGCAGTTTCTGTGGAATCGGAGGAGGCCCAGATTGCCAATACAGGTGATACAGAAACCGAAATCACATGGGGGAATGGGACTGCTCAGCATTAGACACCTAACGATAGCGTGTGCTATGAGGCACATCAGAGATTGGTTAACGGGAGCGCAGGATTTCTCGGCTACGCTCTTAGAGAGGGGTTTGGCTCCCACTGCACACCTGGGGTGGGGACTACATGCTTTAGGACAGGGATTGGAGGAGGGGTTGGGAACGCACCCGTTAATGACAGCAGCCAGAGCAGCGTGGCAGTGGTTATGTAAGAGACATCACTTCGAATGGAGGGCGACCCCGTTCCTACCACTGCTCAACAATCCAGACTTTCCGGAAGGGACTTCCTCAGCTGCCTTTGCCCGATGGCGGAGGAATGGAATACGATTCATTTATCAACTGGTGTCGGAGGAGGGCAAGACACGAACATTTGCGGACCTTCAACAGGAATTTAGATTGACTGAACGTGACCGGTTTGCTTATCTACAAGTCCAGCACTACATCACAGCTTTGGGCTGGAGCAACCTGAGTGAGGATGTACAGGATACCTTAAACACTGCTCTGACACTGGGAGCGCAAAACCCAGTGCCTCTAAAATTCCACCACAGATTCCTGCAGGATTCCACAGAGGACATAGACTATAATACTAGAGCACGAAAATGGGCGGTTGACCTGCAGGCGGAAATTACAGGAGAAGTACTGAACAGACATCTGAACTCCATAAACAGAACATCTCTCTTTATTCGATTCTGGGAGATGCAATATAAATTTGCGTTAAGACTATATGTCTCCCCAACAAGGGCCTTCAAGGCAGGCTTTGGTCATTCTGACGCCTGCCCATGGTGTGCGGTGGCCCCGGCTTCGCTGGCTCACATGTTTTGGTACTGTCGCCACGTGTCCAAACTGTGGACTCTCATTCTTGGCGAGACCAAGAAATACTGGGGGCGCACTATTAAGAGACAACCTTTACTTCTTTTTGGAGACTTTAAACAAACTAAACCCACATTACCAGGCTTCTGCTCGTTTGTTCAGCGTGCTGTCCTGATTGGAAAACGGGTCATCCTCCTCCATTGGAGAGAGCGCAGAGGACCATCAATTGGAGCATGGAGGTCACAAATGATAGAACTGCTGAAGCTGGAGAGACGTGGAGTCCATGACCTGGACTCTATAGAGGGTCGGGGGCTTCAAAAAACATGGGCCAACTTTTGGGACACACTGCAACCCCTAGCTCGCAGTAGACTCTTGAATTGACAGTGTCATTGGAAAGGAAGAGAACTGTTGAGTGTTATCTTGTGTTGTGGGGGGGGAAAAGGGGGGGGGTGGTTTTCCCCTTTTTGTTTGGGGGGGGGAGGGGGGAGGAAGGGGGGGGGTGGGGAGAAAAATTGTTCATTGTCGTGAGTCAGACACATTTAAGCCAATGGAGATGTTTGTATATGGATCATGTCTGCCAAGTTTTGTTATGACTTAATAATAATAAAAAAGATTTAAACATAATCCATCTTCCAATTGAATCTTTGTCTGTAGAAATGATCTTAATATTGTTTTTTTTTCTTATTAATATGGCTACTCCATTTTTTTTCCCATCAGCGGCTGAATAATATGGGATAACTGACCATGTAGTTTTAAGTTTAAGAGATTCCTGATCGGATAAGTGTGTTTCCTGAAAATAAACTATATCGGGTACATATTTATTTATAGCGTTTAAAATTTTTTTTCGTTTGATTGGGTTGTTAAATCCCTTAACATTAAGGGATATAATGTTAATCATTAATCTGCTCCAGACAAATAGATTAGATATGAGAACAGTTTACAACCACCTCTTACATTGTGGATTCTGAAGAGTTTTAAAAGTGTCACATTACTAAAGTCAGGTACATTAACAAATAACATAACCATGTAGGAACAACAAACATAGTATGTTTTAAACATGGGTTGTGAATACCAGGATGGACAGCGAAATCTCACTGACTCCCTTATAATGAAACAGTATGTGAAAATACAAGTTATTTGTGTAATACCAAGTCCTATAATAAAATATACAACACCTAGGAAAGAAAATAATGAGGCATGTTATAGCATTGTTCACTTGAAGGAATAAAGATCAAATAGTGAAGGCATAAATTATATACTATGTATATACACACACATACAATTTTTTTTATACATTTCTATAACATCAATTGGTAAACTTCTTGAAAACTTGCTGTATGATGAAGGAATGATGATTTTAAAATCAATTAGTATCTGTTAAAAGTAGAGCAAAGCAAGTCTAGACAGCCAGTAAGAAATAATGATTATATAAAGTATTGGTAAATAATACCTGAACAAGCATTCAGAGATTGTATTTCTTGGTCCATGTGGAGATATTAGTCTCGCTCTAATAATGATCAACTATATTCCATTATGATATGTTGTCAATTGTACTGCGCTGAAATACTGGCAAAAATTTGCCTTTATGGTCTGCATAGAAGCATTTTTTAGGGACTTTTAACAGCAGCTGCTGTTATAGTGTGAGACTGAATGAAACTTAGACGTCTGGAACTGCTTTAGTTATCATCGTGTGAATATCATATTCATCTCTGTCTTCATTGGCTGAATACTTTGATAAATATCACTATCGATGTAAAAGATTTATTCATGTTGTTTCAATTGAGTTTGTTAGAGTGCCAAAACTCAATATTTCTTGTGACTGGAAACACCATTGTAGTCAAAGCCTGATGAGCATTATGTTCTTTTGACCACTTCTTATATTATATGGGGGTTAGCATATGACAATCTTCCTTATTAGCAAACATGGATCATGAGCACAGTTTTATGGTGTTTATGATCTGGTAACCCGACACTAGCAAGGAGGCAGAGCAAACTCTCAGTGTGTTTTGTTCAAAGTGATTATCAAGGCTACCAGTGAAAAGAAGAAAAAGAAAAAAAAAATTTAAACTAATGTTTACAAAGGATGCTGGCTGATATCAAATGTAAAGACAATCCTAAATTGTGTTAGGACCTCTTATTTCCATGCAGGAGTAATAGGCTTGTATTAGTAATGATCAGCTGTGATTCATCTCAGTAGTCAGACTTTTATATAGCGCATGAGTGTTGGCGGGAAACGCCATTATAGTCAGGAAAAGAAGCACTCTTAGAGGGTATTATCAGCTGTAGTTGTTAAAATGATTGGGCGATTCTGCTTTGCAAGCAAACATTAATCATGTGCACAGCTATTATGAAGTTTGTGTGCTGGTAGCACGAACACTATATCAACAATGATGATCAGCTGTGTTTCATCTCAGTGTTCCGTCTTGTTGTGTATCACCTGATTGCTGGCGGGAAACGCCATTATAGTCTGGAAAAGAAGCACTCTTAGGGGGTATTATCAGCTGTAGTTGTTAAAGTAATAAGGTGATCTGCTTTGAAAGCAAACATTAATCATGTGCACAGCTATTATGAAGTTTATGTGCTGGTAGCACGATCCCTACAACAACAGTGATGAACAGCTGTGTAACCTCTCGGTATTCAGCCTTTTGTGTACCTCCTTAATGCTGGCGGGAAACGCCATTATAGTTAACAATAGAAGTACTCTTGCAGTTGTCAAAGTTAATTGGTGATTTGTTCATGTCACTCTGCCTTGCTAACAGACCACAGTCAGCACGAGAAATACTCCAGGGACCACCAACTGCTGCAGATGTTAAAAGCATTACGGCGATCTATACATTCTATTCTGCCCTGCAGCAAACAGGATTCAAGTTCACAGCTTTATGAAGTTTGTATGCCGGTAGCCCGATCGCTATAACAACATGAAAGATACATAGAAAGAAATAAAAAGTACCTTGTGTTGTATTTATTTGATGTTTATAATAGAAGGAAAAAACTCTTTAGGACTTCAGTGAAGAGTGTGGATTCAGCGAACGTCAATTGGGCTAGGAGCAATTTCTTCAAGATAAGTTGCCAGGGCTTCGGGAGTAGTGAAGTCTTTGGTGGTATTATTTATGGTGACTCTCATTTTAGCTGGGTATAACATTCCATATCTGGCATTGATTTGCTTCAGCTTAGGTCTGAATGCTAGGAGCTGTTTGCGAGCCTGAACAGTAGTTTTGCAGAGATCTGGTAGAAATTGTAGTTCCTGACCTTCATACTTCACAGGTGCTCGTGTTCGAGCACGTTGAAAGATTTCAGAAACTTGTGGAAAGCGGAGAACTTTCATTATAATTGGTCTTGGATATCTATCTTTTGGACCTCGTTGTGTTGGGATCCTGTGGGCTCTTTCCAGCTCGAATAGTCTGTTAAATTGAATACCCAAGATATCAGGGATGAATTTCTCCAAAAATTGAATCGGATCAGATCCTTCAAGATTTTCAGGTAAGCCAAGGAGTCTGATGTTATTCCTTCTTGATCTGTTGTTATTTTCTTCAATTTCCTTTTCAAGTATATTTATCTTTTTAATTTGTTTTTTGATTGTTTTTATCTGTTCTTCTGTCGCTCCCACTTTCTGTTCCATTGTTAGAATCTTGGAGTTGAGTATTGACAGATCTGAGCGAATAAGAGAGATGTCTTCTTTTATTTCAGTAAAACCATCTTTGGTTTCTGTCAATATATCTTTTAGTGCATGGATCTCTTCCAGTATGGCTGCAGTACTCGGATTTTCCATCTTTTCAGTTGAAGCTTTTTGAGGAGAAGGAGGTTCTCCTCTTTGCCTTTTTGAGTTTTTCCCTGATGCCATAAGTTCTTATATATGATAGCTTAATATTGGTTTAGTTTTAATAGCTTATTTTCACAATTAAACAGATTACTTTCAGGAGTCTGAGAGAGAGCTCAGCGATTATGCTGCCATCATGCTGGTGCTCCACAGCGCCCCCTCGATAGAGCAGCTTTTAAACTAGAAATGGGGGGAAGGCCGACAGTCGCTCAAAAGCGCATGGTTCGGGAAAAGGTATCTTGCAAAGATACCTCACAAACAGGGAAGATAGGGTTTCTAGATAGTGAGGTTGCACAACAGACCGTGGTAGACCAGGTGCCCTTAAATACAACTAAAGATCAGACAAAAGATGTCAAATCAATAGTGTCAGGTACTAAGCATCATGCAAATAAGAACAACAAACATACTCTGAAATGTCTATATGCAAATGCTAGGAGTCTAAGAAATAAGATGGGAGAGTTGGAATATATTGCACTAAACGAAAAATTGGATATAATAGGCATTACTGAGACCTGGTGGAAGGAGGATAACCAGTGGGACACTGTCATACCGGGGTACAAAGTATATCGTAGTGATAGGGTGGACCGGACTGGTGGAGGGGGTAGCATTGTATATTAACGAGAGCCTTGACTCAGATAGATTACAAATTCAGCAGGACACAAATCACACCTTTGAATCATTGTGGGTTGAAATTCCATGTATAAAAGGGAAAAAAACGGTGATAGGAGTGTACTACCGTCTGCCTCGCCAGGATGAGCAGGTAGACACAGAAATGATAAAAGAAATCAGAGACGCGAACAAAATGGCCAATTTGATAATAATGGGTGACTTCAATTATCCAAATATAGACTGGGTAAATGTAACATTGGGACACGCTACAGAGATACAATTCCTTGATGAAATCAAGGACAGCTTTATGGAGCAACTGGTGCAGGAGCCGACGAGAGAAGGAAAAATTCTAGACTTGGTCCTTAGTGGAGCGCATGATCTGGTGAGGGACGTTATGGTACTGGGGCCGCTTAATAACAGTGACCATAATATGATCAGTTTTGATATCGACCTTGAAGTAACTGTACACAGAAAGTCAAATACGTTAGCGTTTAACTTTAAAAAAGGAGACTATGATAAAATGAGAACGGTAAAAAAAAAAACTTAGGGGGGCAACTGAGAGAGTAAAAACTGTACAACAGGCGTGGACGCTGTTCAAAAATACCATCCTGGAGGCCCAGGCCATACATACTCCGCGAATTAGAAAAGAAAAACGGAACTCCAAAAGACAGCCGGCCTGGTTGAAAAGTGAGGTGAAGGAAGCTATTAGGGCTAAAAGAAACGCCTTCAGAAAATGGAAGAAGGAACCGTCTGTAAATAACAAGCAGCAGCATAAGGAGTGTCAAAGCAAATGCAAGGCGCAGATAAAGAAGGCCAAGAGGGATTACGAAAAAAAGATAGCATTAGAGGCAAAAAAACAGAGTAAAAAATGTTTTCAGTATATTAAAAGCAGGAAGCCGGCAAAAGAATCGGTTGGGCCGCTGAATGACCGAGGGGTAAAAGGGGCGATCAAGGAAGACAAAGACGTAGCAGAGAGACTGAATGAATTCTTTGCTTCGGTCTTCACCGAGGAAGATTTGGGTGGGATACCGGTGTCGGAAATGGTATTTCAAGCGGACGAGTCGGAGAAACTTACTGACTTCACGATAAACCTGGAGGACGTAATGGGGCAGTTCGACAAACTGAAGAGTAGCAAATCTCCTGGACCGGATGGTATTCATCCTAGAGTACTGATAGAACTGAAAAATGAGCTTGCAGAGCTACTGCTAGTGATATGCAACTTATCCTTAAAATCGAGCGTGATACCGGAAGATTGGAGGGTGGCCAATGTAACGCCCATTTTTAAAAAAGGCTCCAGGGGAGATCCGGGAAATTATAGACCGGTGAGTCTGACGTCGGTGCCGGGGAAAATGGTAGAGGCTATTATTGAAAACAAAATTACAGAGCACATCCGAGGACATGGATTACTGAGACCGAGTCAGCACGGCTTTTGTGTGGGGAAATCTTGCCTGACCAATTTACTTCAATTCTTTGAAGGAGTAAACAAGCATGTGGACAAAGGGGAGCCGGTTGATATTGTGTATCTGGATTTTCAAAAGGCATTTGACAAGGTACCTCATTAAAAGCCGACAGAGGACATTGGAGGGTCATGGGATAGGAGGAAATGTCCTATTGTGGATTAAAAACTGGTTGAAGGATAGGAAACAGAGAGTGGGGTTAAATGGGCAGTATTCACAATGGGGAAGGGTAGTTAGTGGGGTTCCTCAGGGGTCTGTGCTAGGACCGCTGCTTTTTAATATATTTATAAATGATTTAGAGATGGGAGTAACTAGCGAGGTAATTAAATTTGCTGATGACACAAAGTTATTCAAAGTCGTTAACTTGCGACAGGATTGTGAAAAATTACAAGAGGACCTTACGAGACTGGGAGACTGGGCGGCTAAATGGCAGATGATGTTTAATGTGAGCAAGTGCAAGGTGATGCATGTGGGAAAAAAGAACCCAAATTATAGCTACGTCATGCAAGGTTCCACGTTAGGAGTTACGGACCAAGAAAGGGATCTGGGTGTCATCGTCGATAACACACTGAAACCTTCTACTCAGTGTTCTGCTGCGGCTCGGAAAGCGAATAGAATGTTGGGTATTATCAGGAAAGGTATGGAAAACAGGTGTGAGGATGTTATAATGCCGTTGTATCGCTCCATGGTGCGACCGCACCTTGAGTATTGTGTTCAATTCTGGTCGCCGCATCTCAAGAAAGATATAGTAGAATTGGAAAAGGTGCAGCGAAGGGCGACTAAAATGATAGCGGGGATGGGACGACTTCCCTATGAAGAAAGACTAAGGAGGCTAGGGCTATTCAGCTTGGAGAAGAGTCGGCTGAGGGGAGACATGATAGAGGTATATAAAATAATGAGTGGAGTGGAACAGGTGGATGTGAAGCGTCTGTTCACGCTTTCCAAAAATACTAGGACTAAGGAGCATGCGATTAAACTACAGTGTAGTAAATTTAAAACAAATCGGAGAAAATCTTTCTTCACCCAACGTGTAATTAAACTCTGGAATTCATTGCCGGAAAATGTGGTGAAGACGGTTAGCTTAGCAGAGTTTAAAAAGGGGTTGGACGGTTTCCTAAAGGACAAGTCCATAAACCGCTACTAAACGGACTTGGAAAAATCCAAAATCCCAGGAATAACATGTATAGAATGTTTGTACATTGGGAAGCTTGCCAGGTGCCCTTGGCCTGGATTGGCCGCTGTCGTGGACAAGATGCTGGGCTCAATGGACCCTTGGTCTTTTCCCAGTATGGCATTACTTATGTACTTATGAATTACAGCTATGTCATGCAAATTTCTGCGTTAGGAGTCACAGACCTAGAAAGGGATCTGGGAGTCATCGTTGATAAGATGTTGAAAACCTCTGCTCAGTGTACTGTGGTGGCTAAGAAAGTGCACAGAATGTTGAGTATTATTAGGAAAGGGATGGAAAACTAACACGAGGATGTTATAATGCTGTTGTATCGCTCCATGGTGCGACCACACCTCGAATATTGTGTCCAATTCTGGTCACCGCATCTCAAAAAAGATATAAAAGAATTGGAGAAGGGGAGTCACGTGATGCCATGACTGGGAGAGGCTGCTAGTTCAGGCTACTCCGGCTCCCGTTGCCTCTTGGAAGCTGTTTATTGCTAGTTTTGAATCCCCAGCTGGTTCTAAATAACTCGAACGAAGCAGCTAAGAATATGTGCTAGAGGAGGGCGCAGAAGTGCTAGTATGGCAGCGAGGAGTGCTCAGAAAGAAAAACTTCAGGGCAAAGGCGGAGATGATAAAATGGCGGCGCCAGTGAGTCCACCTGGGCCGACTGTATCGTCAGCGTGGATTGCCGAAATCACCGCGGAAATGTCCGTGGTGCTTGAAGATTTACTGGAACGCAGACTGTCTCCAATTGATGCAAAGCTGGAAAAGGTGTAATCGCAGCTAGAGGGACTGTCTCGCGAATGTGGAACCTTCCAGGCGCGTGTTAGCGAGGCGGAGGACAGAATCACGAACGTGGAGGAAGAACAGAGTTCACTACAGAAGAAAATACTTACTTTGGAAGAGCAAGTAGAGAACCTTGAAAATAGGTCCAGATGAAACAACGTCCGCATGGTGGGGCTTCCTGAATCGATCTTGGACAAAGACCTGGTGAGGTTTTTGGCTGGACGAGCAAGGAACTTCACCTCCCAGTGGGCTTGGGGCCACTGCAGATCGAATGGGCCCATCGCTTGGGACCGAAGCAAGCAGGAGCAATAAAGCCGCGAGTGGTGATTCTGAAATTTGTGAATTATGCCCACAAACAGGAATTGATACAAGCCACCAGGGCGAGCAAGCAGCTTATATATGAAGGAGAGCGCATTCGTTGCTTTCAGGACTATTCAGCGGGGGTGGCAGCGAAATGACGAGCTTTTTCCCCAGTGTGCTCTGCATTATTTGCTAAGAAAGTGAGATTTGTTTTGCAGTACCCGGCGAACCTGAGAGTCATCTATAATGGCGCTACACAGGTTTTCGATTCCGTGGAAGCAGCACAGAAGTTTATGGTGAGCTTAGAAGATGCAGAAGCTGTGGGTCGCTAGCTGAATTGGACAGAGAGGCATGTTGGTTGTTTGAATGAGAAATGGACCTCCTACACTGCCATTTGGACGTCCTCTGGGGAGATACTAGTGTGTGAGTGGAAACGACTTTGGCTTGTGTTTATGAAGCCCCAGAGGGACAAATTGGACTTTTTAGCTAACTGATAGGGGGTTTGGAATGTGAGATAGATACGGGCTTAGTTAAATTAGGAAATAACTGCATAAGTGGTAGGAGTGGTTGAAGATGTGAAGAGGGACTAAACTGGCAGAGCGTAGGTTGGTAACTTGGGGCAGGGTAGGTCTGACGGGGGAAGTAAGATCGAGAATGTAATGTGTGAGGGTTGGATTGGATGTATGGGGTAAATGCTTACTAGGGTAAGGAGGCAACGGGAGAGGTGTAGAACGTGACGGCTCCAGTAGGTGGAGCTGAGACACACAGGTTGGGAGGGAAGGTAGAGGAGGGAGGGTTGGGGAGATGGGGGGAGGGGAGAAGGGGGGAAGTTGGGAGAGGGCAGAGGTAGGGGGAGGGTTTTCGTGCTTGGGGAATCTTTTGAGAAGGAAGGGCATGCTTTTTTACGGTAACCTTTTGATGGGCTTCAGGGGTAAAGATTGGACACATGGGAAGCGTTGGGAGGGAGGGCAGAGGCTGGGCTGCCCTCTCTGGGTTCAATGCATTTTGTTATTGAATAAATTCAGGCCTTGCAATTGGGAAAGATGGTGAAGATTATAACATAGAATGTTGGTGGGATCAATTCGCCATTGAAGCGTTCAAAGATTTTGCAGTCCTTAAATAGGCAAAAAGTAGACATAGCGCTATTGCAGGAGACTCACTTGAGCCAGGTAGAGCATTGTAATACATGGGATTGAAGGTCAGCTGGGGATGGAATGAGTGGAATGTTTTGGCTGTAATTATGTGTTGATATTCTCTGTTATGGGAAACAGGCTAGTTGTTTAAGGGATGCCAGCACATCTGGGAAAGGCACCTTCAACCTGTGCAGGTCTGGGGGAGTTATTTTCTGTTATGGTGGTTGTTTAAGGGATGCCAGCACATCTGGGAAAGGCACCTTCAACCTGTGCAAGTCTGGGGGAGTTATTCTCTGTTATGGGAAACAGGCTGGTTGTTTAAGGGATGCCAGCTTGTGCAAGTCTGGGAAAGGCACCTCTGTTTCACACTATAAAAGAGGGTGGAGCACTGACCTTCTTTAGAAGCCTGCCTGAACGTAAGGGACGCCTGGTTCAGTGATGGTCCCTGCAATCTCTGAGGAAGAGCTAGTGCTTCCCTGGTGGTCTTCCCAGATGCTGACTGAATTGCGGGTGCTGTAAGTATCTTGGTGTATGTGTTCACATATGTATCACCAATAAAAGCGATATACCGCATATTGTGTCTGGTGGCTTTTGTGTTGTCATAAGCACAGCGCCCCCTAGTGTTACAATTTGGCGTAGTCGGCAGGATATCGCATTGTTGTTACGGTGATTACATTTGTGAATATATACTTGTTTTATTGTTTTATTGTTTTGTGAATATGTTGAAGAAAGGGAAGAAGAGCAAATCTCATCAGGAGGCTGTGCAGGCACAGCTTCCGCAGCTGTTTGCGATTCCTGGATGGGATAAATACCCATATCAGGCATTGGCAACAGAATGGGCAACAGATACGGGGTTGAGTGAGAATTGGGAGGTATGTTTAGGAGAGGGAATGTGTGAGGATTTGTTGAAATGTTTACAAAATGCCCCTGTGGTTAAAGGGAAAGAGTTAAGAACTGTGGGTCGGAGAGGGTGGATTTTGTTGTCAGCATATCGCCTGATGCACCAGCAGAATCTGTTATTACAACAGAAGCTGTTGGAATCACAGGCTGAGATTCTGACATTGAAAAGCAACTTGGTAATGTCACAGTGTCAGGGCAAATTGATGATGGATAAGTGTACGGGGTACCAGCAAATTGCTGAGCGGGCAGCGGTGCGAGTAGCGCAGTATAAGTATCGGAAAAGGAGAGGGCGTGTGAGTAAGGTAAAGGTTGCAAAGGTGATGGCTACTGCCACACAGAATCCTAACGGATGGGATCCTGAGACGTGGGATGGGGATATCTGGTCTTCCACACCCGAGAGTGAGTCAGGGGGTGAGGAAAGTGCTGCTCCGGAAATGAAGCCGATAATTCGGCGACGAGCACAGTTGGGTGGGGCAGCGCCAGTGCGCATGGATTTAGCAGAAGACTATACGCAACAAGAAATTCTCAATATCATGCAGCAATTCCAGCAACGTCCAAATGAATCCCTTATTGCTTGGTGTGTAAGGCTGCATGATACTGGGGCAATGGGGATACGGATGGACAATGAGGACTGTTTGAAATTTATACCTTTATCTCGAGATGCTATAATTCAAAGTGCATTTCGGGAACATAGTTTAGCAATGCCTGATGGGAATGGGTCAGAGGCTACTACTCTGATTGAGTTAGTGGGAACAGGGTGTCGTAGAAAGTACCCTTTAGAATCAGATTGGCCTGGGGATGACAAGCCTTGGTATACTTTGAAAGATTGTATCCAGCGATTAAAGGAAGAGGCAATGAAAGTGTGTATTGTCACAGGACAGATGGATACACTTACCCAAGTGCCTATGTCAGCGGCAATTAGAAACAAAGTAATTAAAGGGTCTCCTCCAATGTATAAACAAGTTATTTTGACTCTGTTGATGAATGAAACAGATAACCCGTTGGAGGGCATTATGGATAAAATCGAGCAATTAGGAGATTTGGGGGATTGGAGTCTGAAGCTGACAGATAGGAAAAATAATGAGGGGCAGAGAATTGGGGAAGGGCCGAAGGGGCAAGGTTCAGAGGTAGAGCGAGTATCTCGTAAGGATATGTTTGCCGCTCTACTACAAGCGGGGGTGGCTCGGGAGAAAATAGATGGAATTCCCACTGGAGAGTTATGGCAGCAATATAAAAAATTAGGATTGGATAAGAGAGGGATGAAACCGGTTCGGAAAACCCGGACAGTGGGAAAAGAAAAACTTCCTTCAGCCCCACCTGTGGAGGGTCCGGACTATTCAGATTTGTATCATGAGGTCCGTACTCTCCTGCAGAGAATGACACTTCCATCTACTACTACTCTGCCCCCATCTAAAGCAGAAACCAATCCGTTTAGAGAGGATTGACTAGTACGGGGATGCAATGTAAAAATTGATCCGCGTCCCTATATTGATGTTGTAATACAATGGAGTCCGGGAAATTTTCAACAAGTACGAGCTTTGATAGATACTGGAGCAGAAGCAACGATTATAGCTGGTAACCCTTCTAAGTTTAAAGGACCAAAGTGTAATATTGTAGGACTAGGGGGGAAGAGTATTCCTGCAGTGGAAACACAATTGGCTATGCAAATTGGGGATTTACAGCTCCAAAAGTATGCTGTAATGATTACCCCAGTGCCAGAATATATAATTGGTATGGATATTCTGAGAGGTTTAAAACTTACTATTGAAGGGGGAAGTTGGCAATTTGGAACGTCTCCCGCAGTTCCCCGGCGTTTGAAGTATATTTCTACTTATAATATTCACGCAGTATTAGTGGGAAAAATTGTTGATGAGCCTCTCACCATACCAGCCGCCACTCAATTAGTTGCACAAAAGCAATATCGGATTCCTGGTGGTATTGCAGAAATTACGCGAACAATACAGGAATTACAAGAGGTAGGGGTTATTGTCCCAGTTACTACCAAATGGAATAATCCAGTATGGCCAGTGAAGAAATCTGATGGATCCTGGCGGATGACAGTAGATTACCGTCAATTGAATAAGGTTACACCCCCGTTGCATGCTGCAGTCCCCGACATTGTAACTTTAATTGAGAACATACAAAATAGAAAAGGAAAATGGTATGCAGTGATAGATTTAGCAAATGCCTTCTTTACAATAGCCTTAAAAGAGGAATTTTGGGAGCAATTTGCATTTACGTGGCAGGGAAGGCAGTACACTTTTACACGGTTGCCACAGGGATGGTTGCATAGTCCTACAATTTGTCATAGGGTGGTAGCGCAACATCTAGATGCACTATCGTTGCCACCAGGGCTAGAGTTAACCCACTATATTGATGACATACTAATCCAAGGGGATACAGAGGAGTTAGTGGCCTCTGGGCTAGAACAACTAGTACAACACATGAAGAATAAGGGTTGGGAAATTAACCCAGCAAAAATCCAGGGACCCGCCCAGACAGTGAAGTTTCTGGGAATTAATTGGAATAAGGGACACCAGGAAATTACTGAGAAAGCACTAAACAAAATAGCAGAATTTCCGGTACCGGTTACCAAACAGCAAACACAGAAATTTATTGGGTTGTTTGGATTTTGGCGTAAACATATCCCACACTTGGGGCAGGTGTTACAGCCATTATACAGAGTAACACGAAAGAAATGTGTATTTCAGTGGGGTGCTACAGAGCAACAGGCTTTTGACCAAGCCAAGTTAGTAGTACAACAAAGTGTCAGTCTGTGGCCAATACGTGCCAATGATCCAATTGAATTACAAGTATCAGTGCATGCAGAGTATGCCAATTGGAGCATGTGGCAGAAACAAGATGGGAAACGTTGTCCGTTAGGATTTTGGACACGTAGATTACCCGATGCAGCTCAACGATATATACCCTTTGAGAAACAATTGTTGGCTTGTTATTGAGCTCTTGTGGAAAGTGAACAACTAACTTTGGGGCATGAAGTAATTTTGAGACCAGAAATTCCAATTTTAACTTGGATTAATAGTGAACCACATACTCATAAAATTGGCCATGCACAGGAGGCATCTATTATAAAGTGGAAGTGGTACATCCAAAATAGGCAGACTAAAAGTGGTCCCAATGGGGTCTCGCAATTACATGAACAAATTGCTCAGATTCTCGTAGGTGAGGGGGAGGAAGTATTAGTGTCTGGGGGTGGTAGTGGTAGTGCCACCCATCGTGTTGCTAAATGGGGAGTACCTTACGACCAATTAAATATTGACCAACGTCAGTATGCCTGGTTTACTGATGGTACAGCCAAGTATACTGATGGTAAGCGGGCATGGAAAAGTGTGGCCTACAATCCTCATACACAACAGATATTGCAGAGCACGGGCCCAGATGGGAGTAGTCAATATGCTGAATTATATGCAGTCTATCTGGTACTTAAACAAAATGCGCCAGAGGCATACATATATACTGATTCATGGGCTGTGGCAAATGGATTAACAACCTGGTTACCTACATGGAAACAGAATGATTGGTATATTCATACTAAACTGGTTTGGGGATCACAGTTATGGCAAGAAATTAGTGAATTTTTGCAATCTACTTCTGCCTATGTCTATCATGTTGATGCACATGTTTCCCCTATAACCTCTGATCATATTTTTAATCAGACAGCAGATTCCTTAGCTACTATTCACACGAATGTCATCTCTGGAACAGATGATTCTACTATTCATCGGGGTGAAGAAGAGACCGGTATTGCAAGCTGGGCACATCAAAAATGTGGACATCTCGGAGAGCAAGCCACCTATCACTGGGCGCGGCAGCGTGGGTTAGCATTGTCTCTTTCTACCATTAAAAATGTTATTGCTCACTGTCCTGTTTGTCAACATTTGACTAAACGCCCTATACCACACCCAGTCAAAGGTACACTTGCTCGAGGTAAGTTACCTGGTCAAATTTGGCAACTAGATTATATTGGCCCTTTACCAATTTTGCAGGGATGTCAATATGTCTGTGTTGCCGTGGATACTTATTCCGGATTTTTGCTAGTCCACCCTTGTCGTAGAGCTACAGCTCAGCAGACTATTGTTCTTTTGGAATCCATATGTAGACATTATGGCGTTCCACTGCAAACTCAATACTTGGTGGGTTGAGGAGTGCGTAGCAGCTCATGCACAGGGGAAGAAGGGAGGAGTGGCGGTTTTGTTTCGTAAGGGATTAGTTCCCTTGGTGACCCCTCTACTCGTGGATCCTAAGGGACGGTATGTGATCATGGAGACGGTGATAAACCAGCAGAGACTGCTTATCTGTAACTTGTATGCCCCGAATACCTATGATAGAAGTTTTTATCAAACTGTGATTAATTTTCTGATGCAGCAGCCTCACGCTGCTTTAGTAGTGGGGGTGATTTTAATGCAGTTTGGGACCAAATGCTGGACAAATCGTGCCATGGGGACAGTTCTTCCTACCGCCTTAATCAAGGCTTGTTGCAGTTAGGCCAGATGCTTGATTTGGTGGATGTGTGGCGCGTATTGCACCCTATGGATAAAGATTTTACTCATTTATCACGAGCGCACTCAGTCGCGCATTGATTACCTATTAGTAAGTCGTTCGCTGTTTGGAGGTATAGCTGGGGCAGAAATTGAGCCCTACTCTATTTCAGATCACGCTTGGGTCGCTATGGATTGGCTGATGGCGTCCCCCACTAGACAACGTGGGCGTTGGATGTTCCCCCTTGAGCTGTATAAGGACCCAATACTTAGGGGACGGTTAAAAACTTGCTGGGAGTCCTATGCATCGCATAATCAGGAACATATTCTTTATTGGGAGGCGGCGAAAGTGGTGCTACGCAGAGAAGTTATTAGTCATACGCACTTTGTGAGGACTTCGAGAGATAAAGAAATTTTGAGGCTTAGTAAACAACTATGCAAGGCGCGGCAGTGTTTTGGATGGACCCATGAGATCCGGCATAAGCAGCAGGTACTAGAACTGCAGATAGCTCTTAACGAATTACTACATAGGCGGGCAGTGAAATCTCAAATTTATTATAGGTACCAGTTGTATAAACATGGGAACAAGACGGGCAGGCTGTTGGCACGTCTCGTCAGACCAAGTAGGGGGCCTAAAAAGATACTCACCATCAAGCGTCTAGGTAGGGTATATGCCCAGTCAGATGAGGCAATATGCGATATTTTTCAGGATTTTTATGAGTGTCTTTATGCCCCGCTGTTTGAAACAGGTCTCCCTAATCAAATGTATCTAGACAATCTTAGGCTTCCGCGCATCAAAGCTTCAGAGCTCGAGCAGCTGAATAAAGTAATCTTGGAAGATGAGGTGGCTTTGGTGATTGCTCGAAGCCCCTTATTAAAAGCGCCGGGACCTGATGGCCTACGAACTGAATTTTATAAATTGTTGGGTGAAGAAATCCTTCCTGCTCTTACTAAATTTTTGAATACACTTATAGAACAAAGAACAATGCCCCCTACCTTGAATAAAGCCCAAATTATTGTCTTACTTAAACTGGGATAGGACCCTCTGGAACCCTCATCTTACCAGCCCATATCCCTGTTGAATTTTGATGCGAAGCTGCTGGCAAAGATACTTGCTAATTGCTTGGCTCGCTAGTTGCCAAAGTTGATACATGAGAGCCAGGTTGGGTTCGTAAGGGATAGATCGGTGGCGAAAAACTTACAGAAGATTTTGGCTATGTTGGAACATGGTTGGCATGGGAAGCTGCCATCATTGCTGGTTAGTTTTGATGCCGAAAAGGCTTTTGATAGGGTACATTGGGATTTTTTATTCGATGTGCTGGAGTGGTATGGGTTTTCGGGCAGATTTATGGACGCGATATATGCTCTTTACTCAGATCCTCATGCTGTTATCCTAATTAATGGTCTTGAATCGAACAGTTTCTCTATTAGGAAGGGTACTCGACAGGGGTGTCCGCTTTCACCGCTTCTTTTTGTGCTAGCTTTGGATCCACTTATTAGGGATATTATGGATAAACCCCTTGATTAGGATAACAGATGTTCAAGGTGGCGGCATTTGCGGATGATCTATTGGTCCATCTCACACATCCGAGAGAATCGTTAGAGACACTTTTAGAAACTTTTCAAGAGTATGGGGACTACGTGGGGTTCCGTATTAACTTGGTAAAATCTGAGGCGTTGGCCTCGCAGGCGGTTCCTGATGATATGTGGGGATCGGACTTTCCTTTGAGATGGGCATCCAAGTCCTTTAAATATCTGGGCATATGGCTTACCTTGAAAGTTCCCTCCTTGTATCGACTGAATGTCTCAGCGTTAGTTGAAGATACAAAAAGGCAATTAGAGTCATGAATGGATCTTCCCCTCCCACTGCTAGGGAGGAATAATTGAATTAAAATGGTTATCTTCCCCAGATGGCTCTATGCCTTGCAGGTGTTACCAATTCGGCTTCTCAAAAAGGATTTGAAGGTGGTGACTAGACTTTTTAGCCGTTTCTGCTGGGCCCGTAAAAAGGCCAAGCTGAGTTAGGAGGTATTAAGTGGAGATCGGGGCCAGGGAGGAGTGGGATTTCCCAACTTATTCTTATATAATCAGGCGTGTTTACTTCGGCATCTGGGGGATTGGTTTAATTCCACGCAGACATACATGCCCATAGATTTGGAGCAAGAGTACTTTGCCCCTCAAGAGTTCTTCTCGCTGTTACATCTCCCCCAGAGCCAGGTGCCCCACCATCTAAAAAGAAGCATGTTGTTGCGACCGATGCGAGAAGTGTGGAATTGGATGGTGAAATTGCTGGGGGGAGAACCCAAGGATTACAGATCAATTGCCTATCCGAGGAAACATTGCTTTTGAAGCTGGGACAGATAACCCGGTCTTTCTGGAATGGGCTCGTAAGGGTTTTACCATATTAGAGCACCTCCTTCGGGAGGACGGGAAGTTAATTCCATTTCAAGTTTTACAAGACCAGGTGGGGCCTACTTGGGGGAACCGATTTGCGTACACGCAGGTCAAACACTGTGTGGCTTCGTTGGATCAAACTCTATTGAATCACCTTATAGGGGTGCTGATTCGTACCTTTTTTCAAGAGACATTAGAGGAGCGCCTTTCGATATCGGGTCTTCATAAATCCATAGTTCGACGTAGCCCCAGTAACAACTATAACCGCATTAAAAGGAGATGGGCGGAAGATTTGGGAGTATCTTTAACACAGTGGGATGTGGCAGCCACATTGAAAAACATACATACACTGGTAACGGATGAAAGATTGAGAGAATGTGGCTATAGAGTGGTGTTGAGGGGCTACATGACAAAGGCTCAGCTGGCGCATGTGTCAGGTAGTGGGGTCTCGTCCTGTTCTAAATGTGAGATTAGTCCACATTCTTTCTATCATGCCTTTTGGTTGTGTCCTGCGGTACAAGGTTTTTGGTCAAGGGTGAGGGGGGTTTTGAGTAGGCTACTAGGACAAAGGATTCGGGGGACAGAGGTGTAGTTTCTGATGGATGAGCCTGGGGCCTTCGCACCCTTGGGTCACTCCTCAAGCCTGTTTTGTCGGACATTGAGTTTGGTAGCGCGGAAATGTATTCTCCAGTATTGGACTTTGGCTGAGTCTCCTGCTTACTGGCATTGGCGAAACCAGGTACATCTTCTGGCGACCTGGGAGGCTAAGGAAGCGAGAAATTCCCCTAAACGTGGGGCACTTTTTGTTCAAATCTGGCAGCCGTATTTGCAAAGTCTTAGTTCTAAAGGGCGAAATTTGTTATTTACTTCATGAGCCATAGTAAGGGATTATAATTTTTGCTCATGAGAGGGGAGGGGTGTAGGAGTTCTTTAGCGGCCCTGGTTAGTTGGGCTTGGTTTGGGTTTACTGAGGAGGAGTGAGAGTTGCCATAGTTTCTTCTCGTTTAGGTAGAAGGTTGTATATTGGCCTACATGTTTCTTGGGCCCTGAGCCCGGTTAGAGGACTTTGGATGGGGGGTCACGTGATGCCTGCTACTTGAGAAGACACGGGAAGACGAGGCTCCGCGCCTACCCACCCTAAAATTGCTATACAGCGGGTCAATACTCAATGACGAACAGCACATAAACCGATCCAAGTAGCGAGAAGTCGCGGGTGAAAGCTGAAGTAACGCCAAGGGCGGAATGCCCCCGAAATCACACAAAAAAACGACGACCTCCGAGAAACAAGAGCCAGGCAAGATGGCGGAACACCGAGCGGTACAGAGTATGCCTGCCGCGGTGAGTGCGGACTGGGCGCAGGAAATCTCTCGCTCGGTGTCAGCTGCTCTGGAGGACAAGCTAAATAAGTTACAGTCGGCGGTGGACGAAATCAATGAAAAATTTGACTCCCATGCGGCTCGGCTTACCGCTGTGGAGAACAGGATAGCTGCAAGGGAGGAAGAGGCCCAAACTGCCGCCACGCAGCTGGAGGCACTCCAAAAAGAGCTGGCAGAGATGAAAGAGAGAGTTGAGGAGCAGGAAAATCGCTCCCGACGGAACAACTTGCGGGTAACTGGACTGCCTGAAACAGTGCTAGACAAAGACTTATACGATTTTTTCTCCAAATGGATACCTGACCACCTGGGCCTGGAAGAGAATCAGAGCCATTACGCATGCGACAGAGCCCACCGGATTGGGAACCGGGGAGACAATAATACCAGACCCCGCACAGCGATTGCGCACTTTGTGAACTGGCAGGCAAAGGAAAAGATACTGAAGGCTTCGAGAGGCAAGGAGGGATTACAATATGAAGGCCGCCGCTTATTGTTATTTAATGATTATTCGACGCGAGTGGCACTGCTGCGGAAAGCCATGACACCTACCTGCACTGCACTCTACAAGAGGGGGGTACGATTTGCCCTGATATACCCAGCTAAATTGAAAATTTGGACCGATGGAAAGACTATTATTCTCAATGATGCAGCTACAGCAAAAGAATATATGAACAAACTTCATCTGCTGGACATGTCGAGGCCTAAGGATCCAGAGTAAAACGACCAGGTGGAGCTGAAAGAGTAGAAGCGCTACTTGTTTGGTGTTGTTTTTACGTTAGAGGATATGAACTTAATGCACTCCAATGACACTGAAAAGAAAGGAAAGAGCTGGGTTTGAGCATCTCTCCCATCTTCAGCAAGATTGGAAGACATGGCGGTGGGAAGGAAACCCGCGATGAGCATGTGCAACATGTCACAGGGAGAGGTGAAAACATCATAGATAACTCATAAAATGAACAGCCTTTCTTAGTCAAGCTGGTCAGACATAGACTTAAAAATGGAGCTGGGCAGTTATAGTGCCTTTAGGACGCTATGGACTGTCGTGAATATACCTGTAATAAGCAATGGGTAACTATCTGTGTAACATAGTTATTGGAAGGGTGGGGGAGGGGGACTTCGGATGTCCTCAGGTTGGATTGAGTAGGTGAAGGATGTGGGGGAAGAATATGGCAAAAGGGAGGGAGGGACGAAGGAGGGGGGATGTGCGAGAGTGTGAATGAAGATGAAATGGAAGGAGGAGGGGAAGAGAAGGAAAGGATAAGAAATGGAAGAAGGGCTTCGGTGAAGGGGGATACATGGAAAAAGGGAGCCCAGGGATATGAAGGGATTCAGGTGAATAAAGGGAAGAAGCAGAAGATATATAGGAAATATATTTGGAATGATGGTACAATCAAAACCTTGCGTGTCGGGCTGGGAGACGGGCAGGGTATAACACACAATGAACTGGGTTATTATGCACACCTGTTGTTAGTATGGGAAGCTTGAAAATTATTACGCTTAATGTGGATGGTTTACATTCACCTATTAAAAGAACCAAGATTCTCTCATGGTTGAAGAAAGAAAAAGCTGACATTGCATACCTACAAGAAACCCATCTCACGGCTTCAGAACATCAAAAGCTGAAACGGGGATGGGTTGGAGAGGTTGGATATTCAGCATATAACTCCAGACAGAGAGGAGTAGCAATTTTAATTCATAAACAAATCCCATTTCACTGTCATAAAGTGATCCAAGATAAAGAGGGTAGATATGTGTTAGTTATGGGGGAACTATGGGGACAGCAAATTCTTTTCTGTAACATATATGGACCCAATGTATACTCCCATAGATTATTCTCTGATCTTGTGGCTAGAGTGATTCCTTACTCCAATTATCAGATTATATTGGGAGGGGACTTTAACATAGTAGCAGACCCCACTAATGACTGCAAACCCAGGAAAATGAGGGTGCGGAGCTGGGAAGATAAGGGAATACCTTTTGTGATGTCTCAGTTGGGGCTGGTAGACATTTGGCGACTTCTGCACCCTCAGGATGGGGAATATACATTTTACTCACACCCACATAAGATATACTCGAGACTAGATTATTTACTGGTGGCGCCCTCTTTGGTCCCAAAGATTGTAAAAGCAGAAATAGTGGATAGTGCACTTAGTGATCACTCGGCGGTTTCGGTGGCGGTTTCCTTTGCGGCGGAGCCGGGCGAGAGGGTGTGGCGGCTTCCCCCCTACCTTTACCAGGATAAAGAGTTTAGAGAATTTCTGCGTCTTCAATGGTTAGAATATCAGACACATAACAACACATCAGAAGTTAGTGCTAGCACGTACTGGGAAGCATCTAAAGCAGTTATGAGGGGATACATCATTGCATATATGGCGGGTAAGAAGAAGCAAAGAGAGGCAGATTTACTGCGGCTCTCGCAGGAATACCATCATGTAAGGAGGGCACATATGCAGACTATAAGTGACACACACAAGATACAATTGACCCAACTCAAAAAACAAATTGATGACATATTGCATGCGAGAGCAGAGAGGGACATATACTATCAGCGGTTTAAATTATTCAAATGGGGTAGTAAAGCAGGAAGGCTGTTAGCAAATCTTGTGAGGCCTCCACGGAAAAAGCAATTAATCTTATCTATAAAGAACGACCGGGGAGAGGTATTCACTACCGAGGCCCAAATTATGCAACAATTTACCCAATATTATAGCTCTTTATATAAGGAGCGGGAATATGACCCTGTTCAATCGGCAGCCTTTATTCAAGGGTTGCAGTTACCAACACTGACAGTAGAGCAATTGGACCTTTTAAATGGGCCCGTAACAGAGAAAGAAATACGGTCCAGCATAAAAGGGTTGAAACTTACAAAGGCACCGGGACCAGATGGGTTTGGCCCTGAATACTATAGAATATTGAGTGACCTGGTGGCATTGCCACTAAAAGCATGGTTTAATGGTATTGTGGGAGAGGGCCTGAATATACAACATAATGAGGCACATGTGGTGTTGCTGCCAAAACCCGGTAAAGATGTGGAACAGGTGGGCTCATACCGACCAATATCTTTATTAAACCAAGATATAAAGATCTTAGCGGCTACCTTGGCTAGGCGTTTGAACCAAGTGCTACCCGAACTCATTCATGAAGACCAAGTGGGCTTTGTGCCGGGTCGTCATGGTTCCATGAATATAATGCGAGCCTTGATGGCCATCCACAAATTCCGAGGAGAAGGGGGCCTAGAAGTTATAACTGGGCTTGATATGGAGAAGGCCTTTGATAGCATATCTTGGCGATACCTATTCGAGACCCTGGGACACTTTGGGATATCGGGTCCAGTGGTGACTTGGATTGAGGCTCTCTATAGAAACCCCATGGCCCGGTTAATGGTAAATGGGAAGCTTACTGAGCGGTTTTCTCTGGGCAGAGGCACCAGACAGGGATGCCCCCTGTCTCCAATCCTTTTTCTATTAGCAATTGAACCATTGGCCATAAGAATTCGTAGTACAACGCAGATACGGGGGATCCAAGTACGAAACAAGGAGCTCAGGCTTAACTTATTTGCTGATGATATTCTTCTATACTTAGCAAATGGACCCAGAGATCTGCCCCGGGCACTGGGGTTAATTAGAGAGTTTGGAGATATATCGGGCCTGAGAGTGAACTGTGCTAAGTCAGAGCTACTCCCGTTGTCGGGAATAGAAGGAGATCCTGGGATGGAGGGATTACCCATAACACCAGTTAAAGGGGCAATGAGATACTTGGGGGTCTTCCTTAGTACTAATGCAAAAACCTTTTATAGAAAAAATGTAATTAACCAGATAGAGAACATAAGGCAACTGTGCGGTAAATGGAAAGACCTACCACTCTCCTTGATGGGCAGGGTAACTCTGGTCAAAATGATCCTCCTCCCAAAAATTCTTTACCCTCTACAGGCAGCACCTATATGGGTGTTAAGGAAAGAGGAGCGATTGTTTCGATCAATTATCAGGAACTTTGTCTGGAGAGGAAAAGGGGCAAGGATAAGTCAGGTTAAACTCTCCCTTAGGAGAGAGAGGGGTGGATTGGGTCTACCAGACCTTCGCATGTATAATGTTGCAGCGCTAATGCGCTTTATATATGAAGGAATCATAGGCCAGCAGAGATATTTACCAGAGCGGGGGATGGAGATCTGGAGCAGACCTTGGTCCTTTATTAACTTAATCCACGGGGGCCCTAGTGGTGACATAAATATTACTGATAGGAGAGAACTGTTGGAGCCCATGCGGAGAGCTTGGGGGTGGTGGAGGAAGCGCCAACAGAGAACACCAGAGGTCTCACCTTTCATGAACCTGGTGGGTAATGCAGCATTCCCACCTGGAATGGGTAGAACAGCATTTGGCACCTGGAGGGACAATGGGTGCAGGATCTTGGGCCAATTACTGGAAAACGACACAGACACTTTTGACACATTTGACCGGGTGAAGGAAAAATGGGAACTGACGAATAAAAACTTGTTACAATACCTTCAGGTCAGACATTACTGGACTACCATAAGAACAAAACACGGGGAGGCGTGGACGTGGGGTCAATTAGACAAAATCCTACTCAAAATTCCATATCAGTTAAATAGTTTGTCGACATGGTATAAGGTGTTAAATGAACATAGACGGGAAGAGGAAATGGGGATATTGATAGCCAAATGGAACGAAGAATTGGGCACTACTTATACTGAGCAAACATTTCAGAAATTGTTCACGACCCTATACGGCATGGTCAAGGCAGCTGACTTGCAGGAGACGCAATACAAGATATTACATAGGGCATACATATCCAGGGCAAAAGGGGCAAGGATAGGACTATGGACTGATGAGCGATGTATTAAATGCCAGGGGACGGAGGGGACGCTGCTGCACTCTTTCCTGGAATTCCCGGCTCTGGTACTGTGGAATGAAGCTATACAGCTGCTTAATAAGGTGGTGCAGAAAACATTAGACTGGGACTATGCCACTTTACTGCTTGGAGAACAGTCACTCTTAGTTGGGCAGGGATTGACTCAGCCACACAGGAGGCTGGTATATGTCTCCCTCCTGCTGGTTAAAAAAACAATATTGCAGTTTTGGGGTGTCGAGGAGGGTGCACTAGGAGTGGTATGGAAAATAAAAATGAGGGAAGTAGGCACACATGAGAAGCAAATTTACTCCAAGGCTAATAAACCAGAGACTCGCAAGTATGCCACGTTGTGGGAAGAATGTCTACAATTACTCACCTGAAGATGGAGGGGATACTGGGAGAAGGAGCATGCAGGGATGAATGGGGGAGGGGGGAGGGAGGGTGTGGAAGGTGAGAAGTAGAATGGAATATTTGATAGAATGTAAGGTAGGATGCTTGGGGGGATAAAGCAATAAAATGCACTACAGGTTGTGTAAAAGATTTTAGAATAGACATAAATGTTGAACGTAAGTTTGGACTGACTATTTTGAATTGTATACTGAGCAGAGTTGCTGTATTTTGTATTCACAACTTGTTGTTGCGTGAATAAAAATATATATATAAAAAAAAAAAAGAGGGCTTTGGATGATATGAAATCACGAATAATGGATGATTATTCTTTCCTGGAGTGGGAGGGATGGGGGAGAGGGAGGTACTGGTAGTCTGCTCATTCAGTGCAGTAAGGCTTTACTATTCACTTTATTTGTAGGACCATTGACGTGCCGGATGGCATGATCTGAAGTATAGCATGGTTTAGCAGGAAGACGAGGGGCTATAAGAAGCAAAGCCTCTTGTCAAGACTTTTTAGCTGGACAGTTAAGAGCCTTCTAAATATTGCATGACATCTATAGTTTTATTGAAATATGACTTCATTGATGTTAGATCTACATGATGGTCGTGAAATATGATTGTACCAGTTTCGGATACTGTTAATTTAACAATTAGCCTTAGCTGTTTTCACACCAGCGGGGGGGGGGGGGGGGGGGGGCGGTGGATAGGGGAAGGGATAGGGTGGGAAAGGAAAGTTAAACTGTTGATGACAGGAGTATTATGTTGTTCTTACTCTGATGTTTTGATTTTGGAATATGTTGTATCTATAACCTGATGGTGCTCTATTTTGCTATATCACCAATACAAATGTTGAAACTTAAAATGTTAATTATAAGATGGGGGGGATAAAAGTTAAAAGATTGATGACAGTATGTATCAATATATATCCATTGAAGATTTAAAAAAAAAAAAGACTTGGAGAAGGTTGAAGTGCGACGAAAATGATAAAAGGGATGGAACGACTTCCCTATGAGGAAAGGCTAAGACGGTTAGGGCTCTTCAGCTTGGAGAAAAGGCGGCTGAGGGGTGATATGATAGAAGTCTACAAGATAATGAGCGGAGTAGAGCAGACAGATGTGTGAAGCGTTTGTTTACACTTTCAAACAATAATAGAACCAGGGAGCACAAGATGAAGCTAGAATATGGTAGATTTAAAACAAATAGAAAGTCTTTCTTTACTCAGCGTGTAGTTGGACTCTGGAACTCGTTACCGGAGAATGTAGTGACAGCAGCTGGCCTTATCGAGTTAAAGGGGGGTTTGGACAGATTCCTTTGGGAACAGTCAATTGAACATTATTAATTTTTTTTTGGGGGGGGGGGGGGAAGGGGGACGGTTGCCGGGTTCTTGAAGCCTGGATTGACATCCTGTCGGAGATAGGATGCTGGGCTTGATGGACCCTTGGTCTTTTCTCAGTATGGTGGTGCTTATGTGGGAGAGGGAGGGAGGGAAACAAAACAGGACAAAGCACAAATTTTCAGCTTCCACCAAAACACATAGTTTCAACCGAAACCATGGCTGTAGCTTTTTGACTGAAACTGAAACCAGGCAGAAAAAGGATTTTGGGCCAGTTTCAGCACCATAGCCGAAACCAAAATTCGGTCAGCCTCTAGCAGCTATGTGATCTTCTGTCCACACCTTCACTACTCACTACTGTCTGGAGCAACATTCTAGGTGGGTTAGCCAATCTGGACAAGCAGTCCTGCAGAATCTTTTTATTACTTGAAAGTCAACTCCACCCTCCGACCCTTTTTTCCACCAGGCTCACTATCTGCTTAGTTATAAAATGATCTTTGGTGACAGTGCACTTGGCAGTGTCTGCACTGGGCTCAATGGATCACATCACCCACATGTGAATATATTTCTGCTGTCCTCGGAGAGCACCTGCTACAGGTAAGTAACTAAGCTTTACCTGAATATTATGTGTTATTTGGAATGGTCTGTCTCATTTGGTAATTTTGTTTAGTGTTCTGTCCACACCAGGATATATAAGTACATAAGTACATAAGTAATGCCACACTGGGAAAAGACCAAGGGTCCATCGAGCCCAGCATCCTGTCCACGACAGCGGCCAATCCAGGCCAAGGGCACCTGGTAAGCTTCCCAAACGTACAAACATTCTATACATGTTATTCCTGGAATTGTGGATTTTTCCCATGTCCATTTAGTAGTAGTTTATGGACTTGTCCTTTAGGAAACCATCTAACCCCTTTTTAAACTCTGCTAAGTTAATCGCCTTCACCACATTCTCCGGCAATGAATTCCAGACTTTAATTATGCGTTGAGTGAAGAAAACTTTCTCCGATTTGTTTTAAATTTACTACACTATAGTTTCATCGCATGCCCCCTAGTCCTAGTATTTTTGGAAAGCGTGAACAGACGCTTCACATCCACCTGTTCCACTCCACTCATTATTTTATATACCTCTATCATGTCTCCCCTCAGCCGTCTCTTCTCCAAACTGAAAAGCCCTAGCCTCCTTAGTCTTTCTTCATAGGGAAGTCGTCCCATCCCCGCTATTATTTTAGTCGCCCTTCGCTGCACCTTTTCCAATTCTACTATATCTTTCTTGAGATGGGGTGACCAGAATTGAACACAATACGTAAGGTGCGGTCGCACCATGGAGCGATACAACGGCATTATAACATCCTCAGAGATTTCAACAGGATCTTCATAGGGAGATTTCTAAAAATCTGATTTTAGACATGTGGGAATATGCACAGATGCATCCCAGAAAGTAGGCTCGCTTATTTCTCTGTGGAACTTCCTAGTCACTCTTTCAGGTAAACTCTCCTATTTCAGCTAAACTCTCCAGTAAGACCCAAGTCAGGCTTTCTCAAGATTAAGAGAGGGGGAGCTCATGTTTGTCCAGCTGCCATCTGAAACTGAATATGACTGAGACTGAGGTTCCTATTATTCCTCCTAAATCCACCTCTGTTCCCAATGTCTCTCTTTCTCTGTATGTGTTGTCCTCCCTGTTGTGTCCTTTTTGACTCTTCTTTTCTCTGTACATATCCAACAAACTGCTAAAATCTAACATGCCTTTCCAATATCACCATTTGTTCCTTTCTAAACACACTATCAAAGTGTTTATCCACATTCTCATCTCCTTTTGCTTAAACTACTGCAACCTGCTCCTCACAGGCCTCCAACTGAACCATCTCTTTCCCCTTCAGACTGTTCAAAATTCTGCTGCATGTCTTCACTTATATTACTACTGTCACATAACCCCTCCTCTCAGGTCACCTGATTGACTTCCAATCCATTTCCACTTACTTTTTTTTTTATTTTAAAGAAGTCTTTATTGAACATTGGTAAGAAATACAAATTATATGCAACTTTATAACAAACAATACACTATATCAAGCTCACATTAGTACAGACAGAAAATGCTGTCGGAAGCTACCGACACCTTCAGGCACCGCACCAATGTTATAACAGTAACCTATTGTACTTCCAACTTTTTCATTTTTATATTATATAAATCCCCCCTATACCCACTCCTACCCCCACCCAACTCCCCTCTCTCCCCTCCCCTTCCCCTATCCTATCCCCATGTCCTCTCAATCGTACAGCTTATTTCCCCTCTCATCCAGAGCATCTTTGCAAAAAGGGTTCCCAAATTTTTTGCCATTTGGGCAAGGTTTTTCTTTTCATAGCAGTCAGTCTCTCCATCTCACACATACGTCTAAGTTTGGTTATCCAGCGCACCATGGATGGTACTACCTGTGATTTCCAATGCTGGGCCAAATTTATTAGCTACATTGAGAGAGCATCGGACTAAAAGCCACTGATCTGATGTAAGGTCCACTGGCCTCTGCCCCAACAGAAAAATCAATGGATGCCACTGTACAGACCTACTGATCCACACCTGAATTTGCGCCTGCACTCCCCTCCAATAGGCCTGTGCCTTAGGGCAGAGCCACCAGATGTGTCCAGCTGTTCCCACCCCTCCACACTTTCTCCAACAAAATTTTGATACCTGAACAAACATGATTTAGTCTCACCGGCGTCAAATACCACCGGTAAAAAACCTTTATAGCGTTTTCCTGCACAGCCACTGCCACTGAAGAATGCATAATCTGCTTTTCCAAAGACAACCAACCGGAGTCTGGTAATGTGAAGCGTAACTCCTGCTCCCATCTTTCCCTATGTAAGAGGGACGGTTTGGAACAAGTCACCTGATAGGTGTACAAACGGGATATCATGCCTCACATGTCTTTGGAGTCAACACATACTGCCTTCAACTGGTGCACCCCGCGTTTTAAACAGCCTATATAGGAAGGACTTTTCAAGTAGTGCACCAGCTGTAGATAGGCATAACGGTCCTCAGGCCTAGGATGGTAGTCAGCCTTCAAGGTCTCAAATGGGACTATATTCTCTCCCACATGCATCTGCCCAACCATATCAAGTCCGGAATCCGCCCATCTGCCATATGAGATATTCCCTATCCCTGGCTCAAACAAAGGATTGTCCATTATCGGTGCTAAGCCCGAAACCAACAGCTTCCTCTCTGGGAACATAAGATCCCAATAGTGGAAGGTGGCCTGAACTGTGGGAGGGAACCTATGTACTCTCCCCCTGTATTTGTTCACTACCCACATGAGGTGCCCAAGTCTCTGAGAACCCACCAAGGTCTGTTCGATGTTAACCCATACCTTATACTCCTCCCTCCTAAACCAATCTACCGCTGCTCTAGACTGCGCTGCAATATAGTACCAAAACAAGTTTGGCACCCCCAGCCCTCCCATCTTTCTACTTTTATAGAATAAAGCATGGGGCAACCTTGGTCTCTTCTGATTCCATATAAATCGAATAATCTTATCCTGCATACCAGACAGAAAAGATCTAGACACCTTTATGGGGAGCACCTGGAACAGATACAAAAGCCGAGACAAGATGTTCATTTTAATTGCTGCAATCCTTCCAAACCAGAACAATCCCATGGCCATTCATCTGTCCAAGTCCCTCTATATCTCCCGCCGAAGAGGCAAGTAATTAATAGCAAATAACGCTGAGAGATCTCCGGACAACTGAACGCCTAAATATCCTAGTGAACTACCCTCCCACTTACACAGAAAGGACTGCTTTAATGCTTCCAACAACCGCGGCGGAACTCCGATCGCAAGTCCAGTAGATTTACTAGCGTTGAGTTTATGCTAGCGTATTTCTCAGTTTCCTTCATTAGGTTCGGCAGAGAAATTAGAGGGTTAGTTACAGTCAGAAGAACATCATCCGCAAATAATGCGATTTTATATTCCTGATCTCCCACCCTCACTCCAGCAATATCACCATTTGCCCTAATAGCAGCCGCCAATGGCTCCATCGCCAGAGCAAACAGTAAAGGGGATAAGGGACACCCCTGCCGTGTTCCCCGGCCCAACTTAAACACCTCAGAGTTCCCTCCATTCACTCTCACACAGGCCTGCAGTGCGGAATATAATGCCTGAATCCAAGTCCTATAATACTGTCCAATCCCTACCCTATGTAGGACCTTGTCCAAGTACCCCCAGTGAACCCGATCGAACACCTTTTCAGCGTCCAATCCAAGCAATACTATTGGCCTATCCTTCGTCTGGGCCACATACACAAGGTCTATTGTTCTCCTGATATTATCCATAGCCTGTCTTTTAGCTACGAAACCCACTTGATTGGGGTGAATTAGACTAGGCAACACATTACGCAACCGGTTCGCCAGCACCTTTGCCAGGATCTTTACGTATGTGTTAAGTATTGAAATAGGTCTGTACGAGGCACACTCCGTAGTGTCTTTTCCCGGTTTGGGTATGACAGCCACCCATGCTTCCATCATAGTCTTCGGAAGGGGTGCTCCCTCTCGTACAGAATTAATAATCATGGTCAGGTAAGGAGCTAATTCCACCACATATGCCTTAAAAAATTCATTTGTGAAGCCATCTAATCCAGGCACTTTCCCTGTCGGCAAGGCTTTAATAACCCTAATCACTACTACTACTACTTAGCATTTCTATAGCGCTGCTAGGGTTACGCAGCGCTGTACAAGTTTAAACATGGGAAAGGACAGTCCCTGCTCAAGAGAGCTTACAATCTAAAGGTAACAAACTATGTAGTCAGTGTAGATATCGTGAATGGGGAAGGTGGTTAGGCGCCAAAAGCAAGGGAGAAGAGATGGGCTTTGAGTAAGGACTTGAAAATGGGCAGGGAGGGCGCATGGCGTATGGGCTCGGGAAGTCTGTTCCAGGCATTCAAGCTCAGTCTTCTGTACCTCCATTAACACATTCAATCCCCTGGCTTCCAAATAGTCGTCAATGGCATCTGTCTGCACAAGCATCCTCCTTGTATAGAGTCTCATAATACTGAGCAAAGCATTTTCTGATCTGTGCCGAACTCCATGACATCTGGCCCTTTGTATCCCTGACCCTCAAAATATGGCGATCAGCCCTCAGTTTCCCCAATTTAGCCGCCAATAGCCTATCAGACTTATTAGCACATGTGTAGTGGATCTGATTCATCTGTGCATGCACAAACTGCAGGCTCTCTTCATGCAACGAACCAATCTCCAGTCTCACCGCTTGTAGCCGTCAAAGGTCAGAGACAGAGCCCGAAGCCCTATATCTAGCCTCCAAGGCCCCAAGTTTATCCATACACTGGGTCAAACGCAACTTATGCAGCCTGGCCCGCCTAGCGGCACACTGTATGAAGTACCCTCTTGATACTGCCTTAAAGGCATCCCACACCATTCCCAAGGAAGGTCCTGAATCAACATTGATGTCAAAATATTCCTTCATAAGGGGGCGGAACCCCACCACCAGGTCTGGGTCCTGCAACAAAAGATTGTTAAATGTCCATCTTTTCTCTCTAACCTCTTCACGCAGAGAAGTGAGAGCAGTCCAGGTCGGGGTGTGATCTGATATACTAATGTGACCTATAGAAGAATCACCACCCCCATCAGACAGTGTTTTATCTAAGAAAATATAGTCAAGTCTAGAGTAGGATAGATGCACCTGGGAGTAAAAGGTATAATCCCTCCCCCTAGGATATGCCATTCTCTACGCATCATACAAGCCCAATTCCTCCACACAGTCTTTTAAAGCATGGGAAAGTTTACACTCGAGCGGAGCAGGAGGAGCATATCTATCCATAGCAGGTTGCATTGTGGCATTAAAATCTCCTGCCATTATTACTTTGCCCTTAGCAAAACCCTGCAGCTCCCTTCGCAAGCGCAAGAAGAAACTCTCCTGCCTCTCGTTAGGAGCGTACACACTGGCCAGTGTATACTCCTCCTGCTCCAGCAATACTTGTAGAAAAAGAAATCTGCCCTCCCTGTCCTTTTTTTGAACTTACAATCTGCACCTGGACATCTTTATGAAACATTATAGCCACCCCCTTTTTCTTAACTCCCTGCACATCTGAAGCACAAACCACCTGCGGATATTGCTTAGATGACAACAAGCGCTCATGTTTTTTCAGCAAATGAGTTTCTTGTAGAAATATTACATGTGGTTTAATCAACTGCATTTCACGCAACAACGCGTGCCTTTTATAAGGAGAATTTAACCCCTTTATATTGTAAGAAACTTGAAATCAGTCATTTAACACTCCATATGCAAACCGATTTATAAATGGAGGACAACTACCCAGATCTAGACCCCCCACACCCACGCTCCCTACTCCCCAGTGGCCCAATAACGCACCACCTGGGATCTAGGAAGAAGAAACTCCACTGGCCAAACGTGAACCACCAGCAAAAACAGAATTAAACATAACCCCCCGATCCCCCCGCCCCCTTATTACTCATATAGTCACATACAGTATATCTACCTCAGCATTCCATACCATCCATCTCATAAAGTCCGTAATGTCAACTCTCCGTTCTCAGTCTCTTTTCACCTTCCCATTCAGGCCCTTCTGTTTCAATGTCTGTGTTCAAGTCTCCTAAGCGCGTCTCATCTGCTCAGGTCTGAGGTTTCTCCTTCCGAGCAACTTTTTCCACTCGCTTCCATTTCTGGAACCTTGCTTTTGTAGCGGAAGCCATCCCCAGCAGGACATTCGCCGTCAGAACTAGACGCGCCTCATGCAGACTCTTCCAAGCAGCTCCCACACTTCTACATCGAAACCTCTGACCTTTTATTTCAAAGCAAAGTGCAAATGGGAAGGCCCATCTATAGTAAATCTTCTCCTTCATCAAAATCTCAATAGCCGGTCTCAAGGTAAACAAAGAAAGGTCCTGATAGTGTCCCGTCTTCCGCCGGGACTAACACTCACCTGCTCGCCACCAGTGCCACTGGGCCGTGGGATCCGGGCCCGCCATGGATGGCCGGCCTTCGCCGCAGGTCCTCCGGTGGCCGGCTATCGCCGGCCAGTGGGGAGAGGCAGCCATTGTCTTCAGTCTGGCGACAAAGGATCGCCGGTTGTTCCCACCTCGGTTCCGCCGATGGCCAGCTTCCCACTTCCGGGATGGAACCCCTGCAACATGGCGCCGGCGGAGGATAGCTGGCGTCTCTTCCGGTTGTGGGAGCAAGCAGGGGAAGCGATGACTAGCGTCACCTCGGATTGGTTGCCGGAGACGCAACCACAGGAAGCACCAGCTGGGGCCCCGCACTAATGAGGAGGGCTACTTAAGGAGCACCACTTCCCCTAGCCAGTGCTTCGGCTTCTCGTTCCTGAGAGCTCCGCATCGTTGGATGGATCTCTGTACCGTGCTATCGGATATTGCCTGCCTTGACCATTGCCTGCTACCGACTCTTCTTGACCGCTGCCTGCCTTGACCATTGCCTGTTACCGACTCTTCTTGACCACTGCCCGCCTTGACCATTGCCTGCTACCGACCCTGACCGCTGCCTGCCTTGACCATTGCCTGCTACCGACTCTTCCTGACCACTGCCTGCCTTGACCATTGCCTGCTAATGACTCTTCTTGACCCCTGCCTGCCTTGACCCGTGCCTGCTACTGAATCGTCTAGACCGCTGCCTGCCTCTACCTCTGCCGCCGTGGTCCTCCACGCCGGCGTGCCAGTTCCCCGGGACCTCGGCCCAGCTGTCCTCCGGGGATCCAGAGCCACGCTGTCCGCGGGGCCTGTCCGCCCCCTGTTCCAGAAGCCCTGTAGGCTGCCCGCACCTGGAGGCTCAACTTCCAGGGAACGGCGGCCTTCCCAGGCAAAGAGTGGGGGTGGGTCAGCTGTCCTCTGGAGAAGGAGGGGTTCACTCCGCTGTCTCCAGCCGGATCCAAGGGCTCACACCAGCACGCTGCTCGTCCTTTTGTGGAGCAAGACAGATAGATAGCCACACGTTCCCCATTAAACTCCAGGTCAGGGCTTTTCCTGGCTTTTTGCCATATTTCTCTCTTGTGCTAAACCCTTAAGAGAGAAACTCCATTGGCTCCCACTCAAAGAACGTGTTGAGTTCAAGATCTGCACGATAGTACACAAAGTTATACACACAGACGCTCCAATCTACATGCTAGATCTAGTGGACCTGCCTCCCAGAAACGCTGTGAAATCATCCCGCAAATATCTCAATCTGCACTTCCCCAACTGCAAAGGAATGAAATACAAACTGACACACGCCTCCACCTTCTCCTACCTGAGCACACAGCTATGGAATGATCTACCTACAGACCTGAAAGCTATCAACGAATTAACTAACTTCCGCAAATCTCTGAAAACTCATCTCTTCCAAAAGGCCTACAAGACAAACACATAGCCTATAAACCACTTCAACAAATCACACAACTACCACAGCTCACCTCTTAATTACCTAATACTTCCCGTCTATCCTCCCCCACCCAATCTTTAAACAACAAGAATTGTACTCAACATCATGAAACGACTATGCTTATCTTCTCTTACCAACATTCAAACTATAAAAAATGTACCTGTTAATACGAAAAATGATTATGTCATAACCACACTCTGTAAGCCACTTTGAGCCTACAAATAGGTGGGAAAAGGTGGGATACAAATGCAATAAATAAATAAATAAATACAAGTATAATTCGTAAATCTCACCACAATGTCTCTTGGTTTGTTGTCACACGTTCCCAGCGCTCTATGTGTTCTATCAATACCCATTGTGGTGGAGTCAGTCATTGCCCATCAGCTGAGCACATATGGCGCGCACTAGCGTCTGGACATCCTCGCGATCACCATTTTCTGTAATCCCTCGAAACCGGAGGTTTTGTCTGCGCCCCCAGTTCTCAAGGTCATCCAATTTATATTGTATTTCGTCTGTTTGGTCAGAAAGCTTGTCGATACGGCTGTCAAACTCCTCGATTTTCTCCCCTTGTACATCGGCCCTCTCCTCTAAGGCTTCTACCCGGCCCCCAAGCTCTCTCAATTCCGCGCTCAGAGCGTCCACGTGTTCCAGGATTTCCTCCTTGGATGATAAAATCTCAGCACGAATCGCCTCCAGGCTCTTAACTAAACCTTCTGGAAAGGCTTGCGCCGGGGCCGGGTCCGTACGTACGCTGCCGTCTTCTCGGGAGGAAACTGAGCCCGACTCCGACTGACATTGCGATTTAGGCGAGACATGGAGAGCAAGGCCTCTTTTGACTTGCCTCGTGGTCAGGCGTTCAGTTTCACGCAACGGCGCACTGCTAGTTTTTTTACTCATCTCGTCTGTTCCGGACGATCTCTAGGCACATACAGCCCCGTCAGTGTAATGGAGAGGATTTTAATGTCGGATGGTACTTAAAAGAAGGTAGGAAGGCACGGAGCTCCGGGATTAAGCGGCCATTCAGCCTCGTGACGTCACTTCCTCCCTTCCACATACTTTTCAAACTTCTCTTAGTGACCTACGAGAGCATACCAGCCCGATACCTTGGTACAACGAAGAACTGAAAAAATTAAAAACACAATCTAGAAAACTCAAACGAGCATGGAAAAAAAACAAAAGAGGCACAGGCACTCAACTCATGGAAACAAACTCACAGAAAATACAATTACGCTATTAGACAAGCCAAAAGGTTATACTACAAAACCAAAATAGGGCCAGACTACAAAGACACGAAAAAACTCTACCAACTCATGAACAAACTAATAGACACAACCCCGGTCACTGCAACCAATACAGACACTCCATCTGCAGACAAACTTGCCAAATACTTCAGTGAAAAAATTGTAAACTTATGCAATACTCTACCTCAGAATAACACCGATATTGAAAACTTCATCGAACGCATGGACCCAATCCCAGGAGAATACCCAGCGGACAGAACCTGGACAAGCTTCGCTCTCATCGCCGAAGAAACAGTCACCCAAGCGATTAACAGATTCTCCAAGACCCACTGTAAACTGGATACCCGCCCCAATTACCTAATAAAATCTGCACCCCGCCGCTTCATAGCAGACCTTACATCCCACCTAAACTACGTGTTTCAATATGGTCTCTTCCCTAAGGACAACAGCAATAGCCTATTCACCCCAATACCAAAAGACATCAAGATAAAAACAAATGATATCACCAATTACCGCCCAGTAGCATCTATCCCACTGGCAGTCAATCTGATGGAAAGCTTGGTAACCAAACAACTGACGGACTACATAAATAAATTCTCAATTCTACATGAATCACAATCAGGATTCTGCTCCATCCACAGCACAGAAACAGTTCTAATTACCCTGCTAGCCAAATTTAAACAAGAAATTGCAAAAGGCAAAAGTGTACTTATCCTACAATTTGACATGTCTAGTGCGTTTGACATGGTTAACCATAAAATACTACTAAACATCCTTGAATGCTTCGGGATTGGTGGAAGTGTACTTAACTGGATTAAAGGCTTCCTAACCACCAGAACATACCAGGTAAAATCAAATTTGAACATATCACCATGGAAAGCAGACTGAGGAGTACCTCAAGGATCACCACTATCACGAGCTCTTCTCAACCTAATGACCCCACTAGCCAAGTCCCTTTCCAGTCTTGGCCTTAACCCTTTCATTTACGCAGACGATGTCACACTATACATCCCTTACAAACACGACATATCAGAAATCACCAATAAAATTAAACTTAGCGTGAACATCATGAATTCATGGGCGAATGCATTTCAACTCACACTCAACTCAGAAAAAACACACTGTGTTGAGGAGGAAGTGACGTCACGAACCTTGAATGGCTGCCTAGCTTCACAGCTCCGATGCAAACCTCCTTAATTGAGCTAAAATAGCTAACCCCAGCCCGAGTAACAGTTTTTAAAATACTTCGGTACAGCTCCGGTGGTGTGAGGAATCAAGCGAGAGGTCCACGGGTGAGTATGGTGACGGCTCAGAGGGAGAACGAAGTCCACCTGACAGGGCAATGGGAAGGGCCTCGCGGCGCCATGTGCTTTCATTCGCGCCTGCCTTCCACTCGGACTCAGATTCGGCCCCGTCCTTGCCTGACACCGGCAAAGCTTCAGCTAAACGAGGGCTGTCTAAGGATCTTATGAAGTTCCTCGTGGAGATCTGCGAGGAGATTAAAGCTTCCAAGGAGGAAATCCTCGAAAAGATGGACGTTTTGAGCGTGGACCTCCGAGAGATGGGAGGCCGCGTGGAAGACCTAGAGGTGCAGGTCGACGAGCAAGCGGAGAAGCTGACCAAGATGGAGGCACATCTTGTGAATGTGCTTACTTCATATGCGGAATTACAATTCAAAGTGGACGATTTGGAAAATCACAGGCGAAGAAGCAACTTGCGGTTTTAAGGGGTCCCAGAGGCGGGAGACAACGAGGACGTCTGTGCGATTGTCAAGTTGCTCCGTGGCAAGCTGTCCGATGGACACTGCTGATTTGGCTATTGAACGAGCGCATAGAGCGCTAGGAAAATGACAGGATAACAGACCTTGAGATATTGTAGTCTGTTTCTCCACGTTTGCGTTCAAGGAAAAGGCGCTACAGAAGGTGCGACAAGTAGAACATATTGACTATAATGATGCCCAAGTCAAGGTATTTCAGGACTTGTCGGCGTAAATGTTATCCCTGAGGCGAGAGATGAAACCTGCTTTAGATGTTCTTGTGAAAAATAAGATTCCATATCGTTGGGCGTTTCCATTTGCCCTTTGCTTTACAGTAGGTGGGCGCATGCATCGGATCCTGGCACTTGCTGAAGTCTGGAAGATTCTACAAAGTGAGGGCTTGGTGACAACAGAAGGCCCACCGGCGGAGCTGGCTACAGCAACGCGAGCTAAGCTTCAGAAGTAGAAGCGGATACCGGGCAAGACCAAAACTCCAAGGACTGACACCTGAACAGACTGTATGATACTCAGTGGGTTTCTACTTTAAGGATATGTGGCCTGGTATCTTTTCCCTGATATATAAGAGGGAGTTTCTGGTATTTTGTTTCAGTTATATTACTTGAAAAGTTTTATTGGGTTGACAGAGTTTGATGCATAACGAGTTTGTGTTAGGGTTATGTGTGAAGGGAAGGGGGGAGTATTGAATGATGGGGGGGGTGGGTAAGGGTGCACGGGGGGGGGGCAGGCGAGGGCTGGTCTTGGGTAGTTGGATTGGGTCTGTGGGCACTTCCTCTGAACTCCTAGGAGGCGTTAATGCCCCTCTCTAGTGGATACAAGGGGGGAGGGACATAGTCGAGGTGGGATGGAGGGGGGAGGTGGGAGGAGTTTTTCCAGAGTATGGGTGTGATAATGCGATCAGGGGATGGGCGAGGGATAGTTTGGGAGGGGGGTGGGAGGTTTGGGGGGATTGGGATGGTTTGCGGGTCACTCTCCATATGTCAGAAGTGAGTGGCACCCAGAGTATGTCCAATGGCAGCTTTTAAGGTGCTTACATATAACGTAAAAGGGCTTAATTCTCCATAATAAACGTCATGTTCTCCAGCGTGAACTGCGCCTGATGCATCCACAGGTGGTCTTTTTGCAAAAAACTCACTTGTTGAAAAAGCATGAGGGTTTATTGACTTCTAGGATGTACCCAGGGGTATATTGTGCTTCTGATGTAAAAGGAGCTAAGAAAAGAGGGGTCGCTATACTGGGGAGCGTGCCAGGTGCCCTTGACCTGGATTGGCCACTGTCGGTGACAGGATGCTGGGCTAGATGGACCTTTGGTCTTTCCCAGTATGGCACTACTTATGTACTTATACTGTTTCATAAAGATATTCAAGTGCAGATATTACATGTTAGAAGAGACCCTGACGGGTGCTTTCTCTTGGTGAATGTGCAGTTGGAGCAGGAGGAGTACACCTTGGCTAGTGTATATGCGCCTAATGAGCGCCAGGAGCGATTTTTTGGGTATCTCCAAAGGGAATTACAGAATTTTGCCTGAGGTAAAGTGCTAATGGCGGGAGACTTTAATGCCACTATGCAGCCCGGGCTTGACAGATCTGTTCCCCCTGCTCCGACTGACTATAAAAATCTCACAGGCCTTGCGGAATTTGGTGGAGGCTATGGGTCTGTATGACCGGTGGTGATTAGGCCACCCGAGGGGGCCGGACTATACCTTTTACTCTCAGGTGCACCTCTCCTACTCTAGATTAGACTATGTTTTTCTGGATAAAACTCTTTCGGAGGGAGGAGGAGACTCCTGTATTGGGCATATCACTACTTCAGATCATGCACCGGTCTGGTCGGTCATCCCCTCTTTGATGGAGGAGAGGCGGGACCGAAGATGGACATTCAATAAGTGCTTATTACAAGATCCGCAGATTGTTGCTAACTTTCTTCTAGTCTTGAAGGAGTACTTTGAACTGAACATGGACTCGGGTCCGCCATTGCGTATAGTGTGGGATGCTTTTAAGGCGGTCTCGAGAGGCTATTTTATTAAATGTGTGAGTCAGAGAAATAAGGTCCATAAAGAACGTTTGACCCAATGTATGGAGAGAATAGGTGAACTAGAGAAACAGTATAGGGCCACAGGCCGGGTGTCTGATTATCGCAAGATGTGAGATTGGAGATAACTGCGCTACATGAGGCGAGCTTGCAGTTTGTGCATGCTAGGTTGAAGCAGGTTTATTATGAAGGGTCTAATAGGCCTGGAAGGCTGTTGGCAGCGAAACTTAGAAGGACGAGAGCAGATAGACAAATTGTACGAGTGAAGGGTGAGGGGGGTGTTATGCTCAACAAATCTGCGCAAATTAGGGAGCGCTTTGCCCAATTTTATGAAACACTTTACAAGGAGGATGCCACTGTGCAGACAGGGGAGATTGACAGATATCTGGAGGCTCGAGGACTGGCGGTGTTGTTGGAATTGCAAAAACGAGAATTGGAAGCCCCGGTGACCTTAGATGAGGTGATATAGTTTATTAAGGCTCTCCCGACGGGCAAGATGCCCGGCCCAGATGGTTTTACCAATGAGTTCTTTAAGAAAGGCTACAGAGGAAATTGGAGGGTCATGGGATAGGAGGAAATGTCCTATTGTGGATTAAAAACTGGTTGAAGGATAGGAAACAGAGAGTGGGGTTAAATGGGCAGTATTCACAATGGAGAAGGGTAGTTAGTGGGGTTCCTCAGGGGTCTGTGCTAGGACCGCTGCTTTTTAATATATTTATAAATGATTTAGAGATGGGAGTAACTAGCGAGGTAATTAAATTTGCTGATGACACAAAGTTATTCAAAGTCGTTAACTCGCGACAGGATTGTGAAAAATTACAAGAGGACCTTACGAGACTGGGAGACTGGGCGACTAAATGGCAGATGACGTTTAATGTGTGTCTTGTCTCTTTTGATGGTGAGCCCTTAGGGCCCCTAAGGCCCCGAAAGACCTCAGAGGACAGCTGTGCAACCCCGAATCTTCACCCGCGGCGGCCGCCGTTCACCAAGGGTTGAGCCCTCAGCTGCAGGCGGCCAGCAGGACTGCTGGAACCGCGGGGTTGATGGTTGGCCCGGCTGGCAGTCAGCAAACACAGTCTATGAGAACGGCTAGCAAGGCGGCTAGCAATCCGTGGGAAGAATCACTATAGTCTCTGGAAATGGCTAGCAAGGCGGCTAGCAATCCGTGGCTAACAGTAGCACAGTCTCTGGGTAGCGGCTAGCAAGGGCGGCTAGCCATCCGCGGTTAACAGCAGCACAGTCTCTGGATAGTGGCTAGCAAGGGCGGCTAGCCATCCGTGGCTGACAGTAGCACAGTCTCTGGATAGAGGCTAGCAAGGGCGGCTAGCCATCCGTGGCTGACAGTAGCACAGTCTCTGGATAGAGACTATCAGGGGCGGTTAGCAATCTGTGGGTAACAGTAGCACAGTCTGTGGATAGAGGCTAGCAATCCGTAACACGAAACCACTGGACCTGCTTCGGGAACAGAACCGGAAGCAACAAGGTCCTCTGGTCCCTGGGCTTAAATATCGCGCCGTCCCGCCCCCCGGGAAGGAAACCCACCAATCCGGCCCCGGGGAGTCGGCAGAGCTCCTGGATTGGCCCTGCCCGAACTTCCAGGCGGAGTCATCGCCCGGGTTCGCCAATCCGGTGCGAGGTGGGAGGAGCTCTGGAATCCTCCAGCTTCTGGATCACAAGAGCGTCGGCTCCGGCGCCGCCATCTTGGCTGGCGCGAACCTCCTTTCCCCGAGGCCGACGTTCGCCCTAGCGGGTCGCCGGTCTCGGCCTGACCTGCGGCAGCGCCGGCTCCTCCGGAGGCCCTCTCCCGCCATCCCCGATGTTGCGGATGCCGCTGGCTCCCGCTCCCTACAGCGGGAGAGCAGGTATGGACGCGGGACGTGACAGTATCCTCCCCGGATGCCCCCTTTCCCCCGGGGCTGGGTTTGAAAGGAAACCGGGCGTGTAAAGCTCTGATCAAATCTGGAGCATGTACGTTCGCCGCAGGTTCCCAGGAGTTGTCTTCGGGACCAAAATGCTTCCAGGATAGCAAATAGTATAGCCTTCCCCGCCGCTTCTGTGAATCTAAAACATCCTCCACTTCATACTCCGGATCAGGATCTGCGTCTAGAATCTCGGTCTCTTGACGTTGTGGATGCCATCGGGAACCCCGGAAACTCTTCAACAAGGAAATATGAAAGGCATTATGTGTACTCGGTAACCGCAACCGGTACGTCACTGCTCCAATCCGCGATTGGATTGGAAACGGTCCAATGTATCGGGGCCCCAACCTCCGGGAGGGCACTCGGAGTCTTAGGTATTTTGTGCTTAGCCATGCCTTCTGCCCCGGCTGTAACACTGGAGCGGGTCGCTGGTGGCGATCCGCGAAGACCTTGTATTTGGCAGCTGTCCTCTGCAACTGTTCTCGTGCCATCTCCCAGACCCTTTGCATGTCCGCTAGAGTTTGAGTAACCATGGGTGTCGGAGATTCAGAAGGGAATGGTGCTGGAAGCCGAGGATGTCGTCCATATACCAAGAAGAACGGAGATTCTCCCGAGGCCGAGTGGTCACTGTGGTTATATGCAAACTCGGCCCATGGAAGCAAGGAGGCCCAGTTATCCTGACACTTATTGACGAATGCCCGCAAAAACCCCTTCAACGTTTGGTTAATCCTTTCGACCATGCCATTGGTTTGGGGATGATAGGCTGATGAAAAGTGGGTTTCCACCCCCAATGCCGTACACAAGGCTCTCCAGAAACGTGAGGTAAATTGGGGTCCTCGATCGCTGATGATCCGAGTGGGCAGGCCATGAAGCCGAAAAATGTGTTGAATGAAGTGTTGGGCTAAAGAGGCCGCCGATGGAAGCCCCGGCAATGGAATAAAATGGGCCATCCTGGAGAAACGGTCAGCCACGACCCAAATCACGGTGTGTCCCCGGGATCTGGGAAGGTCGGTGATGAAATCCATTGACAACTCCTTCCAGGGGGCTGTCGGCACTGACAGTGGTTGCAAGTCCCCCACGGGGTGCCCAATTACCGGTTTGGTCCGGGCGCAGACAGGGCAGGTTGTGACGAACTAGAGAATGTCTCGTCTCATCTGAGGCCACCGATACTGTCTAGTAATTAAATGGAGGGTCTTTTGGTATCCGAAGTGACCGGCCCATACGGACGAATGTCCCCATTGCATGACTCTTCTCTGATCGGCGGGCGGAACTAATTCTTTCAACGGAGCAACCCCCCCCCCCCCCCCCCCGCTGCCGCACTGAGACAGGCCGGGTCCAACATGGGATGAATTTCCTCCGTCTCCTCCGGAACCTCAAATGCTCTGGAGAGGGAGTCCGCAGGGGTATTCTGAGCCACCGCCCTGAATACCAGTTGAAAGTGAAATCTGGCAAAAAATAACGACCAACGGGCCTGTCGGGGATTCAGCCGTTGGGCCTCTTGAAGATACAAAAGATTCTTGTGGTCAGTGATCACCGTAAACCGGTGCTCGGCTCCCTCCAGCAGGTGTCTCCACTCTTGCAAGGCCAATTTCAATGCCAAGAGTTCTCTATCCCCCACCGTATAGTTGCGTTCCGCTGGGGAGAATTTCCGAGAGAAGAAAGAGCAAGGTTGGCGCCGACCTTTGGGGTTGACTTGAGAGAGGACCGCCCCTGCCCCCAAAGCGGACGCGTCCACTTCCACAATAAATGGTTTCTCTGGATCCGGGGCCAACAAGATGGAGGCCGAGTCGAAAGCCTCCTTTACCTGACGGAATGCCGCTTGCGCCTCCGGTGGCCAGTCCCGGACATTCGCGTGTTTCTTCGTGAGCACCGTCAATGGCGCTGTCAATTGCGAATACCGAGGGATAAACTGCCGGTAGTAATTCGCGAATCCCAAGAATCGTTGTAGCGCTTTCAATCCCAGCGGTTGAGGCCACTCCCGAATGGCGCGGAGTTTGTCCGGATCCATCCGCAACCCCCCGGGTAACAGAATGTGTCCCAAAAAGGGCAGAGACCGCTGATGAAAGGCACATTTACTGAGTTTGGCATACAAATGGGATTGCCGTAGACGCTGCAGCACAGCACGAACATGGCTCACATGCTCGGCGGGATCCCTGGAGAAAATTAAGATGTCATCCAGGTATACGATTACCGTGGAGTTTAACAGATCCTCGAGTACGAAGTTGATGAATCGCTGGAATACTGCAGGGGCGTTGCATAAGCCAAACGGCATTACGCGGTACTCAAAGTGTCCCTCGTGCGTGTTAAATGCAGTTTTCCATTTGTCCCCCTGCCGGATGCGGACCAAGTTGTAAGCCCCCCGCAAGTCCAATTTGGTAAAGATCTGGGCTCCCTGCAGCTTGTCAAAGAGTTCTGGGATGAGCGGTAGGGGAAATCGATCCTTCACCGTGATGGCATTTAACCCTCGGTAGTCAATACAGGGCCTCAGGGAGCCATCCTTTTTGGTCACAAAAAAGAACCCGGCCCCGGCAGGGGACGTAGAGGGGCGGATAAACCCTTTCTGAAGGTTCTCCCGGATATACCCCTGCATCACCTTGGATTCTTCTCGGGACAAGGTATACAATCGGCCCCAGGGTGGCGTGGTATCCGCCATTAACCTAATGGCACAATTGAAGGGCCGATGAGGCGGTAGGACCTCCGCCTCCGCTGGACTGAACACATCTGCAAAGTCCTGATAGTCCATCGGTAGGGTGGCCAGACCCGCCCGTGCCCTCTCGGGCACAGTAAGGCGGGACAACTGATGTCACGACCCTTCAAACAGGTTTCCAGACAGACGTTACCCCAAGACCGGATCTTTCCCCCGATCCAGTCAATAACGGGACTATGGCGCCGTAGCCACGGCAAGCCCAGAACCACCGGATGAATGGTCCGGGACAGTACCAGAAATTGAATCTCCTCCCGATGATCCTCCCCCACCTGAAGTTCCAAAAAAGGGGTGATCTCCGCGACCGGCTGTGGTAACATAGTTCCCTGAATGGTTGTTACTTGAAGCGCCGGTCGATGGGGAAGCATAGGCCAACCCATCTGTTGCAACAGTTCGTGGCAAATAAAGTTGCCCCCCGACCCGGAGTCCACCAGGGCCTGGGTCCGGATCATGGTCTCGTGCCAACGTAGAGTTACGGGCAGTGTTACCAGAGAATCCGGTAGGGGAGCGGAGTGCCCCAAGACCCTTCCCCTCAAGGCGTCTTGGGGGAAGCGTTTCCCGCCCGTGTGGGGCAGGAACGGACAAAATGCCCGGCCTCTCCACAATATAGGCACAGTCCGTCCCACAAGCGCTTCTTCCTGTCTGAAGGGGCCAATCGTTGACGGCCGATCATCATCGGCTCCTCCCCATCTTCCTTAGGGTCCTGGGTACCACGGCGGGGGGACGGGCCCTTGCCTGTCCGGGACGCTCCCCTCGCCCACTTCTGCCATTCCGCCCGGGCTCTAGCTCTCTCCTGGAACCGGGTATCCACTCGAATACAGAGCGAAATCAGGGCATCCAATTGTCCCGGGATCTCCCGTCCTGCTAGTTCGTCCTTGATTCGCTCTTGCAATCCTTCCAGAAAGATTGCCACCAGGGACTCCTGATTCCAACGCAGCTCAGTGGTGAGGGTCCGGAAACGAATGGCATAATCTGCCACCGTCCCCTCGCCCTGCTGAATCCGCAGCAGTTCTGAAGCCACGGAAGATGGTCTGCCAGGGAGGTCGAACACCATGCGGAAACGGCGCTGAAATTCGGCATAATCGTCCAAGATGGGGTCCTGCTGTTCGTGTAACGGGGACACCCAGGCCAGGGCCTTCCCCTCGCACAAGCCGAGTATGTATCCCACCTTAAGTTGGTCAGATGAAAATGCCTCCGGTTGCATCCGGAAGGCCAGGTTGCACTGATTGAGGAAACCCCGGCAGCCTCCGGGGGCTCCATCATATCGTGCAGGCTCAGGGAACCGAGGTCCCGTGCGGAACCCTCCCGGACGGGGAGCCGCTGCGGCCCCCTGGACCGCAGCGGCCTGGTTCTGTACCTGAAGCGTCGAAAGTTGAGAGCACACGTTCTGGAGCGCCCCTGACAGGGCGTTCAGCTGTTCCTGCTGTTGCTGAAGTACCTTAGCCAGGTCCCGTAGATCAGGCTGGGTAGGCGAGCTCATGGCTTCCGGTTCCTGTCTTGTCTCTTTTGATGGTGAGCCCTTAGGGCCCCTAAGGCCCTGAAAGACCTCAGAGGACAGCTGTGCAACCCCGAATCTTCACCCGCGGCGGCCGCCGTTCACCAAGGGCTGAGCCCTCAGCTGCAGGTGGCCAGCAGGACTGCTGGAACCGCGGGGTTGATGGTTGGCCCGGCTGGCAGTCAGCAAACACAGTCTATGAGAACGGCTAGCAAGGCGGCTAGCAATCCGTGGGAAGAATCACTATAGTCTCTGGAAATGGCTAGCAAGGCGGCTAGCAATCCGTGGCTAACAGTAGCACAGTCTCTGGGTAGCGGCTAGCAAGGGCGGCTAGCTATCCGCGGTTAACAGCAGCACAGTCTCTGGATAGTGGCTAGCAAGGGCAGCTGGCCATCCGTGGCTGACAGTAGCACCGTCTCTGGATAGAGGCTGGCAAGGGCGGCTAGCAATCCGTGGGTAACAGTAGCACAGTCTCTGGATAGCGGCTAGCAAGGGCGGCCAGCCTTCCGTGGTTAACAGCAGCACAGTCTCTGGATAGTGGCTAGCAAGGGCAGCTGGCCATCCGTGGCTGACAGTAGCACCGTCTCTGGATAGAGGCTAGCAAGGGCGGCTAGCAATCCGTGGGTAACAGTAGCACAGTCTCTGGATAGCGGCTAGCAAGGGCGGCCAGCCTTCCGTGGTTAACAGCAGCACAGTCTCTGGATAGTGGCTAGCAAGGGCGGCTAGCCATCCGTGGATGACAGTAGCACAGTCTCTGGATAGAGGCTAGCAAGGGCGGCTAGCCATCCGTGGCTGACAGTAGCACAGTCTCTGGATAGAGGCTAGCAAGGGCGGCTAGCAATCCGTGGGTAACAGTAGCACAGTCTCTGGATAGAGGCTAGCAAGGGCGGCTAGCAATCCGTAACACGAAACCACTGGACCTGCTTCGGGAACAGAACCGGAAGCAACAAGGTCCTCTGGTCCCTGGGCTTAAATATCGCGCCGTCCCGCCCCCCGGGAAGGAAACCCACCAATCCGGCCCCGGGGAGTCGGCAGAGCTCCTGGATTGGCCCTGCCCGAATTTCCAGGCGGAGTCATCGCCCAGGTTCGCCAATCCGGTGCGAGGTGGGAGGAGCTCCGGAATCCTCCAGCTTCTGGATCACAAGAGCGTCGGCTCCGGCGCCGCCATCCTCCTTTCCCCGAGGCCGGCGTTCGAACTAGCGGGTCGCCGGTCTCGGCCTGACCTGCGGCAGCGCCGGCTCCTCCGGAGGCCCTCTCCCGCCATCCCCGATGTTGCGGATGCCGCTGGCTCCCGCTCTTTACAGCGGGAGAGCAGGTATGGACGCGGGACGTGACAATGTGAGCAAGTGCAAGGTGATGCATGTGGGAAAAAAGAACCCGAATTATAGCTACGTCATGCAAGGTTCCACGTTAGGAGTTACGGACCAAGAAAGGGATCTGGGTGTCATCGTCGATAACACACTGAAACCTTCTGCTCAGTGTGCTGCTGCGGCTAGGAAAGCGAATAGAATGTTGGGTATTATTAGGAAAGGTATGGAAAACAGGTGTGAGGATGTTATAATGCTGTTGTATCGCTCCATGGTGCGACCGCACTTTGAGTATTGTGTTCAATTCTGGTCGCCGCATCTCAAGAAAGATATAGTAGAATTGGAAAAGGTGCAGCGAAGGGCGACTAAAATGATAGCGGGGATGGGACGACTTCCCTATGAAGAAAGACTAAGGAGGCTAGGGCTTTTCAGCTTGGAGAAGAGACGGCTGAGGGGAGACATGATAGAGGTATATAAAATAATGAGTGGAGTGGAACAAGTGGATGTGAAGCGTCTGTTCACGCTTTCCAAAAATACTAGGACTAGGGGGCATGCGATTAAACTACAGTGTAGTAAATTTAAAACAAATCGGAGAAAATTTTTCTTCACCCAACGTGTAATTAAACTCTGGAATTCATTGCCGGAAAATGTGGTGAAGGCGGTTAGCTTAGCAGAGTTTAAAAAGGGGTTGGACGGTTTCCTAAAGGACAAGTCCATAAACCGCTACTAAGCAGACTTGGAAAAATCCAAAATCCCAGGAATAACATGTCTAGAATGTTTGTACATTGGGAAGCTTGCCACGTGCCCTTGGCCTGGATTGGCCGCTCTCGTGGACAAGATGCTGGGCTCGATGGACCCTTGGTCTTTTCCCAGTATGGCATTACTTATGTACTTATATGACTTTTGCCCGCGAGCTGGCTCCCTACTTGGTGTTGGTTATCAATTCAGTAAGAGATGGGGCGCCTCTCCCCGGAACTATGATGGAGGCCTGGGTTGCGATTATACCTAAACCTGATAAAGATAGCACAGAATGCGCTTCGTATCGCCCAATATCTATCCTAAATACTGATGTTAAAATCTTGGCCAAGGTTCTTGCGCAGCATCTGGGGGCGATGTTGCCTACTTTAATCCACCCTGATCAGGTGGGCTTTGTGATCAAGAGGCAGGCAATGGACAACGTCCGTAGAACCTTGGCTCTACTTTATGCAGCTCGGTCGAAGGCCTGCCCTCTGGTGCTGCTGGGATTGGATGCGGAAAAGGCCTTTGACCGAGTTCATTGGGGATATTTGGATAAGGTTTTGAATAGAGTTGGGATTGGCCCCGAGTTAAGGTCTTGGATCCAAGCTTTGTATACCTCACCACAGGCGTGTGTTCGGGTAAACGGTGGGAACTCGAGCGCTTTCTCGGGGCGGGGTACTAGGCAGGGATGTCCGCTCTCCCCCCTGTTGTTCGCATTGGCTATGGAACCGCTGGCGGCGGCTATTAGGGAGAATGTGGATATCACTGGGGTGAGAGTGGGGTCTCAGGAGCATAAAATTGCACTATTTACGGATGATGTGCTCTTGTCATTGACGAATCCGATAACGTCTCTGCCTAACCTGATGAAGGACATAGAGGAATACTCAAGGGTATCGGGCTATAAGCTTAATGCAAGTAAATCGGCGGGGATGGCAGTGGGGGTGCCTTCGCAGACGCTGGAGGCGATAAAAGCATCATATGCCTTCAAGTGGTCGGACTAGATCTATTCATTATTTAGGGATACAGCTACCTGCGAGCCTGTCGGAGTTGTTTGTGGTCAATTACCCGGTGCTTCAGAAGGAGGTATATAGAGACCTGGACAGATGAACGCATATGGGACTGTCCTGGCTGGGCCGGATAGCAGCGATTAAAATGAATATCTTGCCCCGGCTATTGTATCTATTTCAGGTTATCCCTCTGAGATTACCTAGGCCGTTTTTGTCCACCTTACAAGATCGTTTGATGTGTTTTATCTGGAACCAGAAGAGACCTCGCTTACCGCGGGCGGTTTTATATAGGAGTAAACAACTTCGGGGCCTAGGGATGCCTAACCTATTTTGGTACTATTGTGCAGCCCAGGCCCGATCAGCGGTCGAGTGGTTTCGGGGGGGGGGGGGGAAGCTCACAAACTGTGGGTGCACATTGAACAATCTTTGGTGGGGTCTCGCCGGTTAGGACACTTAATGTGGCTTCCCCATAAATATAGAGGACAGGTCGACCGCTTTCCTCCGACTGTACAGGCTACTTTCTACTACTGGGATCATATGTTTTTGGGGGGTAGACCTCCTGTCTTGGGACTGGCACCAATAGTGGATAATCCCTTATTTCAACCTGGAGTTGGGCATATGCCCTTCACGAGATGGGCGGCGTCGGGCTTGGATTTGTTGGGACAGTTGCATGTGGGAGAGGACCTAGTCCCTTTCGATACATTGCTAGAAGACTTTAGGCTACGACCTGGTGACTTTTATCTCTACTTGCAACTGAAGCACTTTCTGACAGGGCCCGACTATGCAGCATGCCTGCGTAGGGAGGTGCACCCGATGGAGGATGTCTGTTTGCAGTTCCAAACTACAAGAGGTATGATTACCTTTTTAAATGCTTCATTAGTTGCGCATCAGGACCCTTTCTTATTACATCGGAGGAAGTGGGAACAGGAATTAGATTTTATTTTGCCAGATGAGAAGTGGTTGCAATTGGAGAAAGGGATCTTGAGATCCGCGCGGTCGGTGGCTATGACGGAGAATGAGCTTAAGGTATTCTATAGGTGGTACCTCACACCGGTGCGTTTACATCATATGTTTGTGCAGGTTACGGAGAGTTGCTGGAGGAAGTGTGGGGCCATCGGTACAATGGGCCTGTGGGGCCGTTGGTACAATGGGCCACATTTGGTGGACATGTCCAAAAGCAAAGGCTTACTGGAAGGGAGTGCAATCCCGTCTTCAGGTATGGGTGGGCAAGTCTGTACGGTGGCATCCGTTAGTATTTATACTTGGGCAGAGACCAGAAGGACTCAAGTGGGATGAGTGGCTCCTGGTGAGGGGGATTTTGCAGGCTGCTCGAGTGAATCTGGCACAGAGTTGGAAGTCACGCCTGGTCCCTTCGTTGGTGAGCTGGATCATGAAGGTGCATTATCTATGTGAAATGGAGAGGCTGACAGCAATTAAAAAGAGGACATTGCTTAGGTGGGAACGGATATGGAAGCCATTTTTGAGTATGAAGTCGAGATGAGTGTGATTGGCTTGAGTGACATGAGGGAGTGACAGAGGTTGGATAGGGAGGGAGGGAGGTTGGGTGACGGGGGAGTTTAGGGGGGAGGAGGGGGGTTCTTTTCTCTTGGGGTTTAGGGAGGCATTTGGTTAAAAACTGAAAAATACTGAAGTCATTTGGGAGTTATTATTACTAAGATATAGATTGAAATTCATTCTCTCACTTGTTGGTGAGGGTTTATCATGTTTGATTTATCTGTGGATATTTAATCCACTACTGTACTGTAATGTGATGATTATTTTTGTATTGTATCAACAAAGTTCAATAAAGACTTTATAAATTTAAAAAAAAAGAAAAAACACACTGTCTCATCCTCTCATCTCAATACAGCACGAACAAGCCCACCAACATAAACACAGCTGACTATACCCTCCCCATCTCAGAAAGCCTGAAAATTCTTGGAGTTACTATTGACCATAACCTCATGCTAGAGAACCAAGCAAAATCTACAACAAAGAAAATGTTCCACTCAATGTGGAAACTCAAACGTGTGAAACCTTTTTTCCCCCGAGGGAAGTATTCCACAACCTGGTACAATCCATGGTACTAAGCCATCTAGACTATTGCAATGGAATCTATGCGGGATGCAAAGAACAAATCATAAAGAAACTCCAAACTGCTCAAGACACAGCAGCCAGGCTCATATTTGGCAAAACAAGATTCGACAGTGCCAAATCCCTACAGGAAAATTGCATTTGCTCCCAATCAAAGAACGTATTGCGTTCAAAATCTGCACCCCGGTACACAAAATTATCTATGGTGAAGCGCCGGGATACGTGACTGAACTCCTAGACCTACCAACCAGAAACACTACAAGATCACCACGAACTTACCTAAATCTCCACTACCCAAGTTGCAAAGGTCTAAAATATAAAACAACCTATGCATCCAGCTTCTCCTATATAAGCACACAACTATGGAATGCATTACCAAGCACTGTGAAAACAACTTATGACCACTTAAACTTCTGGAAAGCACTAAAAACTAACCTGTTCATAAAGGCATACCCTAATGATTCAACCTAAATGCCTGAATCCTGCAACACAACGAAGCCAAAACCATACTGGAATTAACTAAACCCTTCCTCCTCTTTACAATCCCCAAATGTTTTTGTCACACAAGAACTTTACCCTACTACAACTTCACTCTGTATTTTGTTCATACCGGAATTGGCGATCTCCTAATGGTATTATGTAAGCCACATTGAGCCTGCAAAAAAGTGGGAAAATGTGGGATACAGATGTAACATAAATAAATAAATGTAGAAGCTCCTCTGTATTTCTTCTCTCATCTCTCCTTGAGCCCCATTCATTGGGTAAATCACTTTTATCTGTACAACTCTGCTTCATAGCCAACTTCAGACTCCGGCCCAGATGCACTAAACGTTTTTCATCGTTAAATGAGCCCTTAAGGCAGAATTTCCTATCCTTTCCATGCACTAAAGCCTATTTTCCGATGACAGTAGCAGCTAACGAAAACTGAATGCAGATGAGCAATTCTTCTACAAATCCCATTGAAATGACATGCACTAACCTTTTCCGATTCGTTTAACGCAGGAAACACCGTGAAATCTAATGAGAGTCTGTACCTCTCGTTAGGGCTGTCTGTCTGCTAGAAGTTTACAAAATCCATTAAAACAAATAACTGGGGGGCAGTGGCGTAGCCAGAAGTCAATTTTTGGGTGGGCCAACAGGTTGGATGGGTGGGCACTAGACAGTGGTGTGCTGGTAAATGTTTAACAACAGGCTCTCTCCCCAGTCCACCTCTGCACCCGTCCACCTCCCCTCAAAATTGCAGAGCTGGCTATAGCCGGGGAGAGAGCCTGGGGTGGGGAGGGCAATGCATTACTGTCTCCAGGGAAAAAAAATTAAATGATCCCAGGTTCCAATTTAATTCATGTTTAATGTGGGATAAAATGCCATAAATAAGTAAATAAATATAAACTTTTAATGTTGAGCACCTGATTCTCAAAGTGGACATATTCCAAACACTATAATGAAAATAAAATGATTTTTTTCTACCTTTGTTGTCTGGTGACTGTTTTTCTGATCATGCTGGCCCAGTATCCGATTCTGCTGCTATCTGTCCTCTTAACTCCGTTTCCAGGGCTTCCTTTCCATTTATTTCTTTACTTTCCTCCTTTCTTCTTCATTTCTTGCTCTATATCCATAAGTAAAAGCTGGGTCCTCTGCAGACTTGACTGTCTAGTGGATCCAGCTTCTGCCTATTTTCTTCATCCATGTGCAGTTTTTCTCCTCTCTTCCTTTTCCCTCATCTCATCTCCTTCCTCATTCTTCTATCCCCTCCATCCATGTCCAGCATTTCTTCTCTCTCCCTTCCCTCTCTTCCATCCATGTCCAGCAACCCTCCTCTCCCCTTCTTCCACCATGTCCAGCAACCCTCCTCTCCCCTTCCCTCCATCCAGCAACCCTCCTCTCCCCTGTCCTCTCCTCTCCCCTTCTTCCACCATGTCCAGCAACCCTCCTCTCCCCTTCCCTCCATCCAGCAACCCTCCTCTCCTCTTCTTCCACCATGTGCAGCAACCCTCCTCTCCCCTTCTTCCACCATGTCCAGCAACCCTCCTCTTCCCTCCATCCAGCAACCTTCCTCTCCCCTTCCACCATGTCCAGCAACCCTCCTCTTCCCTCCATCCAGCAACCTTCCTCTCCCCTTCTTCCACCATGTCCAGCAACCCTCCTCTTCCCTCCATCCAGCAACCCTCCTCTCCCCTTCTTCCACCATGTGCAACAACCCTCCTCTCCCGTCTGCCCTGTTTCCTTCCTGCCCCCCCACCGTACCTTTAAATATTACAGTTTTGCTGGCGTCGCGGGCAGCCGGCATTGAAGACATCGGCAGGCTTACGCCGGTTCCAGCAGCCTTCCCTTTCCCTTCCCTCGTTGCAAGTCGGATGATGGCTCCGCCCTCTTCTGACGTATTTCCTGTTTCTACGAGGGCGGAGCCATCATCCGACTTGCAACGAGGGAAGGGAAAGGGAAGGCTGCTGGAACCGGCGTAAGCCTGCCGATGTCTTCAATGCCGGCTGCCCGCGACGCCAGCAAAACTATAATATTTAAAGGTACGGCGGGCGGCAGCGGGGGGCGGGGCAGTGGCGGGCTGGGGAGGCAGATGCGGAATTGGAGCTCAGCCTGCTCCCTCCGCTCCGCTGCCTCCACTGCTGGGTGGGCCTGAACCAAAACTGGGTGGGCCTGGGCCCACCCAGGCCCACCCATGGCTACGCCCCTGCTGGGGGGGGGGCGAAAACGCGTCAGGGGCATCCTTTATTGACGCCCCAAGTCGCCACTGCTCCCCTCTCCCTCAGCACCAAAAAAGAAACAAACAAAAAAAAGGATCGGGAGGGGGCAAGGGCGCTCGTCATGAGCGTCCTGTATGGCCGCCTTGACCCCCCCCCGATGCTCTCCGCTTCCCCCCCCCCACGAAAAAATTTCCAATTTTAGCAGCCCCGGGCCGGCCCTCCGCTCTTCCTGTGTATTCTCCCACACTAGCTCCGCCTCCTGCCATGCTCCGGTCCCGTGCCCCGCCCCCACCGCCCCCCCTTTGGTCGTGGCTGCCGCTCCCCCCCTCCAACGACCCCCCCCTTTTGCCTTACCGGCCCGTGCAGCGCCTGTCACCTCTGCTGCACGAGCAAGAACAGCTGATCGGCGATTCAGAAGGCCTCCTCAGGTATTTTACCTACGTCAGAGGAGGGCGGGCCCAGGAAGAAAGAAGGGACGTTTGAGGAGGCCTTCTGAATCGCCGATCAGCTGTTCTTGCTCGTGCAGCAGAGGTGAGAGGCACTGCACGGGCCGGTAAGGCAAAGGGGGGGTCGTTGGAGGGGGGGAGCGGCAGCCACGACCAAAGGGGGGCGGCGGGGGCGGGGCACGGGACCAGAGCATGGCAGGAGGCGGAGCTAGTGTGGGAGAATACATAGGGAGAGCCGGCCCGGGGCTGCTAAAATTGGAGATTTTTCGTGGGGGGGGGGGGGGGGGAAGCGGAGAGCAGCGGGGGGGAGGGGCAAGGCGTCCATACAGGACGCTCATGACGAGCGCCTTTGCCCCCTCCCGAAACACACCTGTTTGTGGGGGTTTTTTTTTGTTTTGACAGCTGGGCCTTTATGGCATGCACAGAGCAGCCAGCATAACGCTTGGCTGCTCTGCGCATGCTTTAGGTGCTGATTAACGATGGGTTTAACGATTCAGTGATACATCCTACTTTGCAATACCGATCCGAACATTTCTGGAGTGTTTTTGTAGTGCATTCCTCGTTTTTTAAAAATCGTTAAGTACTTTTACGTTTCTTATTTTTTAACGTTTGGTTGATGCATCTGGGCCTCCGTTCCTTCCACTGTACCACATGCCTTGAATAGGCTTCCTGAGTTGGTTCATCACGTTCTGACTCTGGTTCTATTCAAATCCAGGCTAGAAGCCCATCTTTTTGAGGCTGCTTTTAACTCCTAGCCCATAATAATTGAAACTCCCTAATCTCTTATTTTTCCTGTATGTCTTGAATAGATTGCCCTGTCAAGCAGAGACTCAGTTTGTGCACAGGCAGTGGCATAGCTAGAATTGAATGGGCCTTGGGCAGAAAAACTGAGATGGGCCCCCTATAATGCCAACTCTCACAAGATGATGGGGACAGGAAAGGGGAAAGAACCCTTTCAGAGCTCCAGTAAACCCTGCAAAAAGCAAACACATTTCAAACCTATATATAAACTATGTCACAGTAACAGAAATTGAAATGTAAGATATCAGAGATGAACGTTTCCCAAAGCTAACATATTACAATTAATAAATTCAAAAATAAAATATACTTTTTTCTACCTTTGTTGTCTGAGCATTACTTTGGTTTCAGTGTCTCCTGCCTTTCTTTGTTTTTTTTTTCTTAACTTTCTCCAGGGTCTCCTGTCATTTTGACATTTCTTCTGTCTGTCCATTATCCATCTTTCCTCTGCATCCCTTTCTGTCCTGTCCAGTGTCTTCCCTCTGTGTCTTCATATTCACTTATTCACTATCAATACTCTATATCCCTGTTTTACTCTGTCCACCATCCTCCTCTGTCACGATGCCTTCCCTTATATAGGCAGTTGATGACACAACTGTTTTGAGAGACTGGGTGGGGTTAGGGCAGGGTGGGATGTGATGGGCTAAGCTGGGGCAAGTTAAAGCCCTTAGGGTGGGGCAGAAGGGAACATCTCTATCAATAGTAAAGGGACAGTAGGGGTGCTTATGAACACAGCAATTAAGGACCCCTACATGTGTACCAGCTGCCTCCTCCTAGTACCTCTGTTACTGATGGTATTATGCACACTGAATATATTCTAAAAATTATGTACCAAAAAATCAAAATAATGCACACCGAAACAATACAACATATTAAACAGAATAGAAGTATTCTCCGAGGACAAGCAGGCTGCTTGTTCTCACATGTGGGTCGACGTCCACGGCGGCCTGGGAAACCGGCAATTTTGCCAGCAAAATATAAAAAAAATTTCCAGAGTCTTCTGGCGTGCGTGCAGCACATACTGCGCATGTGCGGACGTCTTCCTGCCCATCGCGTGAGCATTCCCGCTCAGTTATTTTTTCTCCGTGGTGATATGCAGTCGAATTTTCCCTGCTCCTGTCAGGCCCGGGAAAGAGTTTTCTGCGTTTGTTTTTGTCTTTTTGTCTTCTTTCTTTTTTGTTAGAATTTATAGTTTAAAAAAAAAACCACCGTAGTTTTTCTTTTTTTGCTCCATTTTAAGTTTCTTTTGTTTTTCAACGCGATCGGGTTGCTCCCTTCTTTTTGTGCCCTTTTTTCTTTTAACAGGCACAATCGTGTCTTTTGATTTCGCCAAAGCCATTTTTTCTTCCATGTCATCAAAGACACCGAGTGGCTTTAAACGTTGTACTCAGTTCAACCAGACTATCTCGGGTACCGATACCCACGCTTGGTGTATCCAGTGCCTTGGACCTGACCAACCCTGCCGCTTGTAGTCTGTGTCTTCGCATGAAGAAACGGACCCAAGTGTCTCGAGAGGCCCAATGAGAGAAGCTTGTTAGGGCTTAGTCCGGTCCTTCGACATTGACAGGAACATCGACATCAGGAGTGAAGGTAATGGCTGCAGAATGACCAACTTGTGCTGGGAGCAGTGTGGCATCGAATGGGTCTCCACCTGTCTTTAGACCTCCTGTTATGCAGGCCCCTCCCAGGACCGACTATAGGACTGGGCCCCGAGCAGACGTGAGGATTCCATGTCTTCCTCATCAGTAACGAGGAGTCTCAATGACAAGTGTCGAGCGAAGGCAAAGAAGCACCATCATCATTCTCCTTCGACACACGGTGCCGGGAGCTCTGGAGAGTCGAGGGATTTGGCACCCGAGAAGCGTCAGCACCGAAAAGATCGCTCCCCCTCTATTCAGGAAGTGCCGATGCGTCAGTCTAGCAGCCCAGTACCTGCTCCCGAGCCTCGACAGATTCTGCCACCGGCTCCTATAGTGACCCCACAGCCTTGTCCGACGGTAGCTCTCGACGAGTGCATCAGGGCCCTGCTTCCAGAGCTTCTGGAAGGGTTACTGTGCCAGGCTGCTTCAGTGTCGGAGGTGCTTGCACCTTCCTTACCGTCGGCTACAGCGGTCTCTGCCCTTCGCCTGTGGTGAGGTCCCTGACCTTGGTGCTGCCTGCCACCCAGGTCAATTCTTCTTCGACGTCAGTGGATGAAGCTTCACTGGGGGAGTCCAGGCAGGCGTCGACTTCTCGGCACCACCATCAAGGATGTTGTTCCTCGGCGTCGAGGCAGGCTCAGTTTTGGACTGCTCTGAGAGATGTCTTGTCCGATACTAAAGATGAGCACTCATGGGAGGAAGAGGAGGATCCCAGGTACATTTTCTTCTGACGAGTCCTTTGGGATTCCTTCTGAACCTTTCCCTCCTCCAGAAAGGAGACTGTCTCCACCGGAGAGTCTATCCTTTACCTCCTTGGTCCGGGAAATGGCTGCGGCTATTCCCTTCCCTATGGAGGCTGAGGATGAGCCCAGGGCTGAGATGCTTGAGGTCCTGGATTATCCTTCTCCACCTAGAGAGGCTGCAATGTCTCCTTTGCATCATGTACTGAAGGAAGTCCTTATGCGAAACTGGTCATTCCCTCTGTCTAACCCTGTGATCCCAAAAAGAACTGAATCCCAATATCGGATCCATGGGGAACCTGGATTGATGAAGTCTCAGCTACCTCACAATTCCACGATGGTGGACTCCGCTCTCAAAAAAGCCAAGAGTACTAGGGACTATGCCTCGGCGACCCCAGGCAGAGAATCTAGAACCGTGGATTCTTTTGGAGGAAGGCGTATCAGGCCGCTATGCTCGCTGCCAAAATCCAGACATACCAGCTCTTCACGAGCATCCACTTGCAGAACTTAGTGAGGCAACTGTCTAGCTTGGTTGATGCGCTCCTTCCGGAGCAGGCTGAGCCTTTTTGCCAGGTGGTCAGGCGGCAGAAGGCGTGTCAAAAATTCCTGGACAGTGGTATGTTCGACACTTTTGATGTAAAATCCAGAATCGCTGCCAAGGTATAGTGATGTGCTGACTGTCATGGCTGCATGTCTCTGACCTGGATCATTTGGTCCAGCACCGGATGGCGGATGTTCCTTGCCGGGGGGGATAGCCTTTTTGGTGAGAAAGTAGAGGATCTGGTTGACCAGCTCAAAAAGCACAATGATGCTACAGATTCTCTCTACAGCCGGGCGTCTTCTGCTACTACCTCCTCATCTAGGAGGTTTTTTGGAGGGAAGAGGAGTGCTTCCCATTCCTATGCAAGGCGTAGGTATGCTCCTGCTTCTCGGCAGCCTGTCCAGGCTCAGTCCCAGTGCACTCGTTCTCGTCAACAGCATGCGCCTAAGGCCTCTGTGGCTCCCCAGCAAAAGCAAGGGACGGGCTTTTGACTGGCTCCAGTTCAGCATAGCCTCAGAAAGTGTCCGTGCCAGATGACTTGCCAGTCGGGGGGAGGTTGATATTTTTTCACCAAAGGTGGCCTCTCATAACCTCCAATCGGTGGGTTCTTCAAATAGTCCGGTCAGGATGCACCCTCAGTCTGGAATCCAAACCTCCAAATTGTCCACCGGGAGCTCATTCTTACAGTTTCCAGCACAAACAGGTACTTGCAGCGGAACTCTCCGCCCTTCTACAGGCCCAAGCAGTCAGACCCATTCCACCAGGGGAAGAAGGGCTGGGATTCTATTCCAGGTATTTCCTTGTGCAAAAGAAAACGGGGGATGCGTCCCATCCTAGACCTAAGGGCCCTGAACAAATTTCTAGTCCAAGAAAAGTTCAGGATGGTTTCCATGGGCACTCTTCTTCCCATGATTCAGGAAAATGATTGGCTATGCTCTGTGGCCTTAAAGGATGCTTACACCCACATCTCATTACTCCCAGCTCACAGGAAGTATCTTCAATTTTGGCTAGGAACACAGCACTTTCAGTACTGTGTACTGCCTTTTGGCCTGGCGTCTGCACCCAGAGTGTTTATCAAATGCTTAGCTGTAGTCGCAGCGTCGCTACACAGACTGGGAGTGCAGATGTTTCCTTATTGCGACGATTGGCTGGTGAAGAGCACCTCGGAGGAGGGTGCTCTCAAGTCCATGCCAATGACTATTTGGGTGCTAGAGCTACTGGGGGTTCGTCATAAATTATCCCAAGTCCCATCTCACCACAGTCCAAAAATTGGAATTCATTGGAGCCTTGTTGAACACTCAGACAGCTCGACCTTATCTTCCTGAGGCAAGGGTGGACAACCTTCTGTCCCTGGTGTCCATGGTTCGAGCGTCCCAGCAGGTCACGGCTCGGCAGATGTTGAGACTTCTGGGGCACATAGCCTCTACAGTTCATGTAACTCCCATGGCACATTTACGTATGAGATCAGCTCAATGGACCCTAGCTTCCCAGTGGTTTCAAGCTGTGGGGGGGGGGGGGGGGGAATCTAGAAGATGTAGTCCAACTGTCCACCAGCTTTCGGAATTCTCTTCAGTGGTGGAAGATTCGATCCAATTTGACCATGGGGCGACCATTCCAAGTTCCACAGCCACAGAAAGCAAAACTGCGGAACCATGATCCTGATAGCTCCCTTCTGGCCGTGTCAGATTTGGTTCCCTCTTCTTCTGGAGTTGTCCTTCGAAGAACCGTGGAGATTGGAGTGTTTTCCAACCCTCATCACTCAGAACGAGGGGTTGCTTCTACATCCCAACCTCCAGTCTCTGGCTCTCATGGCCTGGATGTTGAGAGCTTAGCGTTCGCCTCCTTGGGTCTTTCAGAGGGTGTCTCCCGAGTCTTGCTTGCTTCCAGGAAAGATTCCACAAAGAGGTGTTACTCTTTCAAATGGAGGAGGTTTGCTGTCTGGTGTGACAGCAAGGCCCTAGACCCTCTTTCTTGTCTGACACAGACCCTGCTTGAATACCTTCTACACTTGTCAGAGTCTGGTCTCAAGACCAACTCCATAAGAGTTCACCTTAGTGCGATTAGTGCTTATCACAGCCGTGTAGAGGGTAAGCCTATCTCTGGACAGCCTTTAGTTGTTCGCTTCATGAGAGGTTTGCTTTTGTCAAAGCCTCCTTTCAAACCTCCACCAGTGTCATGGGATCTCAACGTCGTTCTCACCCAGCTGATGAAAGCTCCTTTTGAGCCACTGAATTCCTGCCATCTGAAGTACTTGTTCTGGAAGGTCATTTTCTTGGTGGCAGTTGCTTCTGCTCGTAGAGTCAGTGAGCTTCAGGCCTTGGTAGTACATGCACCTTATATCAAGTTTCATCACAACAGAGTAGTCCTCCGCACGCACCCTAAGTTCCTGCCAAAGGTGGTGTCGGAGTTCCATCTGAACCAGTCAATTGTCTTGCCAACATTCTTTCCCCATCCTCATACCCACCCTGACGAAAGCAGTTTGCACACCTTGGACTGCAAGAGAGTATTGGCCTTTTACGTGGAGCGGACGAAGCCCTTTAGGCAGTCCGCCCAGTTGTTTGTCTCTTTTGATCCCAACAGGAGGGAAGTCACCATTGGAAAACGCACAATCTACAATTGGCTAGCAGATTGCATATCCTTCACTTATGCCCAAGCTGGGCTGACTCTGGAGGGCCATGTCATGGCTCACAATGTTACAGCCATGGATGCATCAGTGGCTCACTTAAAGTCAGCCTCCATTGAGGAGATTTGCAAGGCTGCGACGTGGTCATCAGTCCACACATTCACATCTCACTACTGCCTCCAGCAGGATACCCGACGCGACAGTCAGTTTGGGCAGTCGGTGCTGCAGAATCTGTTTGGGGTTTAGAATCCAACTCCACCCCCTTAGACCCATTTTTGTTCTGTTCCAGGCTACACTCTCAGTTAGTTGTTTATGGCTTCAGGTCAATCTATGTTATGTGCTCGCCGTTGCGAGGCCCAATTGACCAGTGTTCATTTTTTGAGTGAGCCTGGGTGCTAGGGATACACCACATTTGAGAACAAGCAGCCTGCTTGTCCTCGGAGAAAGCAAAGATACATACCTGTAGCAGGTATTCTCCGAGGACAGCAAACTGATTGTTCTCACAAATCCGCCCACCTCCCGTTTGGAGTTGTTCGTTGTTTATTTGCTTTTTGATTTAACTGAGCGGGAATGCTCTCGCGACGGTCGGGAAGACGGCCGCACATGCGCACCAGAGGACTCTGGATTTTTTTGTGTTTTGCTTGCAGGGTTGCCGGTTTCCTGGCCCGACGCGAACGTCGACCCACATGTGAGAACAATCAGCCTGCTGTCCTCGGAGAATACCTGCTACAGGTATATATCTTCGCTTTCTTGAAATATATGCTGGTGCTTTGACACTTGTCTCCCAGTCGGCCCAAGCTCCCCAGTCCAGCATCTTCCTGTTGGTTATGTGAACATTAGTGTTCAGCAGCACTGTAACAGAAACCCCGTGGTTATTGGCAACCATAAATTTACCTATCAGTGTTTTTGGTTAACAAAGGCTTCAACTCTACTAGCCTTTAGTTTAAAGTGATACATGTTCTCCTATACTGTGCAAATTATAAAGACAGCAGACATATAAATTTAAAAAAATGACATATTCTAATCAGTACACAAAGAGAGAGCATATCCAAATCCAATATATAAAATGTGCCTTTATTTAAATATACCCGTGGTCCATGTTTCTCACCCATGCGCGTGGGTTGCTTCAGGGGTTACAATACTAAAAATGACCAAACAAAAAAGAAATTGAAAAACATACAAGGATAAAGTAATATCACACATATTGTATAAAATGTATGGGTTCCATATAATAACTGATGTGCACAATGCATATAAAAATAAATATGCCATTTATTTCATGGATTTATATCCTGATTTAAAAATAAAGGTTACAGTACAAATATTCACAATATCAGGACATATACAATAACAAGCACATAATATCAAAAAATCTTAGTCACTATAGACTTTAACAGGAAGAACTGTCAGAAGATCAGGCTTGCCCATTAACAAACACTTTTACAAAATAAAAACTTTTCAAAAGCTTCTTAAATTGTTGATAAAAAAGAGATTAAAAGGGGGTCACGTGATGCAAGAGACCTGAGCGGACGCCTGGTAGCTCGGCTCCCCGCTCCTCAACTAGCTTTTCCCCCATAGGGCAGGAGGAGGACCGCTAATCAGTTGCAAAACAGACCAACACGAGCCCATAAACAGCTGAGACGCGGGAGGTGAGGCTAGAAGAGAACCAGAGCGGAGCGGCATGCCAGTAAAGGCGCTGCGATCGGGGAAGGAGAAAAGCAGCATGGCGAAAAGTAAAATGGTGTTGCAATCCCCACTCGCCTCACCGATCTCGCTGGGACGTGGACAGAGCCTCACTCCGCAGCACGAGGAGATAGTTCAAATGTCCCTGAAAAATATGTCACAGCTGCTGGACGACAAATTAGCCAAACTGCACACAGGTATGGACGAAATCAAGGAGTGTCTGGCAGGCCACGCGGTCAGACTACAGCAAGCAGAGGAGCGCATCTCTACACAAAAAGATCAAGCAACGGCGGCAGAGGGGCGCATCGGCACCCTGGAATCCCAGATGCGCACACTGCTCGACCGCGTGGAAGACCAAGAGAATAGGGGGAGACGCAATAATGTCAGATTTGTTGGTATCCCTGAATCAGCCCTGGACTCGGAACTGAAGGACTTGACAGAAAAATGGCTACCTCGGCAGCTGGGCCTTGCACTGGAATCCGGTAAGGTGTAGAGGATTCATCGCATAGGGATACGGAGAGAGGGAATAGATCGCCCGAGGGTAGTCATTGCCAGATATTTAAACTATGCAGATAAAGCTAAAATACTGGAACAATACAAGAGACAACGCAATCTGGAGTACAAAGGGAAAAAGATCTTATTATTCCAAGACTTTTCATTTCAGGTCATGGAGTAGAGGAAGATGATGGCGCCATACTGCATGAAATTATTTGAGCATGGCATCAAGTTCGCATTCCAATACCCGGCCAAAGTGCGAGTTACTCACGACAACCGCATTGTTACTTACACAAAGGTAGAGGAAATCCAAGTGTTTCTGGAGAAGTTAGCAAAAGCGCCACGGCAGGGCATGGAGGTGATCTCAGATGGCGCGCAGTGAGACAGGAAAAGGTTCTGGCAGTTACTTCGGTGGAGCAGCAAAAGGGCAGACAGTGGATTTGGAAAGTCCTGAATTGAGCAGCGGCCTCTGTGCGGACAGTTTGGTGCGGAGGCCTGTGAGCAAGCAACGACTAACCTGGGTGGTATAGGGGCTGATTGATGGGACAGACTGCATGAGTGGAGTAGTGAACACTGAGCGGACAGAGTGGCCTGAGACACCTTGTGAATACACCATGCGCACGTGAAGCAGAGCCTCAGCAGGCTGGGAGCCCGGGTTAAATGACATTGCCAGACACCAGGACAAAGATAGAGACCAGAAGGGGCTCGTAAGCTCAGCCTAAACGCCAGGAACTAATAGCATGTTGGCCATAGAGCAGCAAGGTGAATTATATGGACGAGACAAAGTTGGCCTGACACAGGCAGTAAGCACAAAATGAGGTTTAAAATGCTGCTCAATGCTCCAACCGTATTATGTACTGTTTTGCTTTTGGGTTATGTTTGTAGTTCAGATGTTTAAGTCGGGGAGAGGCTAATGGCCTTAAAGTTGAAGTGTTGGTATGTTGGTATGCAAATTAATTTTCCAAATTAGCAAATGTAGGCATGGGGGGAGAGGGAGGGGAGCCAATGCATATTTCTGTGGGGGTTGGTTGAGTGGGTTAAAATCTCAATCAAAGGATACAAAGGGCAGACGAGTGAGGATGTGTGGAGGTGGATGTATGATGGGTGGGAACAGGGTGAGATGTTTCGGAGAGTGGATGTGTATGTGAGTCTGGGGTTGAGGAGAGCGGTTGAATGGGGACACAGGAAAGGGGGGGAGAGGAGGGGGAATGGGGAGTGGGATGGGTGGGACAAGGGTATGGGGAGAGGGGCACTGGGCAAATAGGACCGAGACCTAAGAGAGGGGGCAGGGATTTGCGGCAGTGGAGTCAGAGTTTTCATTTTGGAGATCAGAGGACAAGGGGTGTACAAGACACACATTGGAGGCTAATCCTGCAGGGTGGCATAGCTGAGGTGCTACTCTGGAAGGGTACCAAAGTTAGAAAGCACTGTATTAGGATAACACTAGTGTGAGGAAATGGGTAGCATTCGTATAGCTGCCTTAAATGCAGATGGAATCCACTCACCCATTAAGCGCAAAAAGATCTTGCAATATAGTAAACAACTAAAAATGGGTGCAGGAAACTCGCTTGTCAACTACAGAGCATCTGAAATTGAAACAAGGTTGGGTGGGGGAATTGGCTTACCCATCCTTTAACAATAGGCAGAGGGGAGTGGCCATTCTCTTAAGCAAAAGCTTAGATTATACGTGCCACAAGATTGTTCAGGACCCTGAGGGTCGATTTGTGATATGGACGGGCACACTGTGTGGTACAAAGGTGGTTTTATGCTCAGTGTATGCCCCTAACGTCTACTCCCAAAAATTCTTTCTCAAACTAATAGCGGCCCTGGCCCCAATACAAGAGTACAAACTGATCATGGGAGGGGACTTTAACATAACAGCAGATCCTCTAGTTGATTGCAAACCACCAAAGATGAGACCCAAGGGCACGGAAGACAGGGGTGTAGAACTGTTACAGAGGGACCTGGGACTTGTGGATGTTTGGAGGGGGTTGCACCCGGACAAGAGAGAATATACTTTTCTTTCCAGTGTTCACGGGTGTCAGGCAAGGTTGGACTCTATCTTATTATCACAGGGCCTCTTCTCTGTTAGCAAGGCAGCAGGGATTGAAATAGCCGTGGTATCGGACCACAGTCTGGTTTGGGTGGAAGTTGCCATGGGTGCTGCTAGGAGTAAAGCGGGCTGGCGAATGAACCCTACATTGTACCAGGAGCCTGAATTTAGAGAATATCTGCAACAGGAATGGCAGCTTTTTCTTGAGGATAACAAGAATTCTGTGAATGATCCAGTCATACTATGGGAGGCAGGGAAGGCTGTACTGAGGGGCAAAATCATCGAATATACTGCTAGGACTAGGAAGAAAAGAGAGGGGGTGCTCCTTGACCAGCTTACAACACTGCAGAAAGCTAGGGCAGCGATGATGAGAGGAGATGAGAGGGCAAAGGACATCTTTAAGGAAACAAAAGCTCTGATCAACGAGACGTTGAACAAGAGGGCAGTGCGGGATATCCAACTATACAAATATAGATTACATAGGTGGGGCAACAAAATGAGGAACTTATTAGCAACCCTGGTTCGTAACAGATCTGCGAAGCACCTTATCACTAGTATTAAAAACAGTGTGGGACAGAAGCTGGAAAGGGAGGAAGAGATACAGGCAGCGTTTGTGGATTTCTATAAATCGTACGATAAGGGGACTTGTGATGAGATCAAAAGGGAGGCATTTTTCCAGAACCTGCAGCTCCCAACGCTTACTCAGGACCAAAGAGACGTGCTGAATGGGAAAGTCACTGATAAGGAAATCCAAGCAGCCATTAAAAAGCTTAAATTAGCCAAAGCGCCGGGACCTGATGGGCTAGGGCCAGAATTTTATAAGATTTTAGGAGGAAAGATAGCAGGGCCATTTGGTGAACTATGTGAGGCATTGTGCACGGAAGGGCAATCCACAGGGACTTTGACACATGCCTCCATCATAGTTTTGCCGAAGCCGGGGCGCGATAAAGAGGCGTTGGGGTCTTATCGTCCCATATCTTTATTAAACCAAGATATTAAGCTGTTTGCCAGTATCATGGCCGCTCGGTTGGGTAAGGTGCTTCCCAATTTGGTGCATGGAGACCAATCGGGATTTGTGCCAGGGAGATATGCGTCCACTAATATCCTTAGAGCGCTCAGTGCTTTGCAGGCCAAGGGAAGCACGCCGGGAGACGATATTATTGTCAGCTTAGATGCAGAAAAAGCGTTTGATAAGATATTGTGGGACTATCTTTTCTGGGTGCTTCCCCAATTTGGCATCTACGGGAATTTCTGCAGGGGTCAAGAGCGCTATACAGGAATCCGACGGCACAGATCTTGATAAACAACGCTTTGTCGCAGTCTTTCCCACTGCTCCGGGGCACGCGCCAGGGATGCCCTTTATCCCCAATGTTATTTGTACTGGCCTTGGAACCCCTAACGAGTAAAATTCGGCAGTCTCAAGAGCTTAAAGGAATTCGGATAGGGAAGGATGAATATAAAATAAACCTTTTCGCAGATGATATGCTAATCTTTTTAGGGGAGGCGACCAGTGGCATCCCCACCCTCATAGACATGATCCAACGCTTTGGCTCTTTCTCCGGTCTCAGGATCAATTTTGATAAATCAGAGGCCATGGCGCTATCCACAAATTGTAAGTGCCAGAGCTGTCCAGACTTTCCGTTAGCATGGGCAAAGGGACCTATGAAATACTTGGGAGTCCATTTACACATAGATTTCAAGGTCATGTATAAAAAGAATGTATCTGAGAAGTTGGAAGCGATTAGAAAATTGTGCCATCAATGGAAAGACTTACCAGTATCACTCTTGGGACGGGTGGCGCTTGTAAAAATGGTACTCTTTCCTAAGATCCTGTGCGGCCTACAGATGTTGCCAATATAGGTTCACAGTAAAGATGATGGGGTATATTGGGGGGCTATAACATCATTCATTTGGGGGAAAAGGAGGGCTAGGATAGGTTATGGTACGCTGACCAGGAGTCGCAATGAAGGGGGAGTCAGATTACCGGATCTTTGTCTTTGTAATGTCGCGGCGCTCCTTAGATGGATTCACAAAATATACACGGGTTGCTATAAGTATGCACCGCCACGGGTGTGGGAACTCGCAGCCCACCCTTGGTCGGTATTCAATACCCTGCATGGCAGGAGATCACAGATTCAGATCTCTTCTCTTTTAATGCCGCTACGTATGGCGTGGGATTGGTGGCGACAGAGGGTGGGGGAAGCGGTGGGTCCCTCCCCATTCATAGAGTTTCTAGATAATCCCGACTTCCCTGCAGGGAGGGGCTCACGATATTTTAAGGAATGGGATCAGACAGGTTGTAGATATGTAGGACAGGTGCTAGTAGAAGGGGGAACCCAAATACTCTCATTCACAGAGTGTCAAACTAAATGGAATATCCCACGGCATCTATTTTTTTTCCTATTTACAAATTAGGCATTATGTGTTGCCCTTGAAAAAGAAGAGCAATAGACTCCCATCATTCACTGCATTAGATGTAGTGTTCAAGCAACTGCCCGCAGAACGCAATAAGCTCTCCGTTTGGTACCAGGTGGGTAAAATATGGAGGCCAACCAATTTTGTAGACACATTAGCCACAAAATGGAGCTTAGGAGTGGGCAGTGCGGTGTCGCAAAGGGAGCTTAAGAGATGCTTTGAATTGGCCTACAAAATAACCCCTAATGTGAGTTGTCAAGAAATTCAATTGAAGATCCTGCACCAGGCGCACCTCACTAGGAGTAGGGGTAAGGCAATGGGATTATGAGCCTCAGAGGACTATAGAAAATGTGTAAATCACAAAGGTACCCTAGCACATCACTTTCTAGAATGTTCAGTGCTGCAGATGTTCTGGAACGGCATGTTGAGGCATCTGGAGGACGTGCTAGAACAACCCATAGAATGGAATTATAGAGTCCTCTTACTGGGGTTGGACTCAGACCTGGATGCACAGGGATTGAACTTGCATCAGTGCAGCTTTGTCTTACTGGTGCTGATACTAGCGAAAAAAGTTTTCTTACAGCATTGGGTGGATAAAATCCCTCCTCCTCTCACTCAGTGGTATAGTAGCATGAAGCAAATGGCAGGTTGGGAGGGGGGAGGTCGGTTCGATTTCCCCTGGAGCAGGCCTCCACCGGGCCGTTCTCTTTGGAGAAGCAGTTTTGTGAAACTGGCACAGATGCCCCTTGGGAAAGCCTCCAATGTGTAACGGTATAACTGTAAAACAGTATAACTAAATTGGAGATAGGAACAGTCTGCACCTCAGGCACCTAGGTCTTGGTTCTGTAGGGGAGGGGGGGCACAGGTGGGGGGGGGGGAGAAAAGTTGAAAACTGAGAGGAATGGACACATTGCGGTTCGATAGCCCATGTTATTTGTTTGTGCCATTATTGTGTTGTGCTGTGTTGTATTATTTTCAAATGTAAACCACTTGAGCGATATTTCGTGTTATTGTTGTATGGAGAAATTTTGGACGTTTGTACATTTCTCTTACTAATAAAAATATTTAAAAAAAAAAAGATTAAAAAATTAAAAATAATAAATATTAAATAAGAATTGAAAATGATAGAGAGATACATAGGGAACAGTAGATCAGAGGAAAAATCCATGAGTGAATACGGATGTTGCTGCTATGATTATTAAAGAAAGCACTGTAGTCCATTTCCAAATTTAATCCATGGGGATGTAAACTATTAAAGTAAAAAAATGAATCTTTGCTCTTCTCTATTTAGTAAGGTGTCTAAATCCCCTTGGCGCCATTTCTTGATAAAATGTTTAACCACAAAAAATCTGAGGTCATCAGTGGTATGTTTTTCAGAAGACCAATGCTTTCAATGGTGCAGACTGGACCAGGCGTTTGATGCAACTCCTATGTTCGGTTATTCTAGTTTTGATGGCTCTTGTAGTTTTTCCTATATACATTTTTTCTGCATGGACATATAATAGCGTAAATGACATGCCTTTTGGCTTCTTAAATTAGTGCCATTCCCAAGTCTTCCGTTTACTTTATTGATGTCACAGATGAGTTTCACCGCCCCGGCATTCTGCAGCACAGAGCTCTTTTAACTTACTGAAGCAACACAGCTATACTCCTCTTGGTTAAGCTATTAGTCACAACACAAGAGGTACATATATTTAATACATATTTAGTTATGTTTATAATATGTTGTTTTTAGTGTTTGCATATAATTATTACATTTTTACAAAAACCTTTTTTTTAATATAGTTTGTCACAAATTTGAAAACACATGATTTACTTATTTAATTTTTAAATCCATAATGTATGACTATCATCCATCCATCATTAGTTGTTGTTTACATTTCCATCTGCTTATTTTATTTCTTTTTATACAATTAGATTAATGCTATAATTGTTTTAAACTTATCAATGTTTATAATACAAAATTCATTTTATGTATGTTACTATTGTTTATTTAATTCATTTAATTTGTTATTTATCTTGCTTTTGTATGTAGATCCAATAGACCCCTGATGCAGGCCTATGTGCCAAAACACGGCCATGTCGGGTCGTTTTTTAGCTTTTGATATTAGACTTCCTGAGATCTTTTTTGCGCAGTCCTCAGTTTCTTATCCATTTAAATAAATACTAACACATAAATAACTGAAGCATTCTAAGTGGTATGCTCTTTATGAGTCTAAAATAGATTTTAAAGTACTGCTGGAGTGTATAATGCATGCAACATGTGCATCAAATCATTAAAAAAGGAGAAAGTCAAATATTTGTATATACCACCAGGGAGGAATGTCTGGGATGAACACTCCCAATCTAATCCCCCTGTTTACTAAGCCACATTCTAATGCTGTAAGGGTACCTGAACAAGCTACCCAAGATGTAGGTACTTATGTATTAGATAATCACACAAAAGCAATTACTCTGGACTCGTTTGCTCAGGGATATGACGGTACCTAATTGGCCCTTAGTTCTGCTAACTAGCTGTACCAATGAAAGGAACAATGCCACAGATGGAATAAATTATTATTATAAATATAAAAAAATTATATGTGGCAAATGCAAAAAGCAAGTTACAAAAATTTGTATACTACCAACCCCTCCCCCAAAAAATATATATATATACTGTAAAGGGGGGGTCCGCTTCCTCCTCTTGGGTGGAGCCCACAAGCCTGCGGGGCTCCCAGGGTTCTGGGACAGAATGCTGCTGATACTGGGACTCAGGGCCAAAGTATTTTTTTATCAAGGCAATTTCATACCAAAAATCATAATATATTCTTCAAAACAAGAGGTACAGCCCTCTTAATTCAGTCTTCAAAAGAAAAAGGTACAGTCCTCATAAGATAATCTTCAAAAGAAAAAAAGGTACAGTCCAGGTCCCAAAATCCCTCAGCAAATGCTCAGCTCCTCAAGACCTCAGGTCTTCTATTAGGGCATTAGCTTTCCCTTCCCCCTCCTTCAGAAGGGTTTAGTAAAAGAGTTCAGCACACTTCCAATATAACACAACAGTTCAGAACAAATCTTCATGGACAGTCTTTGCATATCAAACCAATAACAGAAATCACCTGCCTTTACACAGCACAGAGGGAACCCTGTAAGGAGCAGGGTTGGCAGTTTGTCCCACCTCTCAGCACCACGCCCGGTGTGGCCTCCTCCACTGCCTTCAAGTGCTGGGCAAGGCAACCTTTGAATTCTCCCACTCCATGGTAGCTGGCTCCTCTCCCTTATGCAGCTCTAGTGGCAGGCTACTTCCTTCCTCCACGTACTCCATGAAATCTCTCCATTCATCTCCCCTCTCTCCTGGTGTCACTATTGTGCCCATGTTTCATGCTCTCATGCATCTCACCACCTGGTGGTTAGACCTGGTGGCTGTGATGGACTGTCTGCTGTTTCCCATGTTCCAGAAGTCATGCCGGTCCGGATTTTCCAGCCTTCCAGACTGTCTTGGGATTTTTGGAACTAAGCAGCACCCTTACCTGGTGACCTCCCTTGTATGTTGCCTTTATTAACCACCTGAAAACTTGCTACTTTGCCTTGGCAACAGAGGTCTTGAGTTGTGTTCCTGTCCCTATTGGTCTGTTGCGGTTCCTGCCCTGAAAGCTTTCTTTGTCAGCGTGACCCTGCTTGTTTTCCTGAATTATTCTACTGATTGCTGCCTACCTTTGACCCTGCTGGTTTCCTGGTTTATTCTACTGTCTGCTGCCTGCCCAAGACCCTGCTTGATTCCTGGCTTATTCTCCTATTTGCTGCCTGCCCAAGTCCCTGCTTGATTCCTGGTTTACTACTGATTACCGCCAGCCTATAGACTCTGTTTGGTTCCTGGTTTCCCTTCTGCTTTGCTGCCTGCCAGTAAGACTCTGCTTGGCTCATGGACTATTCTCCTGCTTACTGCTTATTGCTTCTTTTCCAGTCCAGCAGCTTCAGTCCAGCTGTTCCAGTTCTGGTGGTACCAGTCTGTTCTGCCTTGCCTCCTGTTTGGGTGATTCGCCTGCCACTGCCACTCCGCGGCAGTGGCCCAAGGGCTCACTATTCCTGACCAGTGTGACATCTGGTGACTGAGAGACTCCAGGAAAACTGCTCTCCCCTTCTCACAGCTGGGGGGAATTATATATTGATGGCGAAGCCAGGAAAACTGAGCTTCCCTCTATTGGGGAAGGATGTAACAGGCTCCCCCTGCCTCAAGCCATTGCTCCCCCTGCTGGGGCTGGGAATCCATTCCAATTCTTTTAGGACTACTCTCTTCTCTTATTCTTCCAAGGACTTCTAGGACCCGTAGTTCTGGGCTCAACTGCTTCACTGGGGAATCTCTAGGGCTTGCCTTGTCACTATATATATATGAAATCTGATCAGCTACATAACTCTGTATGAGAGATTACATCAAATAATTGTGCAAAATAAACACTTAGCAGCTAGTAATTCACTACGGACCACAAATCCAGATATGAACCAGTCTTTTACAGATAAAAGCCTAACTAAACCCTGAGCCATAGGTAGTATATCCTGCTTATCTCTTACCCTGCAGTCCATGTTGCAGACTTTCAGTGAATGAAGAATTGGATTCCACTGTTGAGACTCTAGCGGAATTTCCCTGCGTTTCTTATCTCAGTCCAGGAATAAAGTCCAAGGTCTTGACTCTGTATACTGCTCACAGTCTTTTGGGTAAGGCCTCAGTGTTGCTGCGGAACTGACCTTGTTAGCTTATCACTTTTGGACAAACTTGGGATTGGCAGCAATATTATCAATTGGATAAAAAAAACTTAATCACCACAAGATCCTACCAAGTCAAAGGAACCACAAATATGTCAGCCCCATGGTCATCAGAAAGGGGATCTCCACTTTCCCTGATACTCTTCAACCTTATGATGATCCCTTTGGCCAGGTTACTAGCCAAACACGGCATTAATCCCTTCATATACGCTGAAGATGTCACCATATTTATCCCCGTTAAATCCAATTTATCAGAAATCTCCGATAAAATTACTACTGGCATGACCACCCTAACCTCCTGGGCTAATGCCTTCAAGATGAAATTAAATAAAGAAAGGACACAGTGCCTAGTCCTTTCATCTCAATACTCCCCACTCTTCCCAACTACTCTCAACACCCCTGATGTTATTCTCTCCATATCCAACAGCCTAAAGATCCTTGGAGTTACGATAGCCATTTATCCTTCGATAATCACGCTAAGCTCACCACAAACGAGTGATTCTGAAACGAGTGAAATCATATCTTCCCTTGAACACCTTCCAGAACCTGGTACAATCCACAGTTATTACCCATGCAGACTATTGCAATAGTGTTTTCCTAGGTTTGTTTATTTATTTATTTATTTATTTATGGTTCGCTTATATCCCACATTTTCCCACACATGCAGGCACATTGTGGCTTACAGAAAGTTAAGTAAAATTACAATGTAGGAATCTTATTAAAGTATACAAGGAGTAGACGGGGAACAGTAGCTAACAGTGTGAAACTAAGAAGGGTGAGGGGCAGGGAGGGAGCATCAATCAGCGGTGTAAATTGGGGAGTAAGTCTTAGCAAAGAAGTAGGTCTTCAACAGCTTCTTGAAGACGGTGTGGTCCGCTTGAGTTTTAAGGTGTTGCAGGAGAGCATTCCAGTGTTTAGGACTCCAATAGCAGAAGGACGAGGTGAAAATCTGCTTGTACTTGACACCCTTACAGTTCAGGAAGTGTAGATGGAGATAGGACCGAGCAGCAGGATTGGCATTCCTGGGTGGAAGGTCGATCAAGGGGAGCATGTAATCCGGGGTAGCCCCATAGATAATTTTATGGGTTAAGGAGCAGAGCTTAAAGGCAATACGCTCCTGTACAGGCAGCCAATGGAGTTTGAGGTGCAGGGGCTCGGCATGTGCAAAGTGGCGTTCTTTTAGGATGAGTCTCGCGGCAGTGTTCTGAACTGTTTGGAACTTTTTCAGTAGTGAGGCCTGGCAGCCCGCATAAATTCCGCTGCAATAATCTAGATGGGAGAGGACGAGCCAGCGGACAAGGGTACGGAACAGATCTCTAGTAAGGAAGCATCTTATGGTTGTAAAACCCAAGTCCTGAAAAGTCTTCAGACTGCCCAGAATTCAGCAGCCAGACTTATGTTTGGCAAGTCAAGATTTGAAAGCGCATCACCTCTTCAGGAGAAGCTTCACTGTCTCCCCATCAAAGAGAGAATATATTTCAAGGTCCATACAATGATTCATAAGATTATATATGGAGAATCCCCTAGCTATATTAATGACTTGATCGACCTTCCAATTAGAAACAGATCAATGTCCTCACGAACTTACCTTAATCTACACCTTCCCAACTGTAAAGGAATGAAATACAAAACCTACTATGCATCCAGTTTCTCCTTTTTGGGCAGTCAGCTTTGGAATGTTCTACCAAGATCCATCCAAACAATTAACAACCATTTACCCTTCAGGAAAATGTTGAAGACACATCTTTTCAAGCAAACTTACCCTAACGAACCAACTTAATCCTAGCAGCCCACCTACACTACGCCTGCTCTGACACTGACTCTGAAACCGATTATACCTTATACCTTATCTCCTAATCTCCTTATACTCATCCTCCAATCTTCTCTTCTTCATCCTTCTATACCATACCCCTCCCAATCTCCTTCCCTTTTGCCTATCCTATCCTTGTTTACCTCCCCATATTCCAATTTTATATATTGTTAAAACCTTATTATTATTATGTTTATTACAGTTTGTAATATTCTTTTTACAGGACTTTGTAATGCTTTTTTTTTACTATGTAAGCCGCATTGAACCTGCTGAGTGTGGGAAAGCGCGGGGTACAAATGTAATAAATTAAATAAATACCAGGTCTGATTCTGAAAGTCTCTCAGCTGTCGCAAGACAAGGATTGTGACAGTCTGAGGCAATGAAACTGGCAGGTGGGAAGAGTTTAGTGAAGCTGCCCAGAAACCCAGGTGTACCAAGCCAGTTTGGGAACATGTGGTTAGTGATACATGACAAAAACACAAATTTACAGTAAAAGACAGGAAACAACAGGATGAGCTAAATGAAATTTGAAAGAACTTGCGGTTTAGATTTCCAGTAAGAACTGGTCTATTGCTAGCTTTTCCAGTAAAATACTAATCAACTTATTACCATAACCAATCAGTGTTAACTATTATATTAGCATAGATCTAATAAGGTGTGATTACTGTCATATTACTTGTATCCTGAATGGGCATATAAAAATGAGTGTACTTCCTACTTCAAGCCAGAGAGACAGCCATAGAGCTGCTCCCTCATGAGAAACCAATTAATTGTAACTGAATTGGCAAGTAACCCAATTGCTTTCTCATAAGTATCTTTGAGTCTTTTATATCCACTAATTGGCATTGGCATCAGAGACTCTGACCCAGAAAACATCTATGTGTAGCTGTGGTATGGTATTCCCATAATTATGTGATTGTACATAAATTTGGAGAATAGTAAAATAAAAGCATTTCATTGCTTGTATATATTTTGGAGTCTTAGATATAGAGGTAATTTTATATAGCAATATTCTGTACTCCTAGTGAGATATCACTGATCAGTTAATTGTACAAATACATGATGCAATATTTAATAAAGAGCAAACTGATGCAGACTTGTGGTTTATTTCTTCCTAAGTATTAGTGAGTGGTCCACTATATTGGGAGGGGTAAATACACTTAAATAAAAACAAGTACCATCAGTGACTCACCAAACTCAACACCCTATTCTCCCTGAAGTTGGCCAACTTTCCATCCTCCATACACACTCTCAACCCTCTTCATTGACACATTCATAGTTCACATTAAAAACTTTACTGGTGCAGTACAAATCATAGCCTCCAATATACTGCCTTCTGTTTAACTCCACCTGCATTTGTCAAAATTAATTGATTTTGACAGGTGATATGTCCACTTCCGGGTTCTCAGCCAAACAGAAGTTGAGGACATTACCAAGTCATTCCCATCTCACTCCCTCTGATGATATCACTAATTTACTTCAGTTCTTTGAAGGAGTAAACAAACATGTGGACAGAGGGGAGCTGGTTGATATTGTGTATCTGGATTTTCAAAAGGCATTTGATAAGCTACCTCTTGAAAGGCTACAGAGGAAATTGGAGGGTCATGGGATAGGAGGAAATGTCCTAGTGTGGATTAAAAACTGGTTGAAGGATAGGAAACAGAGATTGGGGTTAAATGGGCAGTATTCACAATGGAGAAGGGTGGTTAGTGGGGTTCCTCAGGGGTCTGTGCTAGAACCGCTGCTTTGTAATAAATGTATAAATGATTTAGAGATGGGAGTAACTAGCGAGGTAATTAAATTTGCTGATGACACAAAGTTATTCAAAGTCTTCAACTCGCGAGAGGATTGTGAAAAATTACAGAAGGACCTTACGAGACTGGGTGGCTAAATGGTAGATGACGTGTAATGTGAACAAGTGCAAGGTAAGGCATGTGGGAAAAAAGAACCCGAATTATAGCTACGTCATGCAAGGTTCCACGTTAGGAGTTATGGACCAAGAAAGGGATCTGGGTGTCATCGTTGATAATACACTGAAACCTGCTCAGTGTGCTGCTGCGGCTAGGAAAGTGAATAGAATGTTGGGTATTATTAGGAAAGGTATGGAGAACAGATGTGAGGATGTTGTAATGCCGTTGTATCGCTCCATGGTGCGACCGCACCTTGAGTATTGTGTTCAATTCTGGTCGCCGCATCTCAAGAAAAATATAGTAGAACTGGAAAAGGTGCAGCGAAGGGCAACAAAAATGATAGCGGGGATGGGACGACTTCCCTATGAAGAAAGACTAAGGAGGCTAGGGCTTTTCAGCTTGGAGAAGAGACAGCTGAGGGGAGACATGATAGAGGTATATAAAATAATGAGTGGAGTGGAACAGGTGGTTCGAAGCGTCTGTTCACGCTGTCCAAAAATACTAGGACTAGGGGGCATGCGATGAAACTACAGTGTAGTAAATTTAAAACAAATAGGAGAAAAAGTTTCTTCACCCAATGCGTAATTAAACTCTGGAATTCGTTGCTGGAGAACGTAGTGAAAGTGGCAGAGTTTAAAAAGAGGTTAGACAGTTTCCTAAAACACAAGTCCATAGACTGCTACTAAATGGACTTGGGAAAAATCCACGATTTTGGGACTAACTTGTATAAAATGTTTGTATGTTTGGGTAGCTTGCCAGGATTGGCCGCTGTCGGGGACAGGATGCTGGGCTCGATGGACCTTTGGTCTTTTCCCAGTATGGCATTACTTATGTAAGGCGTGCCCACTCCATGCCCCTTGGATATCATCACCGGATATTTTTTTTTGTTACATTTGTACCCTGCGCTTTCCCACTCATGGCAGGCTCAATGCGGCGGGCAATGGAGGGTTATGTGACTTCCCCAGAGTCACAAGGGAGCTGCCTGTGCCGGGAATCGAACTCAGTTCCTCAGTTCCCCAGGACCAAAGTCCACCACCCTAACCACTAGGCCACTCCTCCACTCTATGATGCCTTGACCCCATCTAAGCCCCATCCTTTTTGCATAGCAACACCCCTTGTCCCATATTTACATAACCACACCCCTTTTGCATAGCCCTGCCCAACCCTTTTGGTGATGTCACAGGAAATGTCATAGCCATGCCCTTTCCAAGGTGATGGCTACTGCATACATCACATCCTGTTTCCACTACTAGCTGCCATCTTGGATGGGGTCACATGATGGGAAGTGACATCAAGAAACCCCAATACTGCACTCTGAAACCTCAGAGGAATTTATTTGCACATGCGCTGCTTAACGTTTTTTTCTCACAGGAAAAGAAAAATAGGCATGTTTAAAAAAAAAAAGACACCTTTTTAAAACTGGATCGTGTTAGGTTTGTCTGCTTTTAAGAATGACTAGCCTGCTGAAAAAGCCTCCCTGCTTTTTCAGGAGAGATTGCAATGGCTCTGTTTAAAAAAAAAAAAAAAAAAATATATATATATATATATAATTCAGTCTGCTGCCACCCTATGGGGCTGTTCCAAGCACTCTCAGGGTCCTGCTTTTTTTCAAGCAAGCAGGATGTCTATGAGATCAATAGGGTTACACAGACATCCAGCCCCCTTCTTCTCCCTAGCCATCTACCCCCAGCCCCTCCTCCCTAGCCATCCAACACAGCCATTTATTCTCCCTAGCCATCCACTTACAGCCCCCTCCTTCTCCCTAGCCATCCACCACAGAAGGAAAATAGACATTTGTTTTACTTTTTCTTTCAAAAGGATACAAATTTTAATGCTTCATTTTGCTTTTTAGCAGTGTTCACCTATGAAACATGCAAAGTAAAATTCTCTCTTTGCTTTATGCAGGGGTTGTTTCATCCCTAACAGAACAGACAAGTTAAAAAAAAAAAGTTGAATGACAGAACAAGTGCTTTATATACAGGGATTTGCTCAGTAGCCGTAAGGTAACGTGTAAAACTTTACAGGCAGAAGCCTGTGAGCTATGCCTAGGTCTGCATCCTTAATCTCAATCCTCTTCCTTTTTCCCTAGCCATTAGCAAACTTACAGGCCCCACCCCCTTCTATGGCTTCCCATCCACTCTATAGTGCTAGTGTTGAAACGCACGCCGCTCTATGAAGTCATGTACAAAAAAATCCTAAGCATAATTTACTATGATCCAGAGGCAGTCGGGAGTTCAGGAGACAAAGGTGAGCCGGTTGATATTGTGTATCTGGATTTTAAAAAGGCATTTGACAAAGTACCTCATTAAAAAGACTCCAGAATAAATTTGAGAGTCATGGGATAGGAGGTAGTGTCCTATTGTGGATTAAAAACTGGTTGAAGGACAGGAAATAGAGAGTGGGGTTAAATGGGCAGTATTCACAATGGAGAAGGGTAGTTAGTGGGGTTCCTCAGGGGTCTGTGCTAGGACCGCTGCTTTTTAATATATTTACAAATGATTTAGAGATGGGAATAACTAGCGAGGTAATTAAATTTGCTGATGACACCAAGTTATTCAAAGTCATTAACTCGCGACAGGATTGTGAAAAATTACAGAAGGACCTACCTTACGAGACTGGGAGACTGGGCGGCTAGATGGCAGATGACGTTTAATGTGAGCAAGTGCAAGGTGATGCATGTGGTCAGTATTCTCAATGGAAAAGGTTAGATAGTGGGGTTCCCCAGGGGTCTGTGCTGGGTCCGCTGCTTTTTAACATATTTATAAATGATCTAGAGGTGGGAGTAATTAGTGGGGTAGTTAAATTTGCTGATGACACAAAGTTATTCAAAGTTGTTAGAGCACATGAGGATTGTGAAAAATTACAAGTGGACCGTACGAGATTGAACATCTAAATGGCAGACGACGTTTAATGTCAGCAAGTGCAAAGTGATGCATGTGGGAAAGAGGAACCCAAATTATAGCTACATAATGCAAGGTTCCACATTAGGAGTCACTGACCAAGAAAGGGATCTCGGCGGCATCATTGATACATTGAAATCCTCTGCTCAGTGTGCTGCTGCAGCTAAGAAAGCAAATAGAATGTTAGGTATTATTAGGAAAGAAATGGAAAACAAAAACGAGGATGTTATAATGCTTTTGTATCAGTCCATGGTGCGACTGCATCTCAAATATTGTGTTCAATTCTGGTCACCGCATCTCAAAAAAGAAATAATGGAATTCAAAAAGGTACAGAGAAGGGTAACGAAAAATGATAAAGGGGATGGAACGAATTCCCTTTGATGAAAGGCTGAAGCGGCTAGGGCTCTTCAGCTTGGAGAAAAGGCGGCTGAGGGGAGATATGATAGAGGTCTATAAAATAATGAGTGGAGTGGAACGGGTAGACATTTACTCTTTCCAAAAATACTAGGACTAGGGGGCATGCGATGAAGCTACAAAGTAGCTTATATTTGGAAAATCGCGTTTTGAAAGTGCCAAACCTCTCCGAGAAAAACTTCACTGACTCCCAATCAAAGAACATATTTCTTTCAAATTCTGCTCCACGGTCCATAAAATCATCTACGGCGAAGCCCCAGGATACATGAAAGACCTCATAGACCTCCGAACCAGAAACACAACAAAATAAGCTCGAACACAGCTTAACCTCCACTACCCAAACAACAAAGGACTCAAATACAAAACAACATTTGCATCCCTCTTCTCCTTTTTAAGTGCACAACTATGGAGCACACTACCAAAAACAGTAAAGACAACATACGAATACCTAAAGTTCCGGAAAAAACTAAAAACGAACCTGTTCCAAAAGGCATACCCCACCGACCCAACATAAGAACCAGAAAGCCTGCTACACAACAACACCAAGACCTTAATGGACTCACCCCTATCTCCCTCTTCCCACTTAATATTTCCCAATGCATTTACCGTATGTGAACCATACTCTACCACAATCGCACTTTGTACTTGTGCACTCTATTTATTTGTTCAGACAGGAACCGGAGACCGCCGCTATGGCATTATGTAAGCCATATTGAGCCTGCAAATAGGTGGGAAAATGTGGGATACAAATGCAATAAATAAATACAAATTTTAAATGAATCAGAAAAAATATTTCTTCACTCAACGTGTAATTAAACTCTGGAATTCGTTGCCAGAGAATGTGGTAACGGTGGTTAGCTTAATGCGGTTTAAAAAAAGGTTCGGCCAGCTTCCTAAAGGAAAGGTCCATAGACCTTTAGTAAAATGACTTGGGGAAAATCCACTGCTTATTTCTGGGATAGGCAGCATGAAATACTTTGGGATCTTTTTTTTGGGGGGGGGGGGTGGGGGGGATCTTAGTAACATAGTAGATGACGGCAGAAAAAGACCTGCACGGTCCATCCAGTCTGCCCAACAAGATAACTCATATTTGCTGCTTTTTGTGTATACCCTACTTTGATTTGTACCTGTGCTCTTCAGGGCACAGACCGTATAAGTCTGCCCAGCACTATCCTCACCTCCCCACCACCAGCCCTGCCTCCCAACCACCGGCTCTGGCACAGACCGTACAAGTCTGTCCAGCACTATCCCCGCCTCCCAACCACCAGCCCCGCCTCCCGATCTTGACTAAGCTCCTGAGGATCCATTCCTTCGGCAAAGGATTCCTTTATGCTTATCCCACGCATGTTTGAATTCCGTTACCGTTTTCATTTCCACCACCTCCCGCGGGAGGGCATTCCAAGCATCCACTACTCTCTCCGTGAAAAAATACTTCCTGACATTTTTCTTGAGTCTGCCCCCCTTCAATCTCATTTCATGTCCTCTCGTTCTACCACCTTCCCATCTCCAGAAAAGGTTCGTTTGCGGATTAATACCTTTCAAATATTTGAACGTCTGTATCATATCACCCCTGTATCTCCTTTCCTCCAGAGTATACATGTTTAGTTCAGCAAGTCTCTCCTCATACGTCTTGTAACGCAAATCCCATACCATTCTCGTAGCTTTTCTTTGCACCGCTTCAATTCTTTTTACATCCTTAACAAGATACGGCCTCCAAAACTGAACACAATACTCCAGGTGGGGCCTCACCAACGACTTATACAGGGGCATCAACACCCCCTTTCTTCTGCTGGTCACACCTCTCTTTATACAGCCTAACAACCTTCTAGCTACGGCCACCGCCTTGTCACACTGTTTCGTCGCCTTCAAATCCTCAGATACTATCACCCCAAGATCCCTCTCTCCGTCCGTACCTATCAGACTCTCCCCGCCTAACACATACGTCTCCCGTGGATTTCTACTTCCTAAGTGCATCACTTTGCATTTCTTCGCATTGAATTTTAATTGCCAAACCTTAGACCATTCTTCTAGCTTCCGTAGGTCCTTTTTCATGTTTTCCACTCCCTCCGGGGTGTCCACTCGGTTACAGATCTTAGTATCATCCGCAAATAGGCAAACTTTACCTTCTAACCCTTCGGCAATGTCACTCACAAATATATTGAACAGAATCGGTCCCAGCACCGATCCTTGAGGCACTCCACTACTTACCTTTCGCTCCTCCGAGCGAATTCCATTCACCACCACCCTCTGGTGTCTGTCCGTCAACCAGTTCCTAATCCAGTTCACCACTTCGGGTCCCATCTTCAGCCCATCCAGTTTATTTAAGAGCCTCCTGTGGGGAACCGTGTCAAAAGCTTTGCTGAAATCTAAGTAGATTACGTCCATAGCTCGTCTCTGATTCAATTCTCCTGTCACCCAATCAAAGAACTCAATGAGGTTCGTTTGGCACGATTTCCCTTTGGTAAATCCATGTTGTCTCGGATCTTGCAACTTATTGGCTTCCAGGAAATTCACTATCCTTTCCTTCAGCATCGCTTCCATTACTTTTCCAATAACCGAAGTGAGGCTTACCGGCCTGTAGTTTCCAGCTTCTTCCTGTATATAATAAAACTGACAAAATGGAGTCACAAATATAAAATGGACTCCAGAAGTGCAGCTGGAATAGCTGACACTGAAAATCTGACATTATAATAACCTTTATCAAGAATGTACTGAGAGTCCTGAGAAAGAAGGGGGTAGAGGAACAGGATGTCTACAGCATGACCATGAGTTGAAAGTAAGAACAAAGGTTGGCAAGACATGTGAAACCTGTGTCTGATAGTACTGCAGAAGGGAAAAAAAGGGGAGAGAAAGTTAGACGCCAGATGGCTTGAGATAAATTAGTAAAGAGCTAAATAACATGTAAGGGATGTGTGATGATGCCAGAAATATATGTATATAAGAAAGGAGACATTTGTATTAGTAAGCAACTTCATCTCTGTAACTGATGAGATTGTTTCTCCGTACTTGCTTCCTATGTAATATTCTTGCATAGCTCTGTCATGGAATTGGCAGTTGAATAAAAAGAAAAAATTATACAACTTTTCTGCTTTCATTTTTTATTCTTTTTTGGTGAAAATACTCAGTAAACAGTTTAAACGAGGAGGTTTAAACAATTGGCGACCTGCGCGGCAGGCCCGTGCACGCACAGCCATTATTTTTTGGTTCGGTTTTTGCTTTAAGGTGTCCCGATCTTACGATACTGGCCAGCTCGTGAGAGGTCCACTGCAATTTTCCGATACCTACGGATGTTGATTGATCAACGGTGCATCGGTCTTACGATACTGATCAGCTCGTGAGAGGTGCTCTGCAATCTTCTGATACCAACGGACGGTGAGTATAAAATAGTGACGTCATTTTTAATTCATTTCTTTACGCTTTAACGCTGCTTTCTTTCTTCCCGCTTTTTTGTTTATATTTTCTTTTGTTGTTTATTATTGGATATTATTTACAATATTATTGTATTTGCTGTAAAATGGCTAATATTAACATTGATATAGAGGTGCCTCCACCGGATTCTGAATCCAAATACACCTTATTTGTAGATAGTTCTAGTACTTTTACTCCTTTGCAACATGTTATAGCCGCTTTTCCTTTTGATGAAAAGCGTATTAAAGATTTGCACAAAAAATGGTTAACATATAGCAAGAAAAATCCATTTCTAGGTTGGCCAGAGCATGGCTCCTTTGAAAAACCTATATTATTACAGTTGCTTAATCATATCCGCGATAATAAGACTAAGGATTCCTTAAAAAAGCATTTGCATGTTTGGAATCTATTTACACTAACTGCTGACATGTGGCGCTATGATAAACAGCACTGCCAAGACAAAGCTTTTGTGGCACAGCGAGAAAGGGAAAGGCAGGGGATCTCCCCCCTCCAATCTGTTACTCCATCCGCACCACCTCCATATGAGGGTGCTGATCATTTGGACACACCAGGTATATATCCAAATTTAAAAGGTTTATCTCAAATACAAGCTGAAGCCACGGTTGCCGACAGGACAGCTGCGGGTTATGAACCTTGGGGGTCTAAACCAAAACCCAAGCCTAAACAACCAAAGCAGATTGTCATAGAAACAGATTGTTCTGATAATGAGACTGATTCAGACCATGACACTGATAGTGAAGATAAAGCCCGAACATCCATTCCCAAGACAAGGAAACAGGATAAGAAAAGTAAAAATAGGAAGAGAGTGGATGTTGAAATGAAGGGCACATTTACAATGAAAGGGAATGCGAAAATATTAGGTGAGGATAGTGACGAAGGAGAAGGAACACAAGATGTTGTTACTAGACCTAAGCCTGGGAAGAAAGATGAGGGAAAAGGAAAGATTCCAGGAGGGAATATAACTGAACGATGGACAGCGGAAAAGGAGTGTTTCTTTAAGGGACTAATATTCCGTGTACCCGTGGAATATAAAACTAGGTTTGGACATACATTTTGGGATAATTTGGTCCAAACCTTTTCAGAACAAAATATACACCTACCCACGAATGTGAAGGGACCAGCTAGTCTGGCTGAAGTGGATAAGTTAATAAATAAAGTCCAGACAAAAGGAACTAATTGGTCAGATTATATAGAAATACTGGAGGGACTTAACCTATGGAGAGGTTTATTGCAAGCAGAAGTAGCAGAGCAGGATAATACTGATACAATTAAAGACCAGTCAACGGCTAAGAGTGCGTATCCCATATTTACACGCACCGATCCGTTAGGACAGAGACTCGAAGTCTATAAGCCATATAACCCAGTTGATATCAGTACCATGATTAATAAATTACCAAATATTCAGAAAGGGGCACGAATTTGGTTAGAACAGATGGATACATTAACAGTGGGGACACAATTAGCAGTTGGTGATTTTAAAGCATTTTGTTCTGCTGCAGGCGTTAGTTTGGCACAACTTGCCGTGCAGGCACAGAACCCTGCAATATTGAACCACACCCAAGATGGTGCAGCCTTAGTAGGAAATGCTAGGCGAGAGTTGACAGCTGCATTACAAATTATGTACCCCACTGAGATAGACTTTTCCGCTATTACTACTACCAAATGGAACGGAAAGGAAGATTTTACTACTCACTTGATGAGATGCATGCAGATTTATAAAGCTCAGACCGGAGACGACCCTGACGTTGCTCCTGCCTCCGCTATTTTTTTGCATTTGTTTTTAGTGACATTGCCCACGAATATGAGAAATAATCTAGATAATGTGGTAGCTTTAGCAACAAAGCCATGGCCTGAAATTCGAGCTACATTGTTACATTTCAGTACCATACATATAAAAATGTTAGAAACACCAGCAAAGGAACAACAAAAATTATCAGATAAGTTGGTGGCTATGCAGATAAAAGAGATAGAGGATAAGAAAACACAACAACCCACTAAGGTGCAGCAACCTATTTACTATATGATACCTCCAGGCCAAAATCAGAGTCAAGCTTATCCTCCGGCACCATACCAACAGGGATATCAACAACCTTATAATCAATTTAATCGGGGTAGAGGTATGGGCAGAGGTCGAGGAGGAAGAGGAAGGGGTTTTAGTCAGCCCTCTCCCAACAGACGAGCAAATGTTCAATGCTGGGTTTGTCAAAATTTGGGACATTATGCGAATGAATGTCCAGCCAGACAACCAGCATTTCCATTAGTGTCCAATTCTAATAGTCAGGTTCAGCAATCACCACAGATGCCCCAGAATTTAGGACAAATGATGGGGTCTAACAATCCATTTGTGCAGACGCAGAGTATGATACCAGAGCCTCAGAATCAGCAAAACATACCACTCCAACAATTCCCTTTGTGGGAACAGGAGAAAAATGAGGAGGATGCCTATTGACTAACCGAAGAGGGGAATAGCGATTTTACCTTTTCTTTAACTAATCAAGAACCTTTTATCACCCTTTTCATAGGTCCTGAGAAAGTGCCTATGTCCTTTTTAATTGATACCGGAGCCACTAGATCAGTACTGAGTACTAGAGTTAGGGGTGTACCCTTAAGCAAAAAGATAGATACATTAGTAGGATTTGAAGGAAAAAAGCAGGATAAGCGTGTTACTGTACCCACTGAAGTAACTTTAAAAGCATTTGGGCCTAATAAGGTAGAAATGAGCAGGAGAGGAGTCATTGATTTTGTGATGGCAGAAAATTGTCCCGTAAATTTATGTGGCCGAGATCTGCTCTCACAATTAGGACTCACCCTAAAGTTTCCAAAATGTAAACAGAGTTTGTTGATTTCGGTCTTACAAGACACTTTCTATATTGATGAGGATGAAGAGGGTATACAGGTGATGCAAAGATTACCAGCAGATTTATGGAGCACACCTGATGATCCCTATGGACTAGCTAAAATGGAGCCCCATGTGATTCGCCTTAAACATGAGGTTGATGGCCCAGTGTGGCCGCCATACCCTATCAAACCACAATTATTACCTCAGACCTTGTTACATATTGAGAAGTTGTTGAAACATAATATCATAGAACCATCAAATTCACCGTATAATACACCTCTTTTTCCAGTCCCTAAACCAAATGGTGATGTAAGAATTGTTCATGATTTACGAGGTTTAAATGACCTAGTAAAAGCTCAGTTCCCAGTCTGTCCAAATCCATTGACGCTATTACAATCACAGCCTATACATGCATTTAACTCAGTTATAGATTTGTCAAATGCTTTCTTCGCTATCCCCCTCGCAGAGGAATCACGAGATTTAACCTCATTTACTTTAGAAAATAAAGCATATCGCTGGACAAGAATGCCACAGGGGTATACTGAAAGTCCGTCAGTTTTCTTTAAGCAAATAATGGAAGACTTGAAATCATTCAAACAGTTATTGCCTGACACTGTGTCTCTTTTTGTATATGTCGATGACATATTATTATCTGCATCCACAAGGGAGGAATGTTTGTCATGGACAGTGGCATTGTTTGAACAGTTGCTTTTAAAGGGATATAAGTGTAATCGAAATAAGTGCTTTGTGTGTAAGAAGGAGGTTACCTTCTTAGGACAAACAGTTTCAAGTGCAGCTAAGGTTATAACACGAGAAGCCTTGCGAGAGATCTTAAAGTCTTCTTTACCAAACACACTTACACAATTAAGAGGATTGTTGGGTTCTCTTAATTACTGTAGGCAATGGATTCCTAATTATTCTCAATTAATTAGCCCATTGTATCGCCATTTGCGTGTACCGGCTGGTACGCCGCACAAGACTCACATACAGCTTACTCAGAGTGATATTGTCATTATACAATTGTTGGTGAAGCATCTAGTATCATATAATCCGTTAACCACGGTAGACCCCAAAGAAGAGATACATTTATGGATTAAAGATATGGGCACTACTTGGGCAGCAATGGTAAATCAACAAGACACTTTTGTGTCACCTGTATCATTTTTATCAGGAACCTTTAGTCCAGTAGAAAGAGGGATGGAGACCATTCCCCGTTTCCTGGTAGCTGCAGTTGCGGCTGTTGAGAAATGGAGAGCGGTTATGCCTTTTGGCCCTATTATTATTCATTCTGACCATACCATCCACAACTTGCTGTCTACTAGCCAAGTGGCATTAACTAGTACGAGATTCGGTAAGTATCAGGCTATATTAATAGGACAAGATGTTCGTACTCAGCCATTGAATAAGGAAAATATCAAACGAATGGATGCATTGTTCCAATTAGAACAAGAGACTCAGGAACACCTAGATGGGTTAAAAGACATCCCAGTCTTTCGATTACTCATCTTTGAACCTCTTAGTGGAAAGGGAGACATTTGGTTTACTGATGGAGCACAAACAGGCGAGCATGCTTCATTTTCAGCACTTAAGGTTCAGTTAAATCAAGGAAACACTGAAATCTGTAAAAAGATTCAAAAACGATTGCCAGCAGGCACAACAGCTCAAGAAGCAGAACTAACAGCAGTATTAGAAGCTGTGAGACAATTAGGGACAGAAAGGAAAGGGACTACATACTGCCATTGTTTGGGTACCAGCTCATACAGGAGAACAGACATTTGAAGCAAAAGGGAATGATCTAGCTGATAAGGCAGCTAAAGAGGTACTTTCTACCATGATAGTTACCCGTGCTCATATACAGTGCACTGATACACCATATCCACCAGATGTCTCACAACCCCGAGAAAAACCAACCGAGACTGAAAAATTGAAATGGCAAAATTTAGATTGTAAAATGAATCTTGATAGAAGTAAATGGATACATCCTAGTGGGAAAATATGTATGTCTACTTCAGAATTAATTAATAACTTATATAATTGGCATGTTACATTACATTTACCAGCTTCTGACATGAGTAAAGCAATGGAAGTCTCATTTTGGCATCCTAATATGCTTTCTTATGCCACAAGAGTTGTACTAAATTGTTTAGTTTGTTCCAGAAATATAGTGCACAGGGGACCAGTTATTTCTCCTGGATCAATCCCAATACCGACGGGACCTGGAGTAGAATGGCATGTGGATTTCACAGATATGGTAATACCGGTAAAAGGTAAAAGGTATCTCTTGGTCTGGGTGGACGCTTTTACAAAATGGGTAGAAGCATTCCCTTGTAAAAAGGAAAATGCACAAGTAGTAATTGAAACTTTTTTGCAGAGAATATTGCCAGCACATGGCTGTCCTCAGAAACTTGTTACAGATAATGGTAGTCATTTTGTCAACGCTTTGGTCAAAGATATGACTGAATTGTGTGGGATACTGCACCGAAGGGTGGCAGTGTATAGACCTACTTCTAATGGCCTTGTGGAACGATACAATGGTCTTTTAAAAACCAGACTTAGAGTGCTATTACAAGCATTAAGTAATAAAGAGAAAAGATATACTTGGATGGATGTGTTACCATTGGCAATATTTCAATTGAGATCCCATCCCAGTACGAAATTACAGATTTCACCTTTTCAATTGCATACAGGAAGAGATCCAAGAGGGATCCCTGTGAATCCAATAGAAACAACTAATGAAGGAGTGACAGCTTATTGGAAACAAGTTAATCCAATAATTAATTTGACAAGAGATATGGCAATAGCCAAATCAAAAGAAGTGCCTAATATGACTTTTTGTTCTCATTTTGAAATAGGTCAGAAAGTACTTCGGAAGAATTTCACACACAAAACTTGGAAAGATCCTATCTACGTAGGACCATTTGAGATCAAGGAATTAACTCATACATCAGCAAGATTATCAGACCATACTACTTGGGTACATTTATCTGATATACGTAAGGCTCATGATCTAGGACTACCTGAGGAAATAGAAACCACCATTGTACCTCCAAAGGGCACTGATTAACAACATTATCAGTGTAAAAGGATTATGAAGGCTTTTGTAATCTGTTTGTTGGTAGGACTTACTTATGGACTCAATACATATGTTGAGAGAATTCAACATGCCTCAAAGACTCTTAATCTGACTAACTGTATTGTTTGCACTCCACTTGTCACTTCCGTACTTACCATTCCAGCACATGTTCATCCTTATTCTATGATTAAGTTACAAGGTATTCATAACTGTTTCAGTAATGGTACCTGCTATTTGGGTCTGGGTCATGAGCACAGGCAATATTGGACCAATGTTACTGCTCAACGCCTGCCTTCTTTGTTTGCTCATACTATTCCTGCACTAACTATTGGTGTCTGATAAACTCTAGTTCACTTCAGGGTAAGATGCCTAATGCTTTATGTAATTATACTTATGACATACAATCCCGAAATTGGACTGTGTTACAGGGATCCTATGTCATAAATCAGACTGCAACATCTATAGCTTGTGCTAACAAAATGTTCTGTAACCGGACGCTGACAACCTCTTATGTGACCTCTACTAACCTTACTCTTACAAATTTGACTTTCTTCTTTTCATTATGTCAATTTAATGCCTCTTCTATACAAGCCATTACTGCTATGCCTACTGCGTGTTCTTCACTTAAGGCACTAAATAATCCTATTTTTCCTTTTTCTCAAACTTATGCTTTATATCATAACCTAACTTCTCTACAGTCTTTACGGTTGGGAGATTATCTGTTATGTGATAATATCCTGTACACTTATCTTCCATCATGTTATAAGTTCTGCACTCTTGTTCAACTAAATTTATTTGATTTGATCATTCCATTAAATGACACATCACATAGTTCTAATAGTCAGAGACGACGTAAAAGAGATGTTTCCAGTACCTCCTTTAGTGCTTTAACAGGAGATGATCAAGCTTTACAATTAGCATTAGATTATATTAATAGTACATATCCAATGACCAAGACACGTTTAGATGCCTTGTCAGCCACTGGATGGCTTCCATTTGCAGGATCTGCCATTGCAGCTGAAATGGGTATGTCAATCAGACGTTTACAATCACTATTACATGTTGTAACACATGAATTAGATATAGCTATAACAGCACTTCAAGAGGAAATTGATGATACAGCAAGATATGCAATGCATACACGCATGGCGGTTGATTTTATGTTAGCCCAATCCGGAGGAGTATGCGGCATAGTGAATGATACATCATGTTGTTCAGTTATTAGAAATCAATCAATAATTGTGAAAAATGCAATGCAGCGCATCCTTTCACTGGCAAGAATTGAAGTGAGTGATTATAAGGGAATTTTAGACACATCTTGGTGGGATTCAATAACTGGATGGTTTGGATCCTTGAGCCCCTGGTTGAAAGGTCTGGTGTCATTTGTAACAGTCTTCATAATTGTAATATTGTTGTTACTTTGCCTTATCCCATGCTGTATGAAATTATGTGGGAAAATGATGACAAGGATAACAACTACCACTATGATAACACAGGGGGAACATATTAACATATATCCAGTACATGGACAAACAAAGGAAAGAATGGCATGTAATAAAATCTATTCAAAGATTAACAGTGAATAACACTTGACAGAAACTGTATGCTAGCTATGACGGCCTCTAGAAAGGGAGTAATGAGAAATACTACATCCCTATAGAGCTCAAACATGCTAGACATACTATAGTGTTTGCCTAAATATGTGAACACTGTACACAGTGTTCAAGGGAGGATTGTATATAATAAAACTGACAAAATGGAGTCACAAATATAAAATGGACTCCAGAAGTGCAGCTGGAATAGCTGACACTGAAAATCTGACATTATAATAACCTTTATCAAGAATGTACTGAGAGTCCTGAGAAAGAAGGGGGTAGAGGAACAGGATGTCTACAGCATGACCATGAGTTGAAAGTAAGAACAAAGGTTGGCAAGACATGTGAAACCTGTGTCTGATAGTACTGCAGAAGGGAAAAAAAGGGGAGAGAAAGTTAGACGCCAGATGGCTTGAGATAAATTAGTAAAGAGCTAAATAACATGTAAGGGATGTGTGATGATGCCAGAAATATATGTATATAAGAAAGGAGACATTTGTATTAGTAAGCAACTTCATCTCTGTAACTGATGAGATTGTTTCTCCGTACTTGCTTCCTATGTAATATTCTTGCATAGCTCTGTCATGGAATTGGCAGTTGAATAAAAAGAAAAAATTATACAACTTTTCTGCTTTCATTTTTTATTCTTTTTTGGTGAAAATACTCAGTAAACAGTTTAAACGAGGAGGTTTAAACATTCCCTATCACCACGTTTGTGAAGAGGGACCACATCTGCCGATCTCCAATCCCTCGGAACCTCTCCCGTCTCCAAGGATTTATTAAACAAATCTTTAAGAGGACCCGCCAGAACCTCTCTGAGCTCCCTCAATATCCTAGGGTGGATCCCATCCGGTCCCATGGCTTTGTCCACCTTTAGCTTTTCAAGTTGTTCATACACACTCTCTTCCGTGAACGGTGTTCTATCCACTTCAATCTCATTTGTACTTTTTGCAGTCCATCGCGGTCCTTCTCCAGGATTTTCTTCTGTGAAAACAGAACAGAAGTATCTATTTAGGAAATTTGCTTTTTCTTCATCATTATCCATATAGCGGTTCGCAGTATCTTTTAGTCTCACAATTCCCTTTTTAGTCATTCTCCTTTCACTAATATACCTGAAGAAAATTTTGCCACCCCTTCTTACATTTCTAGCCATTTGTTCTTCCGTTTGCGCTTTCGCCAGACGTATCTCTCTCTTGGCTTCTTTCAGTTTCATCCGGTATTCCTCCTCATGTCCCTTTTCATGAGTTTTTTTGTATTTCTGGAATGCCAACTCTTTAGCCTTTATTTTCTCAGCCACTTGCTTGGAGAACCATATCGGTTTCCTTTTTCTCTTGCTTTTATTTACTTTCCTTACATAAAGGTTCGTGGCCCTATTTATAGCTTCTTTCAGTCTGGACCACTGTTCTTCCACTTCTTGTATTTCCTCCCATCCCATCAGCTCCTTCCTCAGGTATTCCCCCATTTTACTAAAGTCAGCATGTTTGAAATCCAGGACTTTGAGTTTTGAGTGGCCACCCTCCTCTTCAGCCGTCATATCAAACCAAACCGTTTGATGGTCACTGCTGCCCAGGTGGGCACCCACTCGGACATTTGACACATTATCCCCATTTGTGAGTACCAGATCTAGCGTCGCTCCCTCCCTCGTGGGTTCTGACACCATTTGTCTGAGCAAAGCACTTTGAAAAGCATCCACGATCTCTCTACTTCTTTCCGATTTCGCAGACGGAACCGTCCAATCTACATCCGGCAGATTGAAATCTCCCAACAACAGCACCTCTCTTTTCTTCCCCAACTTTTGAATATCAGCGATCAGATCTTTATCTAGGTCCTCCAATTGTTTCAGATGTCTGTAGACAACACCCACATGGACAAAGGTTTTATCCTCTCTTTTTAAGGTGATCCATATCGCTTCTTCCTTTCCCCAGTTCCCTGTCATTTCAGTCGCTGTGATATCATTTCTCACATACAGAGCTACTCCTCCACTTTTACGCCCATCTCTATCCTTCCTAAAAAGATTATAGCCTGGTATGTTTGCATCCCATTCATGGGAACCATTGAGCCATGTCTCTGTGATTGCAACTATGTCCAAGTCTGCCTCCAAGATTAGGGCATGAAGGTCATGAACTTTATTGCTTAGACTGTGAGCATTTGTGGTCATCACTTTCCATCTACAATTCCAAGTATGTGTTTTGGTTTTAGTGATTTGGGGGTGTCTTTTCTCTTTGGGTACCTTCATATCTTTTTGTTCCACCTTCTTTGCTTTTTCTTTCTCTTCCGCCTCAGTTTTATTTTCAGGAGCATCACAGTGCTGTAGTGGAGCAAAAGAATTCTGTAGGTGCAAAACTTGTGAGGGCGGATGCTTCTGTGTCACATAACGAAGCCTGCCTGAGCCTACTGTGAACCATCTATTCTTAGGTGGTATTATCCTTTGAGGCAGTGGTGAGAATTTGGTATGATTCTGTGCAGTATGATTTTGTGCAGTCCTAGAAGTTGCTTTAAGTGCATTCAATTCCTGCTTTACTTTGCTGAGCTCCTGTTTTAAACTAGCAAGCTGAAGACAGATAGGACAAGCTTTAAGTCTCCAGAAGCTTGGTCTTGAAACTAAAGCACCACAATTATTACAGAGAATAAAAGTCATCTTGATTTGTTGAAATGGGTATGAACAGGTGTACTATGATGTGGTTGTAATTTGGGTGGGGTTAATTTATGATATGTAGTATATTTGGTAAAGCTATATATCTTGCCAGGTATTTGTGACCTGGATTGGCCACTATTGGAAACAGGATGCTGGGTTTGATGGACCTTTGGTCTGTTCCAGTGTGGCAATACTTATGTACTTAGACATCACGCCACTGCTCAGGGCCTCTAGAAAACATAATAAAGCTCTCAACAGAATACAGGTCAAAGAATGGCTCAGGGAGCAAGACAATTATGCCTTACACCGACCTGCTCACATTCATTTTCAAAAAAGAAACAAAATCATAGTTTCACAGGTGGATGCTCAGTGGCAAGCGGACCTGGTGGATCTGTCAGATCTGTCTCCTTTTAACCACGGCTATAACTACATACTGACGATTATCGACATCTTATCTAACTTTGCTTGGACCATGTGTCTAAAAACAAAAACCAGCCATGATGTGGCTAAATCCTTTGAAAAGGTATTTAGTTTAGGCCGCATGCCCAAAAAAATACAAATGGATAAGGGTAAAGAGATTTTAAATAAACCAGTACAGAAGTTACTGAAAAGAAAAGGAATCTGTCACTTTGTGACCAACAACAATGTAAAAGTGGCCATGGTAGAGAGGTTTAACCACAAACTAAAGTCTAAAATGTGGCAGTTCTTCATGTCACACAACACTTTTCACTGTACTTCAGGCTATGCAACATAGATATAATTGGAGTTTTCACAGAACCATAAGGGATAAATATCAACGTGATGCCTCTAAATTCTCCACAGGTATGGAAAATGATCTACAGAAGGAAAGCAAAACTAGAAATGGCCGTGAAACATTTTTACAAGGCGATCATGTAAGACTGTCGAAAACAAAAGGTGTTTTTCAAAGGGCTACGGACAGATTTAGACCGATAAGATATTTATAATCACAGATGTGTTAAAAAGGGGTCCGAAGGCTGTTTACAAAATACAGGATTATGACGGGGATACCGTGGAAGTTTCTTTTTAACCCATAGAACTATTAAAAAAGAAGTCTGACACTGACAGGGTCTACCATATTGAAAAAGTTTTAGAAGTAAAAGAAAGGGGTTGGAACAAAAAATGTCTAGTGAAATTTATTTATTTTATTTATTTGTTGCATTTATACCCCGCTCTTTCCCGCTCGGTAGCAGGCTCAGTGCGGCTTACATAGTATGGAATTACATAGTATCACAGAAAGAACACAGCTGTAGCAATAGTAGAGGTATGATGTGGTTGTTAGGTGAAATGGGCAAGGGATGTAGGGGTAGGAGAGATAGGAATGGTGTAGAGTGGGTTCATAGGTTAAGTCTGGTCATTTAGGTAGGCTTGTTTGAAGAGGTAAGTTTTTAGCAACTTCTGGAAGGGTAGATTGTCGCTAACTGTTCGAATGGGTCTTGGTAAGGCCTATAACAGAGAAGTTGGATGCGTAGTACGTTTTGTACTTGAGACCTTTGCAGTTGGGAAGGTGTAGATTGAGATATGTTCGAGAGGATTTTGATCCGTTTCTAGCTGGTAGGTCAATTAGGTTGGTCATGTAGCTTGGAGATTCTCCGTAGATAATCTTGTGAATCAGTGATTGGACTTTGAAGTTTATTCATTCGTTGACAGGGAGCCAATGGAGTTTTTCACAAAGAGGTGTTGCGCTTTCAAATCGTGATTTACCAAAAATGAGTCTGGCTGCCGTGTTCTGGGCGGTCTGGAGTTTTTTCAGGATTTGGGCCTTACAGCCAATGAAAATGCTGTTGCAGTAGTCAGCGTGGGTAAGTACAGTGGATTGTACCAAATTGCAGAAAGTTTTTAGGGGGAGATATGGTTTTACTCGTTTCAGCACCCACATCATGTTGAACATCTTCTTCGTCATGGCTTTTGCGTGAGTTTCCAGAGTTAGGTGATTGTCTAATGTTATTCTTAGGATTTTTAGATTGTCGGATATGGGGATTGAGACATCAGGGGTAATCAGGGTAGTTGGGAGGAGTGTAGCGTATTGGGATGAGAGGATTAAGCATTGTGTTTTTTCCTTATTCATTTTCATCTTAAAAGTGTTAGCCCAGGAGGATAAGATGTTCATGCCAGTAATTATTTTATCGGAGATTTCTGCTAGGTTGGATTGGAAAGGGATGAATATGGTAACGTCATCTGCATAAATGAAGGGGTTTAGTCCATGTTTAGATAGGGTCTTGGCCAAGGGGATCATCATAAGATTGAAGAGGATCGGGGATAGAGGCGATCCTTGGGGAACTCCACATTTTGATGACCACGCAGACGAGATTGTTGTGGTTGATTTGACTTGGTAGGATCTTGTGACGATGAAACTTTTTATCCATTTAATGATGTTTCCGCCGATCCCTATTTTGTCCAGTAGTTTTGTAAGAACGTCATGATTTACCATGTCAAATGCGCTAGATAAGTCAAACTGCAGGAGAAGTATGTTGTTTCCAAATTATATTTCTTGTTTGAACTTGGATATTAAGGTGAGTAGTACCTTTTCAGTGCTTTGTGCAGGCCTAAAGCCCGATTTCGATTCATGCAGTATGGAGAATTTTTGTATAAATTCGTTGAGTTGGGAGGTTACTCTGTTTTCCATTAGTTTGATCAGTAGAGGGATGGAGGCCACAGGGTGGTAATTGGTGATTGATGATGTCATTTGCAGGTTTCTTGGGGTTTTTTGGTATTGGTGTGAGTAGTATGTTTCTGTGCTCGGTGGGGAAGGAGCCCTGTTGAAGTAGGAAGTTAAAGTGGGTGGTGAGGTCTGTAACGAATCGTGCTGGCGCATTTTTTCATTAGTTGGGGCAGGGGTCCAGGTGGCAGTGTGACTTGGAGAGTTTGGATAATACTGTGAAAATTTCCTCAGTGGTAAGGAGGACGAAGTTTGTCCAGGAGCGGTCTACTGGGATTTCATCCATGTTGGGGTCCAGTTCGTCAAGGAAACTGTCAATGCTGGCATTATCTTGGGGAACTGTGTTGCACAGATTGATAATTTTGTCGTTAAAGTATTTGGCCAGCTGGTCGGCAGATGGACAGTTTGAGGATGAAATTGTGACTGGATCGGTGTTGAGCAGACTCTTTATAATTTGATATTGTTTTTTTATGTGTGTTCCGGTGGATGTAATCTGTTTTGTATAATAGGATCTTTTGGCTTGTTTAATGGCATTTTTGTAGTTCTTTTGTGTCTGCTTCCATACATTAAGGGTGATAGTGTTTTTTGATTTGCTCCAAGTATTTTCAAGTTTTCTGGTTTGTGTCTTTAGATTTTTTAATTCGTCGTTAAACCATGGTGAAGGGTTTTGTCTACGCAGAGTTTTGGAGTGTATTGGAGCGATTTCATCTAGAATAAGTCTGCACCTATTATCCCATTCTGTGAACCAGTGGTTTGAGTTTGGATCTGTTGACCAGTCATTGTCATAGATTTGTTGCCATAAAGTTTCTTTGTCTATCCGTCCTCTGGTGCTAATTGTTATGAGATTATCCTGCTTATAATCGAAATAGAAAAACGCCTATATTGTGACCCAAATCGGGAGATAGACGTTTATCTCACAAAAACGAATAAAGCGGTATAATCGAAAGCCGAATTTGGACGTTTTCAACTGCACTCCGTCGCAGATGCGGACAAAGTTGATGGGGGCGTGTTGAAGGCGTGGTGAAGGCGGAACTGGGGCGTGGTTATCGGGCGATCAGAGATGGGCGCCTTTCGCCAATAATGGAAAAAAAATATGCGTTTTTAGCGAGAATTTAGGGCACTTTTCCTGGACCCTGTTTTTCCACGAATAAGGCCCCAAAAAGTGCCCTAAATGACCATATGACCACTGGAGGGAATCGGGGATGACCTCCCCTGACTCCCCCAGTGGTCACATACCCCCTCCCACCACAAAATATGCCATTTCACAACTTTTTATTTTCACCCTCAAATGTCATACCCACCTCCCTGGCAGCAGTATGCAGGTCACTGGAGCAGTTATTAGGGGGTGCAGTGGACTTCAGGCAGGTGGACCCAGGCCCATCCCCCCCACCTGTTACACTTGTGCTGGTAAATGGGAGCCCTCCAAACCGCCCCCCAAACCCACTGTACCCACATGTAGGTGCCCCTCTTCACCCCTTAGGGCTATAGTAATGGTGTAGACTTGTGGGCAGTGGGTTTTGAGGGGGATTTGGGGGGCTCAACACCCAAGGGAAGGGTGCTATGCACCTGGGAGCTGTTTTACCTTGTTTTGGTTTTTTTTAAGTGCCCCCTAGGGTGCCTGGTTGGTGTCCTGGCATGTGAGGGGGACCAGTGCACTACGAATCCTGGCCCCTCCCACGAATAAATGTCTTGGAGTTATTCGTTTTTGAGCTGGGCGCTTTCGGTTTCCATTATCGCTGAAAAACAAAAACGCCCAGCTCAAAAAAAGATAAACGTCCATGTTTTTAGAAAATACGCTTCGGTCCGCCCCTTCACGGACCCGTTCTCGGAGATAAACGCCCATGGAGATAGACGTTTCCGTTCGATTATGCCCCTCTATGTGTTCTAGGCTGGTCTTTTTTTTGCCATTGTATGGACAGGGTCGCTTTGTGATGGTCAGACCAGGGAGAAGCAGACCAGTGGATGTCTGATAAGAGGAAGTTTTGTTCTGTGGAGTGTTTGTGGGTGATGATGTCTAGTGAGTGTCCTTTGAAGTGGGTTGGTTGCATTGGGGGGCGGTTGAAGTCACATAGTTGGAGGAAGTCTTTACATTCCCGAGTGTGGGCAGAGTTGGAGTCTTCTAGATGAAGGTTCAAGTCTCCAATTAATAATATATTGGAGTTGTTAATGCATGTGTTTGATATAAAGTCCATGAATATGGTTTGGTGGTTGTTCCAGTTGCTGGGAGGTCTGTAAAACAGTATGCAGGTTAAATGGTCGTATAGTGTGGGGCGATTAAGTTTGATTGAAGCAATCTCGAGTTGTGGTGAAATGGACTCTGAGATGGGTTCTGCAGAGAATTTGGATCTATAAATGAGTGCAATGCCTCCGCCTCTTTTGTCTTTTCTAGGCCAGTGTAATTTTTTTTTTTTTTTTTTAATAATTTTTAAATTTACAATTCAAGTGAAAACACTTGTCAAGAAATACAGATAAGCATATATTTTAACAGATAAATTTTTCAAGGCATATTTTAACAATCTTCTTTAGACCACAATTATTGTCGGGGGGAGTTTCATATTATTCCAGGAGAAAGAAAACTTTAAAGTAAAAATTAAACCAGCATATAGCTTTACACACCAATCCAGAAATCAAATTCAGTTAACCCCACTTAGATACTAGGTTGCCAACAATTTCTTGGAATTCACAAATGTTTTTAAATGCTCAGGATTGAAGAAGATATATTTAAGCCCCAAATACTTTATCACACATTTGCAAGGGTAGTTCAGGTAAAAGGAGGCACCTATTTCTAAGACCTCCTTTCTTATGGCTAAAAATGCCCTTCTTCGTTCCTGGGTCTGTCTGGCAGCATCTGAGTACATCCATATTTTCGCCCCACAGAACAGGGACTGTGCATTTCTAAAGAATAATCATCTAACTGCTTCCAAATCCTGTTCAAAAATAAAAGAAACGATTAAGGTAGTTCTTTCAGTCCTCATTTAAAGAGGACTCTCAGTGTAATATTTTATAGCTAGGGGGGCATAGATCATTTATGATGGGATCTTTTGAGTTTCGGACCCAGATTTCTGTGATGAAGAGTAGGTCGAGGTTGTCAGATGTAATCCAATCTGTGATCTTGCATTGATGTATCCCACTCGGACAGGTAGGTTTGGTTCGGCATTCTGAAGGGCGGATTTTGATAATTTGTCTAGTGGACTGTTTCCTGCAAAATCTATCTGTAGAATCTATACAAATAATGGCCAAAGACAAGCAAAACTAGGCAGACTTATCTGTGGTCTTTCAATATTGGAAGCTGGATTCAAAAGACCTCATGGGAGGCTCCAGTTCCCTCAAGTAGAATTTTAAACCACACCCAGGCAATTCAAAATTGTTTAGAGGAGACCAGGTGGGGGGAAGGGAGGGGGGCTTCAGCACACTTTTGATCAGAGGGAAAGAGCAATACAGATTACAAACAGCCTTAATTCCAGTGTTCAGATTGACAGACATCAATGAGATAATAAGCAAGCAAGTTTAGTAGAGCAAATAAACTTAAAACTAGTGGACTGTTTCCTGCAAAATCTATCTGTAGAATCTATACAAATAATGGCCAAAGACAAGCAAGACTAGGCAGACTTATCTGTGGTCTTTCAATACTGGAAGCTGGATTCAAAAAAATGGAGAGGGTGGCTTGAGAAATTTAACAGTTGGGTGCAGGCCACGGAGATACAAGACATCTAAGGGGTGTGCACGAGAACCAATATGGACGATGAAGGGTTCTACATTACAGTCCCTAGCAACACCTCTGCAGAAATATTTCCACAAAACACCAGTTCTAATTTTACAGTACGTTTAGCAAGACCTCCTGATCTACAAGGCCCTTGAGAAGTGGGTTTGGTGGAAATACAATTCCCACACATGTGGGACATTACAAAAGTTAAATTTTAAGTCTTGATGGTCTATGGCTTACTGAGGTAAACATTTATAGTACACAAAGGTTAATACTTGTACATGGAAAGTTTAACTGAAAGTATGAACACTGATGACCCCATCAGGTATAAAACCGTGATGAGAAATATGGGCGCATGGGTGCTCATCTGAGCAGATGAAGAATTCACGATCATTTTAGGGATAGAACCTAATAGTTTTACTAGTAGTGCAAGCTTGCCCACTGACATCAGAGCTGGTTTTAACACCTTGTACTTCTATACAGACATTGTGGAGCATCAGTTAGTAGTGGATCATTTTGTAACGCTGTTGTGCTGCATACCAGTTAAAGGGAAAAATAAAGTTTGTCACCTTCATATGTAATAAGCCCCATTATGTCCCTGTGAACAAGAACCACATTGATACTATTGCCTTTCAAATAAAGACGGATCAAAACAGGCTCGTCTCATTTTGCTACAGGAAGGTGAACTTCACTTGCGACATTGGAAAGTGAATGTATTTTAATATGGTAGCGATTAAAACTTACGGCGACCCAGCAGCATACAGAATTATGTAGCCCAGGCGGGTCATGGGCTCCCGGGTTTTATGGATCAACTGTTATATATGGAGCGGGGATTGGCAGTGTGTTTCGTAGTCTCATAAAAGCGCAACTGTTACCTCAGGGGCATTGAGATTGTTAAATCACTCAGGAAAAGCGCTGCTAGAAACATAGCCGAAGACGGGATGGGTCACGTTACCACTGCCAATCTGAATAACATGAACAACAACGCCAAGCAAACCGGATAAGGACTAGCGGTCATGCGAAAAGCCTTTAAAAGAAAGATAGGAGAGCAGACATTTTTAGGACCGCCCAAGCCCCTTAAAAAGAAAGAAACTGAACTGTATAGTGCCTCAGAAACCTAAGCGCAAGGCTAAGAAGAGAGTCGACGCTACAGAGTCAGAAGATATATTTTGAGAAAAATCAATGCTTTTGTACACAATGGCTCAGAAGAATGCGTTAAATGAGAACTGGACCTCTTACAATTGTCACCCACACAAACCAGTATTGAAAAAAAGCCTTTATCAGCCTTTTCGGAAACCGCACTGCTAGACTTTTACATAGCTGGTCATGATGAAGATTATTTGGATTTGAACAACACGTTGTTGTATCTGACCTGCAAGATCATGAAAGAAGATGGAATGGATATCGCAGGAGCGGCCAAAGTGGCGTTAGTAAATTATCCTATAGCCTTCCTCTTCAGCAAGCTGGACATCATGATCGGAGACAGGCTCATCAGTCAGAGCAACAACTGCTACCCTTATATAGCCCTCATAGAACTGCTTCTCAATTATGGCAAAGGACCCCTCAAAACGCAGTTTACGAATGGTCTGTTTTAAAAACACTCAGCCAGGAGACATGAGTTGAGAGACCCTAGCAGTTGCAATGCCGGTTTTACTTTACAGTTGGTAGCCAGTAGGTTGAATTACTGAGCCATTTACACAGCGATCTGTTTTTCCAAGAGTTTTACAGGGGTTATACTTTCCTGGCTTTTGATCTGTCACCTGACCAGGAAAGTGCAGATCACTACTCTTTGATCAAAAGTGATAATCTGTGCAGAAATCCGTTTTGCAAATGCTTTGCCCTGTACCGTAAACATGATCATCTACGGGGTGTTTGACAATGTAATAGAAAACCAGTGAAGAAATGCCCTGTTTGACTACATGTAAAACAATGAACACCATTTAGGACCCGTATGCTGCAGAATCATTTTTAGACATTTTATCCAGTGATTGGTTACTCTGGCAGCGCTTGCCATGGAGACCTTTAGCGTTAGTAGTAAATACCCACCCACATGACCTACCTGGTGAGCACTGGTTAACCATCTATCTCAGAACAGCGTCAGTGAGGTTTTTTATTCTTACGCACACCCCCTCTGATATTGTTTCCTAGCAGTATTATAGACTTTTTAAAGAGGCAACGTGAAACTATTGTGCACCACAAAAGACGGTTACAATAACCTATCGATTACCTGTGGTCACCACTGCATATTTTTCTTACACCACCATTGTAAAGACTTGTCTTTTAAAGATGGTTTACAATTATATTCTGAGGACCCTCTAAAAATGATGAAATGGTGTTATAGCTTGTGAAAAATAACAAAGAAAGTGCTGTGTGTGTAGATCTTTTCAAAATCTATTTTGTAACCTACAGAGATGCGTTTCCTACAAAGAGTAATATACTACAGACAGAGAGGGTAATACAGTATACAATCAGAGAAACCAAAAGAAAAAAGCAACACTGGGCCTTCAAGACTAGGACAACAGGAGTACTTTATTAGCCAGAGACCCAACACGGGCCGTGTTTTGGCGCCAACAAGGTGCCTGCCTCAGGGGTCAAGTTGTGGATGTAACAATCATGCAGATGTCAAAGCGTAAATGCCTTAGGAACAGTCAAGGTGGCTTGCATGAATTTCGCTGTAGCGCAAAAAAAAGTCAAACACGCTGTCTCCAGCAAAGAGCCTTCTCCTGTTTGAAATTCATGCAAGCCACCTTGACTGTTCCTAAGGCATTTACGCTTTGACATCTGCATGATTGTTACATCCACAACTTGACCCCTGAGGGCAGGCGCCTTGTTGGCGCTGAAACACGGCCCGTGTCGGGTCTCTGGCTAATAAAGTACTCCTGTTGTCCTAGTCTTGAAGGCCCAGTGTTGCTTTTTTTCTTTTGGTTTCCTACAAAGAGTGCCATATGGCTTCTAAATAAAAATTTGTAAAGAAATCACATTTCTCATGCCATGTGTCTGTGTACAAAGTATTTTTTATTACAACTGTACATATTACATATGTAACCACTGTCGTCTGTTCAATGCAAATGGTTTCTTATAGGGGAGACTAACGTATTAGGGGAGGAGTTTCTTGGGTTTTCCACAGTAGTGGTGAATTTTACAGAAACCTCAGAGGAGTTTTGTTTAAGAATTTCAAGCAAATACCTGTTGCTTGCACTGCTGATTACCACTGAGGGCATGAGGGCATATTGAATTCAGCCATGGAACTCATGAATTCCTCCCAACCTCTGGGTTTCTTTTGTTGGGAAAGAGGGTGAGTCTGAGTAGCCCCATAAACTAGGTCGAGCAGATTAGAACTGCTGTATACAAAAGTCCCATTGGCACCCCAGGTCACCATATCCTTGTTCCTGGATAGCCTATCGAGCAACACTTTGGTGTTTTTCCTATAATGTGCACCAATTCATTTTAACACTTCCTGAAAAACAGGGTCAGGAGGTCCATCATTATCTAGCGACGCCTCCGTCTGTTTAGGACTTTGTTTGGGAACATACAGGTTTATTTTTTCTCTTTCCCATTTGCCCTGTCTGGCAAATGACAGGTAGCACTGTAACACAGCTGAATAACGTTTGGCCTTTTCATAGGTTAGTCAGGAATTTTGAAGAATACCATTCATTGAGCCTTTGAACGGCATCTGTTCTAATATTTTCATTGGGTGCCAGAGGACCTCTTAAATGACTGAGCTGGGGACTAAGTACATATTTTCAGTGTATTGCATTACTGATAAGGCTTGTGATCAGCAGTAAGGCAAAGCTTAGCAAGGGTCCGATAAACCCTTAGACTGCGTCACCAGCTTCTTTTTTGTTTTTAAGAGGTATCCTTTTGTCCCCAAGACTCTTTATTGCATGCCTTTGTCTTTTCAGGTGCTGTGATAACAGTATGTTACCTTTAAGAGTGTTTAGGGCTATCTCCACTATAGAGGCTATTAAGTCATCCGAAGCAATACGGAGGAATGCCTTTCTCTGATGGGGTGAATCCTGAACTAAAAATTTTAAAAGCTCCAGAATCCTCTTCAGATGGCTAGATACGTTGTTGCCTGTGAGAGCGCAATGTGAGAGCGCAATTATAGCATTGGAAAAAGCATACATAAGTACATAATGCCACACTGGGAAAAGACCAAGGGTCCATCGAGCCCAGCATCCTGTCCACGACAGCGGCCAATCCAGGCCAAGGGCACCTGGCAAGCTTCCCAAACGTACAAACATTCTATACATGTTACTCCTAGAATTGTGGATTTTTCCCAAGTCCATTTAGTAGTGGTTTATGGACTTGTCCTTTAGGAAACCGTCTAACCCCTTTTTAAACTCTGCCAAGCTAACCGCCTTCACCAGTTCTCCGTCAACAAATTCCAGAGTTTAATTATGCGTTGGGTGAAGAAAACTTTTCTCCGATTTGTTTTAAATTTACTACACTGTAGTTTCATCGCATGACCCCTAGTCCTAGTATTTTTGGAAAGCGTGAACAGACGCTTCACATCCACCTTTTCCACTTCACTCATTATTTTATATACCTCTATCATGTCTCCCCTCAGCCGTCTCTTCTCCAAGCTAAAAAGCCCTAGCCTCCTTAGTCTTTCTTCATAGGGAAGTCGTCCCATCCCCACTATCATTTTAGTCGCCCTTCGCTGCACCTTTTCCAATTCCACTATATCTTTCTTGAGATGCGGCGACCAGAATCAAACACAATACTCAAGGTGCGGTCGCACCATGGAGCGATACAACGGCATTATAACATCCTCAAACCTGTTTTACATACCTTTCCTAATAATACCCAACATTCTATTCGCTTTCCTAGCCACAGCAGCACACTGAGCAGAAGGTTTCAGTGTACTATCGATGACGACACCCAGATCCCTTTCTTGGTCCGTAACTCCTAACATGGAACCTTGCATGATGTAGCTATAATTCGGGTTCTTTTTTCCCACATGCATCACCTTGAACTTGCTCACATTAAACATCATCTGCCATCTAGCCGCCCAGTCTCCCAGTCTCATAAGGTCCTTCTGTAATTTTTCACAATCCTGTCGTGAGTTAATGACTTTGAATAACATCGCTAGTTACTCCCATCTCTAAATCATTTATAAATATATTAAAAAGCAGCGGTCCTAGCACAGACCCCTGAGGAACCCCACTAGCTACCCTTCTCCATTGTGAATACTGCCCATTTAACCCCACTCTCTATTTCCTGTCCTTCAACCAGTTTTTAATCCACAATAGGACATTTCCTCCTATCCCATGACCCTCCAATTTCCTTTGTAGCCTTTCATGAAGTACCTTGTCAAACGCCTTTTGAAAATCCAGATACCAAGGGGGGGGTGGGGGCGGTCCGCCCTGGGTGCACGCCGCTGGGGGATGCCACAGCGCGCGCCTGTGGGCTCCGACTTTGTGAACGGGGCAGAGGGAGCTGCAGCGAACGAGCGAAGTTCGCAAAGTTGGAGCCCACAGGCGCGCGCCGCGGCACCCCCCCTAGCGGCGTGCACCCAGGGGGGTGTCATTTCGCCAGGGAGGGGCGAAGGTGTCATTTCACAGGGGGGGGGGTGCGCATCAGCGATCTGCCCCGGGTGCCATCCACGCTAGGAATGCCACTGACACAATATCAACCGGCTCCCCTTTGTCCACGTTTGTTTACTCCTTCAAAGAATTGAAGTAAATTAGTCAGGCAAGATTTCCCCACACAAAACACATGCTGACTTGGCCTCAGTAATCCACGTCCTTGGATGTGCTCTGTAATTTTGTTTTTGATAATAGCCTCTACCATTTTCCCTGGCACCGACGTCAGACTCACCGGGCTATAATTTCCTGGATCTCCCTTAATTGAAACCTTTTTTTAAAATGGACGTTACATTGGCCACCCTCCAATCTTCCGGTACCACGCTCGATTTTAAGGATAAATTGCATATCACTAACAGTAGCTCCGCAAGCTAATTTTTCAGTTCTATCAGTACTCTAGGATGAATACTATCCGGCCCAGGAGATTTGCTACTCTTCAGTTTGCTGAACTGCCCCATTATGTCCTCCAGGTTTACCGTGAAGTCAGTAAGTTTCTCCGACTCGTCTGCTTGAAATACCATTTCCGACACCGGTATCCCACCCAAATCTTCCTCGGTGAAGACCGAAGCAAAGAATTCATTCAATCTCTCCGCTACGTCTTTATCTTCCTTGATTGCCCCTTTTACCCCTCGGTCATCCAGCAGCCCAACCGATTCTTTTGCCAGCTTCCTGCTTTTAATATACCGAAAAAAATTTTTTACTATGTTTTTTTGCCTCTAATGCTATCTTTTTTTCATAATCCCTCTTGGCCTTCTTTATCTGCGCCTTGTATTTGCTTTGACACTCCTTATGCTGCTTCTTGTTATTTTCAGACGGTTCCTTCTTCCATTTTCTGAAGGTGTTTCTTTTAGCCCTAATAGCTTCCTTCACCTCACTTTTCAACCATGCTGGCTGTCTTTTGGACTACCGTCTTTCTTTTCTAATTCGCGGAATATGTTTGGCCTCGGCCTCCAGGATGGTAAGTTTTTTTTTTTTTTTTTAACCGTTCTTCTCATTTTATCATAGTCTCCTTTTTTAAAGTTAAACGCTAATGTATTTGACTTCCTGTGTATAGTTACTTCAAAGTTGATATCAAAACTGATCATATTATGATCACTGTTATCAAGAGGCCCCAGTACCATAACGTCTGTCACCAGATCATGCGCTCCACTAAGGACCAAGTCTAGAATTTTTCCCTCTCTCGTCGGCTCCTGCACCAGCTGCTCCATAAAGCTGTCCTTGATTTCATCAAGGAATTGTACCTCTCTAGTGTGTCCCTATGTTACATTTACCCAGTCTATATTTGGATAATTGAAGTCACCTATTATTATCACATTGCCTATTTTGTTTGCGTCTCTTTTTTTTTTATAATAATTTTTATTGACAAGAGGAATAAACACAGCCTTCAACCATATAATCATAAACCAACAATAGCACACCACAAGATATATATATATATAAATATACAAAATCTCACAAATCCATTGCTCTATCTGTATAACACATCAGTGCCACAACTTCTTAAATTCTAGTACAAATTCTGTGACCTATCACTACATAACATCTGCGTCATTCCCTCTTGTTCTTGTTTTTAGCTTTTCTCCCCCCACCTTCCCCACCCCCTCCCAGTCCAAGTACCCATGGCCTCCCCAACCCCCACAATCTCACACACATTCACCCATGTTTGCAGTCACACCCCCCCCCCCCGAAGACTGTCAAAAAACAACTACCAGTGCAAGCTCCAAGTACTTTCAATCTCCCTACTACAAGCCCCACTTAGATTAACTGCAAAATGCAGTCACAACTTCTTTTCCACAACTGATGTCCCGCAGACAGTCGTTCCCTTTCGCCCTCAAACTGCATCATCTCACCCCCCTCCCAACGTGCCATTTGTCTCATGGATGCATACCATTTGGCTAGGGGTGGGGGAGACATCCACCCAATGTTGTAGTATAACTTTTTTTGCTAACACCAGAGCCAGGAGCACAAACCGACACTTCAGGACAGGAAGCCCCTGATCCACTAAATCTGAATCCAATCCCATCAACAATATCCTGTAGTTCCAAGCTACCAAGAGTCCTACTACTTTTTCCAGATGTGCCAGCACCCCCGCCCAAAATGTCTGCAACACCCGACACTCTAGAAAGTGGTGTACCAACGTACCTTTCAGGTTCACACATTTATCACAATCCTCGGAATCCCACAGGCCCATTACCTTACCCCTGCTACGAGTGAGGTACACGAGATGTAATAGCTTTAATTGAGATTCGTGACAACTCACATTGGGGGTTAACCAATATGCCAAGTCAAAACATCTCTGAATCTCATGTACCGAGACTTCCATGCCTAGCATGTCACTCCACCTTTTTGCTAAGAAAACTAGAGTTGCATTAGGGACCCATGATTTACCTAGATGATACCAACAGGAAAGCTTATTATTCTGCACTGGCATCTGTTTAAATACCACATCAAGTCCTGTGAATACCGGGAATCGCCTATCCTCCTGGCGCAGTGAAAGCAAATAGTGTCTAAGCTGCATATATGAGAAAGAGAGGGCTCCAGGGATGCTCCATCTATTCTGACATTCTGCAAAGGTCAGAAGTGCAAGCCCCCTCCCTATTCCCAACTGCCCTACATATCTACACCCCTTCTTTGCCCACACTCGAAAAGGAGAATGACCCTGTCCCACTGGGAAATCTGGATTAGCCTGAATCTCTATAAACGGAGAGGGGCCCTTGTCTCCCCCCATCCGTTGGCGCCACCATACCCATGCTGCCCTCAGAGGTTTCAAAAGTGGAGAATGTTTGCCCCACTTATGTCTAGCATGTAAGGCGTTAAAAACTGACCATGGAAGAGCAGCAGTTTCCCACACCTCGGGATGCGAACACATAGTGCCCCATATGTACTTCGTGAATCCACTGGAGGAGTGCAGCTATGTTATACACTCTTAAATCAGGTAAATTAACCCCTCCTTCACTTCTAGACCTAGTAAGTTTACAGTATCCAATTTTGGCTCTTCGACCTCCCCAAATGAATGACGTAATCACACCCCTGTAAGCTGCCTCATCTTTGCCTGTTATCCATATGGGCATCATTTGTAAATTATATAAGATTTTGGGGAATAGCATCATTTTAACTAGCGCCACCCTACCCAGGAACGAGACAGGCAGCTCCCTCCATTGCTTGCACAACTGTTTAATTCTATCTAGCTTATCATGTATATTTGCTTTATACATCACACTAAAGTTTAAATGTAAGTACACTCCCAAATATTTAATCGGGCCCTTTGCCCAGATTAAAGGGAAATCCAGACTCTTCCTGCAAGCACAATTATCAGACAGCCCCATCGCTTCCGATTTGTCAAAATTAATTCTCAACCCAGAAAATGAACCAAATTGTTGAATGAGATCTATAAGTATGGGCAACCCCTTGGACTCCTTATCTAAGAAGAGGAGCATATCATCTGCAAAAAGATTTATTTTGTACTCACATTTTCCAACTTGAACACCCTGTATTTCTTTTTTTTTAATTTATACATTTTTATTAAGCAACCAACGTAACAACATTCTGCAGCCTGCGACTCCCACAACATTCCAAATTTCAAGTGATCAAACAATTTCCACAAGTCATTTTTCTCCCCATCCCTCTGCCACCCCGCACAACCACCCCCCTCCCTTCTCCCACCCCCCGCACCACTTCCTCCCTTACTCTTTGGTTTATCCAGCCCTTTTCTCAGCAATTCCAGCCAGTATTACCTCCAGATGTATCCATTCCTCAGCCGTTGGACTAAATTTCCCTCTACGTCTATCCGTCATCTTTTCCATGGCCGCTATCATCCTAAGTTTCTCCACCCAATCTTTCCTGGTAGGTCCCCTTGTTTGTTTCCATTTTAGGGCCACAATCGTTTTTGCCGCTGCCATACCCATACGCTTTATTCTACATTGCCACTTCTTCCCCCACCTATTGCCCCATCCCAGTAAACACCACTTAGGATCACAGGGAATCAAACTGCCCACTGCCTTAGTTAATAAGCCTGTTACTTCTCCCCAAAATACCTGCAATACCGGGCATTCCCACCATATATGAAAGTACGTTCCCTTCCCCTTCTCACATCTCCAACATGTATCTGAGGCATTCGGGAACATTGCTTTTAATTTATCTGGCGTATAGCACCATCTACTGAGTATCTTTTATGCATTCTCTTTGATGAGCACACATATAGAAGCTCTTTTAACTTCTAAGCATATTCTCCTCCATTCAGCTTCAGTGAGCTCTGCTCCCAGATCCCGTTCCCAGGCCAACATAAATGATAATTTTATAAACACCCGTCCCCTAATGTAGTCATAGAGTTTAGAAATCCCTTTCCCCCTCACATCTATGTCCCCCCCACAGGTTTTCAAATTTTTCATATGTATCTGGGCCATCCTTCAACCCTTTCTCTTTCGTTATATAGACTTTAAGATGTCCACGGATCACCAACAGGGCGTCCCATAAGGTCCCTTCCCCCACCTCACCATTATCATTTAATGCTAGATATTCTTTAATGGCTGATCGGGTATCCTGACAGTCCTCCTCATGTTCCAATAGGGCTTCATTAAGTCGCCACACCTTTTCAGTACCCTGTCGTCCCATATCCTTCAATAAAATCCATACTGGGGCGTGATCTGAAGCATGTTTGCTTTCTATCTCGGTGCTTTGTGTTGCTCCCCATAATGCTCTGCTGCACCAGATCATATCAATCCGAGCGTACGAGATTTGAGCATGCGAATAATGTGTGTATGTTTTTTGGGCTGGATGATGAAGCCGCCAAACATCAGCCAGGTCCAATTCCCTCATCCATTTAAGTAACATGCGTCTATTGGCTCCTCCCCCTCCCACCCCTTCTCTAGAGTGATCAATCTCTTCCACTGGGAAATTAAAATCCCCTCCCAGAATCTACCTTCCACAAAATTTACCAATTCTTGTCTAATGTGATCATAAAACTTCCCCTGCCCAACGTTGGGCGCATAAACGTTTATTAATGTGATTGGGCCTGTGTTTGTCCTCCCCTTAAGGGCTATACATCTCCCTTCCCCATCTTTGTAGACCGCTTCTTTAACAAATTGCAAGTGATCCTTCACATAAATTACCAGACCTCCCGTTTTGTTCCCTTTAGGATTGGCCAGCGTGTAACCTTCTCCAAGGCCTTTATTCAGTATTAGGTGTGAGTCTTGTGCCCTAATATGAGTTTCTTGCAAGAAAACTATGTCCCAATTCAATCTTCTTAACTTTCTAAAGATAACACTTCTCTTATTCGGACTGTTCAAACCATTTATGTTCCATGACCCCACCCTTAACCCCCCTCCCCCCCCCCCCCCCCCTCCCTCCCCCCCTGAACCCCCCCCCCTCCCAGCCATGGGCCTTCCCTGCAACTGGCCTCTTCCCACTCCGGCCAGTTTTGCCCCTTAGGAAATGAGCCCTCCCCAGATACCCATTTAATAACCTTTTAACTCAATAAACAGCATTCCCCCTCACTTTTCCCCCCTTGTTCAAGTCCCCCAAACTTCAACCAACAAATTTCCCCCTTTTTGCCCTGTAGGCCTTTCTGCTGACCAAAATTGTGTCCTACAAGATCATACTGCAGTCAAGTTCCATCTTCATTCTCAGGATCTGGTCTTTCCTCACGCTGCAGTGGGCGCTCCTTCTGCCCTGTCACCTTCTGCCAGCCATTCTGCTCCTTTCTGACAGGACTTCATTGTTTCTGCTGCTGCGCCCCCGCTGCCTCTCTCGGGAGATCTGTACATCCCATTTCTTGCAGTGTCTTCCATGCCCCCAAATGTGATTGTAGCCTGCGGGTGCTGTTCCCCACTGTGATTTGTATTCCAAATGGATGTAGCCACCGATACCGCAGTCCAGCCTTTTGGAGATAAGTGGTCACCTCTTTAAAATCTCTCCTCCTTTGTAGTGTTTTCTGAGCCAAGTCCTGGAACACTTTAATTTTTCCTGTTTTCCACTCTATTTCTCCCATGTGTCTCGCCTTCCGCCACACAGCCTCCTTCACTGTAAACTTGTGGAAACAGGCTATGATGTCTCTAGGCATTCCATCTCTTTGGGGCCCCAAACTCCTATGTGCCCTCTCAATTTCCACATGCTCCACTAGTTCTGCTGTCCTGCTGAAGCAAATAGGCACATATATCCTTTACTGTCTGTACTGCATCTTTAAATTGATCCTCCTCCGGGACTCCCTTGAAACACAGGTTACATCGCTTTGTGCGGTTTTCCAAATCTTCTAACATCATTTCCATCTCTACTTTGGTCTGCTTTTCCGTTTTAAAGGACATCTGCAGCTCCCGCACCTCTCTATTACCGCCTCCGTCTTTTCCTCTGTCTCTGCCAGCCTGTTTCCGATCTCCCTCATTTCCTCCTGCAGCTCCGTAACTGCTGTATGTATACTGCGCCTTGTCGCCACCAGTTCCGTCTTAATCTCTTTGAACCACCGAACAAAGTCCTGCTTGCTAATCTCTGTGTCACTCGCCTCGTTCTCCTCCAGGTCCGGGTCCGAGTCATACTCTTCGGCTGCCATTTTGGTGCCTCGTGTCACCACTCGCGCCCCCGCGCCTTTGCCTACATTTGGGGCCTCCGATGTATATTTAAATTTGGCCAGCTTTTTCCTTGCTGCCATCGCGCTTGGGATCTTATGGTTTGAGGGTATGCCGCTTCGTTTTAGTGGGGATAATGCCTTATTTCACTCCGGAGTTGAACTACTACTACTACTACTTAACATTTCTAAAGCGCTACTAGGGTTACGCAGCGCTGTACAATTTAACATAGAGGGACGGTCCCTGCTCAATGAGCTTACAATCTAAGAGACAAGTGAACGGACAGTCCGATAGGGGCGGTCAAATTGGGGCAGTCTGGATTTAGTGAACAGTAAGAGTTAGGTGCCGAATGCAGCATTGAAGAGGTGGGTTTTAAGCAAAGACTTGAAGATGGAGTGGAGGAGTGGCCTAGTGGTTAGGGTGGTGGACTTTGGTCCTGGGGAACTGAGGAACTGAGTTCGATTCCCGGCACAGGCAGCTCCTTGTGACTCTGGGCAAGTCACTTAACCCTCCATTGCCCCATGTAAGCCGCATTGAGCCTGCCATGAGTGGGAAAGCGCGGGGTACAAATGTAACAAAAATAAAATAAATAATGGGCAGGGAGGGGGCTTGGCGTAAGGGCTCAGGAAGGTTGTTCCAAGCATAGGGTGAGGCGAGGCAGAATGAGCGGAGCCTGGAGTTGGCGGTGTTGGAGAAGGGTACAGAGAGGAGGGATTTGCCTGTGAACGGAGGTTACGGGCGGGAACATAGGGGGAGATGAGGGAGGAGAGGTAGTGAGGGGCAGCAGACTGAATGCATTTGTAGGTAAGAAGGAGAAGCTTGAATTGAATGCGGTATCTGATTGGAAGCCAGTGAAGTGACCTGAGGAGAGGGGTGATATGAGTGAATCGGTTTTGGCGGAATATGAGACGTGCTGCAGAGTTCTGAACAGATTGAAGGGGGGATAGATGGCTAAGTGGGAGGCCAGTGAGGAGTAAGTTGCAGTAGTCAAGGCAAGAGGTGATGAGAGCATGGACGAGAGTTCGGGTGGTGTGTTCAGAGAGGAAAGGGCGAATTTTGCTGATGTTAAAGAGGAAGAAGCGGCAGGTCTTGGCAGTCTGCTGGATATGCGCAGAGAAGGAGAGGGAGGAGTCAAAGATGACTCCGAGGTTGCGGGCAGATGAGACGGGGAGGATGAGGGTGTTATCAACTGAGATAGAAAGTGGAGGAAGAGGAGACGTGGGTTTTGGTGGAAAGACGATGAGCTCGGTCTTGGACATGTTCAATTTCAGGTGGCGGTTGGACATCCAGGCAGCAATGTCGGATAGGCAGGCTGATACCTTTGCCTGGGTCTCTGCGGTGATGTCTGGTGTGGACAGAAATAGCTGGGTATCATCAGCATAGAGATGATACTGGAAACCATGAGATGAGATCAGGGCGCCCAGGGAAGAGGTGTAGATTGAGAAGAGAAGGGGTCCAAGGACAGATCCCTGGGGAACACCAACAGATAGGGGGATAGGGGTGGAGGAAGATCCATGAGAGTGAACTCTGAAGGTGCGGTGGGAGAGATAGGAGGAGAACCAGGAGAGGACAGAGCCCTGGAACCCAAATGAGGACAGTGTGGCAAGAAGTAAGTCATGATTCACAGTGTCAAAAGTGGCGGATAGATTAAGGAGGATGAGGATGGAGTAGTGGCCTCTGGATTTGGCAAGGAACAGGTCATTACAGACTTTAGAGAGTGCTGTTTCTGTCGAGTGAAGAGGGTGGAAACCGGATTGACGTGGATCTAGGATGGTATGAGAGGAGAGAAAATCAAGGCAGCGACTGTGAACGGCACGCTCAAGTATTTTGGAGAGGAAGGGTAGGAGGGAGATGGGGCGGTAGTTGGAGGGACAGGTAGGGTCAAGTGATGGTTTTTTGAGGAGTGGTGTGACTACGGCGTGCTTGAAGGTGTCAGGGACAGTTGCAGTGGAGAGAGAGAGGTTGAGGATATGACAGATGGAGGGGGTGACAGTATGAGAGATGATGTTAAGTAAGTTGGTGGGGATGGGATCAGAAGAGCAGGTGGTGGATTTAGATGAGGAAAGAAGGCGAGCGGTTTCCTCCTCGGTGATGACAGGAAAGGAGGAGAAAGAGGCCTGGGTTGGTTGGTTGAGGGAGAGGGTTGCAGGGTGAAGAAGAGATGGCTTGGTAGTGAACTCAAGGTTGATCTTTTGCACCTTGTCGCGGAAGTAAACAGCCAGTGATTGAGGAGAGAGCGAGGGTGGGGTGGGAGCGGAGGGCACTTTGAGGAGGGAGTTAAGGGTGGAGAAGAGATGATGGGGGTTGGAGTTGAGAGAATTGGTCAATTGGGTGTAGTAGTCCTGTTTGGCAAAGAAAAGGGAGGAGTGGAAGGAGGATAACATGAATTTGTAGTGAAGGAAATCTGAATGGGTGCGGGATTTCCTCCAGAGGCGCTCCGCAGATCGGGTGCAGGAGCGAAGGTGACGGATGCAAGGGGTCAGCCAGGGCTGGGGATTAGTACGCTTTGTGGGATGGGAGGTGGATGGTGCGAGGGTGTCCAGAGCAGAGGAGAGAGTGCCATTGTAAGCGGAGACAGCCTTGTCGACAGACTCGGAGGACATGATGGAGGGGAGGAGATTAGAAATATTAGAGGATAGCGCCTTGTAGCGCTATAGAAATGCTAAATAGTAGTAGTAGTAGATTCCTGGAGGTAGTGGTTAAAGTTGGACGGGGCTGAGGGGGGGTGAAGAAGTGTGAAGGTGATTAGGTGATGATCGGAGAGAGGAAGAGTTGAAACATGGAAATTGGAGGGCGAGCTGGAAGAGGAGAGGACGAGGTCAAGACAATGACCGTCTTGGTGAGTAGGGGTGGTGGAGCAAAGCTGGAGGTTGAAGGAGGATGTTAGAGTGAGGAACTGAGAAGCCTGAGGGTCGGACTGGTCATCAACATGAATGTTAAAATCTCCGAGAATAAGGGACGGACATGAGGGTTCAAGAAAGACGGAAAGCCAGGCATCGAAGTCGGTGAGGAAGGAAGAGAGGGGTTTATTAGGGGGGCGGTAAATGACAGCCACTCTGAGTGGTAATGGGTAGAATAGCCGGATGGAGTGAGCTTCAAAGGATGAGAAGCAGTGAGACTGCGGTAGGTAGATCGTGCTCTTCAATTAAGCAGCCATCTCTAGGAGCTGACATCACTTCCCCTCTCGAACACCCTGTATTTCTGCTGTCTGTCTGATCTTACAAGCCAGGGGTTCCAGGGCCAGGACAAAAAGCATAGGAGATAAAGGACAACCCTGCCTGGTACCCCTCTGTAACTCAAAGGACGGGGACAACCTGTTATTTATCAAGATTTGTGCTGTAGGACTCTTATACAAAGCTCGTACCCCCTGCAGAAATTCCCCAAAAATCCCAAATTGTGGTAAAACCCAAAAAAAGATGGTCCCAGAGTATTTTATCGAACGCTTTCTGTGCATCCAAGCTCACTAACAAGCTGTCACCTAGCTTTCCCCCCTTTTCTAATATTGCACTCGGCGCTCTCAGGATGTTTGTAGAGGCATATCGTCCTGGAACAAATACTGTTTGATCAGCGTGCACCAGAAAGGGCAACAGCTTCCCCAACCGAGCAGCCATAATGCCAGCAAAAATCTTAACATCCTGGTTGAGAAGAGAAATAGGACGATAGGAGCCCAGAAGCTCTTTATCTCTCCCCGGCTTAGGCAGAACAATAATTGATGCATGCGTCAGGGTTCCTGTGTTCTTTCCATCCTTGCATGTCTCAAATAAGGCGCTAAAGGGCCCTTCTATACGTCCCCCCAGTATTTTATAGAACTCAGGTCCCAGCCCATCAGGTCCTGGAGCCTTGGCTAATTTCAGCTTTTTGATAGCCAGCTGCAATTCACGCCCCTGTAAAGGCTCATTTAGAGAGTCTTGTTGCTCTTGTGTGAGAGTTGAAAGTCTAAGATCCCTAAAAAAATTATCCCTGACTTCCTTATCACACTGCTCTTCATCATACAAGGCTTTATAAAATTCAACAAAAGCTTGCTGAATGTCTGCCTCCTTATCCACTGCCTATCCCGTCCCCGTTTTAATGCGTGTTATCACCTGTTTTGCTGATCGATTTCTCACCATATTGGCAAACAATTTCCCCGTCTTATTCCCCCACCCGTGCAGACGGAACTTATAAATGTGGATATCTCGCAGAGCTCGCTTGTTTAATATATCATTAATCTCAATTTTTAACTCTTTAAATAGGGCCTGCCCCACCCCATCTCCTCTCACCGCTGCTGCTCTTACATCATTAAGCTGACCCAATTTATCAAGCAGTTCCTTCTCTCTCTTTTTACGCGAGCTAGCAGTGTATGCTATAATTTTCCCTCGCATTACCGCTTTCCCACTTCCCAGAGTATGCAAGGATCAATGCTCCCCATCATATTCTCTAAGTAGAGCTCCCATTCACGGGATAGGAACTCCTTAAAATCTTCATCTCTATATAAAGTCTGGTTCATACGCCAGCCCGATTTGGTCCTATCTCCCACTAATCCAATGTCCACCCGCACTAAACTATGATCAGAAACGACACATGATTCAATCTCTGCTGTCTGGCACACCGCAAAAAGGGAAGGGGCCATCAAAATATAATCGAGCCGTGCATGACATTTGTGAGAAAAAGGTATATTCTTTATCATCTCTCCATGTATCCACTAAGCCCAGATCCCGCTGTAGCAGTCCTATTCCCCTCTTGCCCAACCCTTTGGGCCGTACCTTCGGCGGCTCACAGTCCACTAAGGGGTCTGCTGTCAAATTAAAATCTCCCCCTACAAGTACCTGATAATCCTGCACCTGTGCCAAATTAGCTAACAATCCTAAATAGAATTTTTTGGAGTAGACATTTGGAACATAAACCGAACATAACACAACTTGAATGGTTCCTGTCCAAATCACCAATCTTCCCTCTGGGTCTTGTATTATTTTGTGGCATAATATATCTAAACCTTTACCAAACAGTATAGCCATGCCCCTTTCCTGCTATTATATGATGAGAACGCTACTTCACCTACCCAACCCTGTTTCAATTTAAGGTGTTCCGGGGCAGACAAATTGGTTTCCTGCAACATCAAAACATCAATTTTCAGCTGTTTCCCATAATGCAGTAGTTTTTTCCGTTTAATCGTGGAATGTATTCCATCAGCATTTAATGTACCTACCCTCAGACTACCCATTGTCCCATACCCGAATCAACCTCATAGCAAACCAATAATTCAACAACTTTCTTTTTTTTTTATATTCATCTTTATTGTCATCAGAACCAGACAAGCTTACAAACTTCAAACTCGTATACACTGCAATACATAACAGTTAAACGATACCAATTAAACTATAACAATTAGTAATCTTCGTACAGGCCCTCATATCCAGCCCGGTATTAGTCACATGAACTTTCCCACCCAAGCTCGTGGGCTCTGACATTTTCTTTTTATTCCCCCCTACCTAAGATCTCCTGCTCCTTATACACCACTATCCTAACCCATTCACAAAGAAAAACATCCATTCACAACTGCCCATAACCCCCCCCCCCATCCCTATCTTCTCCACCATCCCAAATCCCCCCTCCCCAACCTCCTGCATGGTACTTGATATGCTAATTCTCTTTTTGGTTACCAGCTCTTCAAATTTTTTCCAATAAAGTGCATACTCTCTGTTATCTGCATTTCAAGAGTATCTATACAAGGAAAACTCATATTTTGCCAAATCCTTAACCTTTGTTAACCAACAATTATATGGGATCACCTCCTCGCTTGTCCAGAACTGTAAGATAGCCTTTTTAGCTGCTAGAGTTGTCATGTATAGAAATCGTCTCTGAGGCTAGGAGAGCCCTTGTTCTATGAGGTCCCCCTGATCCCCCAGCAACAGTGATGGATAGGACTATTCCACCTCGACCTGGAGTACTGCATTCAGTGTTTTAAAAATCTCGTTCCATATAAGCAATGTGGGACACTCCAGAAATGTGTGAAGGAAGGTGCCTATGCCTGCTTGACACTTGAGACACTGATCTGATTCCCACAACCTCATTTTCATCCCCTTCTCCCTAGTAATGTATGCCCGATGAAGTAATTTAAACTGTGTTTCATGCCAATCTGCAGATTTGACCAGGTCCGCTAACGTCACAAACAGTAAATTAAATCTAGCGTGTGTATAGTCCATGCCCAGTTCCGCATTCCATCTAGCCAATACTCCCGTGCCCATACCCCCTCCCTCTGGGATGGCCATTTTCAACATCCGGTACCAATTTGAGAGCTTATTGCCCCCTGGAGACAATCGCAGCAGCATCTCATCCAGACCACCATACTTCCATAAGTCCCCATATTTCCCCCATAGGTTCTGCCAATAATGTCTAATTTGCATGTAATGCAGCATATTGTTATTCTGAACTTGCCATCTCTCCTTCACCTGTGAGAAGGTCAAAACACTTGTGCCCTCCGGTGAAACCAAATCCTCCAGTGTCACACAGCCCTTCCCCGCCCACCTTTTAAACACTGAGGGGCCCATTCCTGCCGGGAAGTCTACCAATCCCACCATCTTCAAGAACGGGGATGCAAAGGAACTCCGACCCTGTCTGCTCCTCCACCATTTCCAAGCAGTACGAAGTGGTGTGAGAAAACTAAACTGGCAGTTATATGGGGTACCCTTCCCCGGTGGAGTATGTAGTAGGTTTGTAAACGAATACGGGGAGCACCAGCCCTCCCACCACTGTGTAGGTGTGAATTTTGATTGACCTATCAGACCCTCATATATTATTCGCATTAAGGCTGCCACATTCGGAAATAAGCTCGGTGCTCACAAAGGTATTCAACACATCAATACAGAGAGGTTGTTTACCAGCACATTCAAACAGGGCCCAAATTACAGTATTGCCAAAGCCTGGCAAACCAAGGGATTGCCCTGAATCCTACAGGCCAATATCGCTATTAAATGTAGAAACAAAAATGCTGGCTAAAATATTGGCAAATAGGTTATCGCGGTTCCTCCCTGCTTTGGTGATGGAACCGCAGGTGGGGTTCACATGTGGTAGGGTAATAGCAAAAAACATGCGAAGAATTTGGGCGGCATTGGAAAGAGTAAAGATGGAGAACACCCCAGCAATGCTAATAAGTTTCGATGCCGAAAAGGCATTCGACAGAGTAGGGCGGGAATTCCTTTTCGGGATGCTAAAGGCATATGGTATTGCGGGATTCTTTACTAGCGCAGTGGAGGTGTTATATAATGTACCCAAAGCACAAGTTTATGCTAATGGGCAATTATCAGAGTGGTTCCCAATCCAGAGGGGCACAAGGCAGGGCTGCCCGCTATCGCCACTCCTCTTTATCCTAGCGATGGATCCTCTATTAAGGGAAATACAGAGTAATGTAGATATTAAAGGGGTCCAGATCAGAGGCATCACATTTAAGACAGCGGCCTTTGCAGATGACCTCCTGGTGTTACTAACAGAACCCCGAAGCTCATTACCATACTTGCTGGAAAGCTTGCGGGAGTACGGAGATTTCTCTGGCTTTAAATTAAATTACTTAAAATCGGAAGCCCTGGCAAACACGGAAGAACTAAAAAGTGGATGGGGTACAATGTTCCCTCTTCGATGGGCACCAGGAGAGTTCAGATATTTAGGCACCCAGTTAGCTATGGATACTTGGCAACTCTATGCCCTTAATGTAGCACAGTTACTAAAAGATACGAAGGATCAGTTGTCTAGGTGGTCTGCCCTGCCTCTGTCGCTCATGGGCAGAATACATGCATATCGCATGATAATATTCCCTCGGTGGCTATACATAATGCAGGCTATGCTGATCAGACTTCTGAGAAAAGATCTGGTACTACTCAGAAGATTGGTGGTATCATTTTGTTGGGCCGGCAAAAAACCTAAGATGAAGTGGCAACATTTGGTGGGGGCTCAGAAGCATGGAGGTTTAGGATTGCCAGATATGCAGAAATATAATAAGGCCTGCTTACTGCGTCACCTTAGAGATTGGATTTTGGGAACCAACACTTATACAGATATAGATCTAGAGAGAGCACACTTTCACCCATGGCATGTGAATTACCTGTTACATGTGACACAGAAAAAGATGCCGATAAGGGTTAGGCACAGTATACTATTAGAGCCTTTGAGATGGGTATGGAAAGATTTGTTGGTAGGATGGGGACAAAACCCGACCAGCAGCGTCTTGTTACCGCTGCATGGTAATAATTACTTCTCACCAGGTAGAGATAACAGTATTTTCCGGCGATTTAAGGAACAAGGAGTCACTCTCCTGGAGAGTTTATCAGGGAGGAGGGAGTGCTGCTAACAACTCAAGAATTCATAGGTACCTGTTCGGGGGGCTTAATGGCGCTTTTTGCATACCACCAGCTTCTTCATTATGTACAAAGCCTTCCACGGGCCAGTCTGCACCTTAGTTTTGGGAGGAAGTTGAGGGAGTTTTTAGAGGGTGATGCAGCGGGGCAAGTTTCAGTTTCCTGGTTCTGTAGACTTATGGAGAATACTCAGTCACCAAGGGAAGTAGCAGAAGTAGCAGCACATTGGAGTACAGACATACAGAAACCAGTACCTGAGACACTCATACGATGGTCATTGATGGGGATTCCTAAAATAGTACATAGTGCAGAACTTCAAGAATATCAATTCAGAACGGTACATAGAGCATATTTTTCCCAGAGGAGAGCCTTTCATGCAGGAGTAGTAGAGGAAGATAACTGCCTAAAATGCAAGCAGCCACGAGCCTCATTTACACACTGCATCTGGCTCTGCAGATATGTTAAATCATTCTGGCAGAAAGTGGAGAACTTTCTTAGAGGGGTCCTGGGGCATAGGACATGGGTCACATTTGAACGCATGATGTTTAATGTAGAGGGGCAAGAGGGAGGGGGAACCAAGGAAGCTCAGATGCTGACAAATAAAGCCTGTATATTGGGAGAAAATGTATACTAAACGGATGGGTATCAGACATACCTCCCTCTTATTGGTGTTGGAGGAATATGCTACACCAGCTTATGCTTTGGGAGTCTAGAAGGGCGAGATTGTCACCAAAAAGACAGAGGAAATTCTTGGGAATATGGCAACCATACCTCAACTGCATATCCAGTAGAGCACGCAGCCAAGTCCTGAATAGATTATCAGGGAATACAATGAGGGGAGGGGATTGTTAGACACTGATTGTCTTTTTCTATTGATCTGTACTCATCAATATCCAAGTTGTTCAAATTGGTTATATATAGCTGTTATCAATAAAAAGGTGAAACTTAGGGGTGGGGGGAGAAGAAATATAAAATATTGATGAAGAGAATGTTACTTTGCTCCTACGTGATTGTTCTGGTTCCATTGCCTGGTACATGGAGCTTGTTGGCTGTTTAACTTGTCGTATCATCAATAAAAATTGTTGAAAACTAAGGCTGCCACATTATAAATTCGTAAATCTGGCAAGTTAAGGCCCCCTTTTTCCTTATTGAGCACTAGCATCTGATATCCAATTCGCGCTCCCTTCTGCCTCCAAATAAATGACCGAATAATTGAGCGGAACATTCGTCCATCTTGTCTCTTAATCCAAATATGCATCGCTTGTAGCGGATACAACAATGTTGGTAGCAATACTATCTTAACCAAAGCTACTCTCCCTGACATCGAGATGGGGAGATCCCTCCATCTCTCACAGGTATGCCTGATCTTATCTATCTGGTCAAGAATGTTTCTCTTGTACACTACCTTGGGGTTCGTGCTCAGATGTATGCCCAAGTACCTCATTGTTGCACAGGTGGAACAGGGAGACTCCCCAAACTGGGAAGATCCCGGCCCCCCACCAATGGAAGGAGCTCCGATTTATCACAATTAAATTTCAATCCTGATATGCCCCCGAAATCTTTTACTATAAGCAGTGCCTGATCCAGGTGTTTAAATGCATCCGCCAGATATAATAAGATATCCGCAAAGAGGTTTATGCGGGTCTCCTTTCCCCCCACCACTAACCCCCTAAGCCTATCACTCTGCCTTATTTTAATCGCCAACGGTTCAATTGCCAAGAGGAACAAGAGTGGGGACAACGGACATCCCTGTCTCGTTCCCCTCTGCAAATCAAACCTATCCATTAATGTGTCATTGATCAGGAGCCTAGCCTGTGGTTTTGTGTACAAGGCCTGCACCCACTCAATGAATCTGCCCTGGATCCCATATTTCTCCATTACCCAAAAAAGGTACTGCCAGGAGATACTATCGAAAGCTTTCTCCATATCTAACCCGGCAATAGCTTCGTGTCCTGCCGTCCCTCTAAACAGATGGATAGCTGCCAGGGCCCTAGTAAGATTCATTGATGCGTACCTGCCCGGGACGAAGCCTGCCTGATCTTCATGAATAAGCCTGGGCAAGGATACATTCATTCTTTTGGCCAGTATGGCTGCCAATAGCTTAACATCTTGGTTTAATAAAGATATTGGGACTTCCGGTGATGCGGTGAGCGGGTCGGCAGCAGCTTAACTCGGCTCTGAGGTCCCTCGCTGTTGAGCGCTAACATTTATGAAGAAATAAGCTAAAACAACCGCCTACCACGATAGCGAACAGTGCACACACTGCATGGACAAGTTCCTCCACAAATCGCCGACGGAAATGGCACAGAAATCTTCAAAAAGAGAAAAAACTAAAGCGGGGGGAAGCGAGTCCAAAATGGCGGACGCGATCGCGGTCGCGGCACCAACTCCTATATTTACAGACAGCTGGAACAAATAACAGCGGCAGTAATAAAAGCCATGGATCCGCGCTGGAACTCACTATCAGAACAATTGGAGTCCTTCCAGGCAAGATTGGACAGCTTGGGGAAAAGAACTGGAGATTTAGAAACAAGAGTTTCAACCATTGAGGACGAAAATCAATCACAGACCCCAGATTTAGCTTTGTTAAAAAAACAAGTAGCAGAGCAAGCCCAGAAATTGGAAGATCTTGAAAATAGATCCAGAAGAAACAATATAAGAATAGTGGGCATACCGGAGAAGGTTCCAGAGAAGAACTTGGAAACGTGGCTGGAGGCATGGCTGGCAAAGGAGCTAGCAGTAACAGATTCTGGAAACCCCCTAGTGGTGGAACGGGCGCACCGCGTGGGCCGTAAAGATGACTCTAAAAATCGCCCCAGGGTGATTGTGGCGAAGATACTCAACTTTAAACACAAAGTGGAAATAATGAACGGATTTTGCCTCAGGAGAACAGAACTCGAGTATGAAGGACACAAGATATTGATTTTCCAAGACTACTCTCAGTCTGTTCAGGAACAGCGGAGAGGATTTCATCCGTTATGCTCCTGGTTAATTACCAATCATCTGAAATTTGCCTTGATGTATCCAGCCCGCCTTAAGATTATGTTCCAGGACAAGTGGCATCATTTTCATACTGTGGCTGCAGCTAAATCTTTCCTCACAGACAATGGGCATGCAGTGGAAGGCTGAGTAGATACATGTTAGATAATGTGCACTGTTATGTAAAATTTTGTGGTTATATTACAGAGTGGTGGTTGTCACTAAGGATGTTACAGGGAGCGCTGGGAGCGAGGGCCTCTTGCCTCTAACGGGAGAGAACATTCTGTGTTTGTTCACAGAATGACCGGGGTGCAAGATTGGGTATTGGGGAGAAGGGATGGGGGGGGGAGGAAGGGAGGGGGGATGGGAGTTGGATAAGGGGGGTAGGGTTGAGTATGGGGAAGGGAACAAGGAGGTTAGTGAGGAATGTCATGTGCTCCACAGAATGAAGACAAGGCCATTACTGCATAGGATGTGGAGAAGAGCCATCAGTATTAGAATGATTATTTACACAACTCACTGGGGGGAGGCTGGGTCCCCTGGGGAGAAGATCAAAGATGGAAATGGCTACTGGGGTACGTTAATAACAATGTATGGCACATATTAAGAAAACACGTTTCATCTCGTGGAATGTGGGGGGGATTACGTCGCCAGTAAAGCGGGCAAAAATATTAGCGGCACTGCGGCGACATGAGGCAGATATAGCTTGTTTACAAGAAACTCGTCTCTCAGAGGTAGAACACATGAAGTTAAAGAGGTCTTGGGTGGGAGAAGTATTCTCAGCCGCGGCAGATGGGAGGAGGCGAGGGGTAGCGGTCCTCCTTAAAAGGAGTGTGGCTGCTAAGGCAGAACTAATATCAAAGGACGAACAGGGAAGATACGTTTTAATAAAATTGTGGCTACAGGAGAAGGAAATGGCGTTGCTGGGTGTCTATGGCCCCAATATATATGAACCTACCTTTTACCAAACATTAATACGTCAGTGCGCAAAACTGCAGTGCCCGTTGATAGTATTGGGTGATTTCAACTTAGTGGTGGATCCAAAGCAAGACTGTTCAACTCCTAAAGGGGATACACAGGGAGGAAGCAAGGCAAAGGCGCTGAAGGTGTTTATGAATACCTTGGGGGTGCTGGATACATGGAGAGTAATGCACCCGGGCGAGAAAGAATTCACCCATTTGTCACGAGCGCATGGGACTCTATCCAGAATAGATTATATTATGGTAAGCAGAGAGATATTCCCAATGGTCTTACAAGCAGAAATAGGCCCTGAGGAGATATCAGACCACAGCATGGTGTGGGTGGACATGGAGGCGCCTAGCTATTTTCAAACTAACCGGGGATGGAGATTCCCAGGGTATCTTTATGGGAACAAAGAATTTGCGCAATTTATTGTAACAAAATGGGAAGATTATGCCAAATTCAATAGCCAGCATTCAGATAACCCCAGCTTATATTGGATGGCAGCGAAAGCGGTCCTCAGAGGAGATGTGATAGCATACGTGACGGCACGGAATAAAAAGATAGCTAGGGCTATAGTACAACTGGAAAAGCAGGCACAGAGGGCAAAAAGACAATACGCGGCTAACCCAAATAAAAAGACATGGGAACATTATAAGACAATACAAGTAGGCCTCAACTCATACCTGCATGAGAAGACCACTAGAGCGATGTTTTATCAAAAATACAGATTGCATAGGCATGGGAACAGAGCAGGCCCCTTACTAGCAAAATTAGTAATGAACTGGAAACCTCACCGGGTGGTCACAGCTGTGAGAGACAGTCAGGGGGCGCTAAGGACCAAAAATGAGGACATCAGACAAATATTTGTGCAATATTATTCTAAGCTATATCAGAAACAACAAACGATTAGAGAACAGTCTCTGGATACCTATTTGGGGGGGCTGGGTGTTCCGCGCTTACAAGACCAAGAAATTAGACAGCTGAATGAACCCATCCAGGGCCGGGAACTCCAAAAAGTGGTTAGAGGGCTGGCGCTATCCTCTGCACCAGGCCCTGATGGATTCTCGGGGGAGTTTTACAAGCTATTGCCCGAGGCTTCCCTGGGCGTCCTTGGGGCATATTATGATACTGTAGTGGAGGCTCGGAGGTTTCCGCGGTATGCAAACTCAGCGCTTATAACTCTGTTACCGAAACCGGGCAAGCCCGAAGACCAAGCTGAGGGCTATCGGCCAATATCACTACTTAATGTGGATAATAAAATATTGGCAAATATTTTGGCTGATAGACTAGCAAAAATTCTGCCGAGGCTAATCGGGGAAGACCAGACAGGGTTTGTGCGCAATAGACAAGCAGGTGGGAATGTCCGCAAGTTGCTCTTGGGAATGGCCCGTAGCAAACATGAGGAAGTACCAGCACTCCTTCTGAGCCTGGATGCGGAAAAAGCATTCGATAAAGTGGACTGGGAATTCATGTTTGATACGATGCGATATATGGGCTTTCATGGCTGGTTTTATGAGGCTGTCACTGCATTATACACAGAGCCCTCAGCTGCGATCCTTCTTAATGGAGTAAAAAGTGAGAATTTTCAGATATGCGGGGGGACACGTCAGGGATGCCCCTTATCGCCCTTATTATTCATCATAGCGCTGGAACCCCTGCTCAGAGCCATAAAATTGGAAAGGGCAATACAAGGGGCTAAGATAGGAGCCAATGAGATTAAGGTGTTGGCGTTTGCTGATGACCTGCTGGTCTTGACCACTAACCCTAATGAAGCACTCCCGATATTATTAAATATAATTGAGAGGTATAGCCAACTCTCGGGGTTCACCCTTAACCTTGCAAAGTCAACAGCCATGATGGTGCATGGGGAAGGGACTCCCAGCTCTAGGCAACTTAAGGTGAATTGGGTGGATAGCGAAATCAGGTATCTGGGGGTCCGTATACCAAAAGATTTAACCCAATTGTACCACCTAAATGTTTCCGGATTGATGAGGGACACATGCACAAGATTGCAATTGTGGCATGACTACCCACTTTCTTTGTTGGGCCGTATTGCTATAATTAATATGATGATAGTGCCTAGGTGGCTATATGTTTTTCAGGTACTTCCACTATTCCTGACAACTTCAGCGGAAAAGAAATGGACGAGAGTCATCCAACGTTTCCTCTGGCGGGGGAAACGGGCACGAATACCGTTGTGGATACTTCATACCCCAGTGGAATATGGGGGCCTGGGGCTTTTGAACATCAGACATTTAACAATAGCGAGTGGCATGCGCCACATAAATGACTGGCTCAGAGGAACGAGCTACTTTTCGGCCACAGCAATAGAAACAGCAGCGCTACAACATGTACATCCGGGATACATGCTGCATGCTTCAAAAGCGATAATAAGTAAGGAGTTTGTGGACACAGGAATCTTCACATCAGCACGAGCGGTCTGGAGATGGGTTTGCAGACTGCACCGCTTTTCAGCAAAGACGACACCGTACTTGCCCATATGTGGGAACTTGGATTTTCCACCAGGGCAGTTACATGGCGCTTACCGGAGATGGAAAACGCAGGGACTGACCTTTTTGGCACAGGTGTTGACAGCGGAAGGAAAGATTCAGCCCTTTGGGGAATTACAAAAAAGATATCAACTATTACCATCGGACATTTTTTACTATTTTCAATTGAAACATTACATCACCGGTTTACCCTGGGACGATTTGACTGAGGATGTCCAGGAGGAGTTGGCGGAGGCATATACCATCAGATCCCAGCAGAAGGTTCCATTGAAATTCCATCATAGACACACCTTAAAGATGCCAATACAGAACTTGACACTGGAAAGCTGGCAGAGGCATGGAGTGCGGAGCTGGGAGTAACTATAAAAGCTGCAACAGTAAAGGAACACATCTTGGGACTGAGGCAAATAACCCAATCCTCAAAACACTGGGAGATGCAGTACAAGGTAGCACTCAGAGCATATATACCGCCAAGGCGGGCCTTTCACATGGGCTTATCCCCAGATGGGGCATGCCCAAAATGCGGGGCTGTAGGAGCCACTCTTGGACATATGTTTTGGGTCTGCCCGCAAATACGTACCTTTTGGGACAGACTTTTGAAATGGATCTCACATGCTTGGAAGACTGGCTGGCAACCCAATCCGGAGATGCTGTTTGGAAAACTGCAAATACCTAAACCAATCCCACAAGGCATGCGTGAATTCTCACTTCGAGCTATAATTGTGGCCAAGTTAAACATTTTAAAATCATGGCTGTCCATAAAAGCTCCCTTGCTTCAGTCTTGGAGAGGGGAGATGATACAACTTATGAGATTTGAAAGGTTGGAAGCAAAACGACAACCCCCCGCCAGAGAGAAAAGATTTTTTCGCAGATGGGGCCCCTTTTTGGACACATTGACTCCTAGAGCGCGAGGCCAGTTACTGAACATGTGAAAAGCAAAGCACGGACTTGATTAACAGGTTAAGAGACTGAATTACCTCCAGGGGGGGGGGGGGAGGGAAAGGGTGGGTAGTAAAGTATGATTGTATATGTTTTCTGAAAAATTAATAAAAATCATTTAAACATAAAGATATTGGGCGGTACGATCCCACTTGTCCAGGGTCCTTTCCTGGTTTAGGTAACAAAATGATGTGTGCCAAATTTGTGTGTTGAAGCGTGGAACCCCCTCCCCCGGACAGACCATTAAACATATCCGCCAGTGGACCGGACACCTCCTCCACCAAGATCTTATAAAATTCTGGCCCGTACCCATCTGGACCCGGGGCCTTAGCTTGAGGGCCTTAATGCCCTTTCGGACTTCCTGCTCTGAAATCGGGGCGCTCAAGTTTGCTGCCTGTTCCTCAGATAGAAGCGGCATGTCTAGGCCTTGAAAAAAAACATCTCTTTGCCTTAAATTCAATGCTTTTTCTGCATATAAAGATTGATAGAACTGGACAAATTGTTGTTTTATTTGATCCGCCTGTTTATACTCCCTTCCCATGCTATCCCTTACCGAAGTAATTACCTGCCGCTTTCTGTATGGTCTCACCAGATTGGCCATAAGTCTACCCGCCTTATTCCCCCATTGGTATAGCTTATATCTTTGATAATATATGTCCATTTCGGCCCTCATACTAAGCAGATGATCAAGTTGTGCTCTTATTTTCAATAAGACTTCCTTATGAGACTTATCCAAGCTTCTTTCAAGCTCTCTTCGTGCCTTCTGGTACTCCGCGGATAATGCTAACAGCTCTGCCCCCCTCTTTTTTCTTTTTCTTAGCTGTATAGGCCAAAATATGGCTTCGTAACACCACTTTTGCCGCCTCCCAATATGTACCTGGGCTCACTTCTGGGGTTTCTACTACTACTACTACTACTACTACTTAGCATTTCTATAGCGCTGCCAGGGTTACGCAGCACTATACAAGTTTAAACATGGGGAAGGACAGTCCCTGCTCAAGAGAGCTTACAATCTAAAGGTAAAAAATATGTAGTCAGTGTAGGTATCAGGAATGGGAAGGTGGTTAGGTGCCAAAAGCAAGGGAAAAGAGATGGGCCTTGAGTAAGGACTTGAAAATGGGCAGGGAGGGCGCATGGCGTATGGGCTCAGGAAGTCTGTTCCAGGCATAAGGTGATGCGAGGCAGAAGGGGCGGAGTCTGGAGTTAGCGGTGGTGGAGAAGGGTACAGAAAGGAGTGATTTGTCTTGAGAGCGGAGGTTACGGGTGGGAACATATGGGGAGAGGAGGGTAGAGAGATAATGGGGGGCTGCAGATTGAGTGCACTTGGAAGGTCAATAGGAGAAGCTTGAACTGTATACGGTAGCCGATCGGGAGCCAATGAAGCGACTTGAGGAGAGGGGTGATATGAGAGTATCGGTTCACGCGGTAGATAAGACGTGCGGCGGAATTTTGGACAGATTGAAGGGGGGATAGGTGGCTAAGCGGGAGGCCAGCGAGGAGAAGGTTGCAATAGTCATTACGAGAGGTAACGAGCGAGTGGTTCGGGTGGTCTGTTCAGAGAGGAATGGGCGAATTTTGCCAATATTATAGAGGAAGAAGCGACAGGTCTTAGCTGTCTGATGGATATGGGCAGAAAAGGAGAGGGAGGAGTCAAAAATGACTCTGAGATTGCGGGCTGAAGAGACGGGGAGGATGAGGGCGTTGTCAACAGAGACAGAAAGGGGGGGAAGAGGAGAAGAGGGTTTGGGTGGAAAGACAAGGAGCTCAGTCTTTGCCATGTTCAGTTTCAGATGCCGTTTGGACATCCAGGCAGCGATGTCTGAAAGGCAGGCCGAAACTTTGACCTGGGTTTCAACTGTGATGTTGGGAGTGGAGAGGTAAAGCTGGGTATCATCAGCATAGAGATGGTACTGGAAACCATGTGATGAGATCAACGAGCCCATGGAAGAGGTGTATATCGAGAAAAGAAGCGGTCCAAGGACAGATCCTTGAGGGACCCCAACAGAGAGTGGGACGGGGGTGGAAGAAGAGCCATTAGAAAATACTCTGAAGGTGCGTTGGGAAAGATATGAGGAGAACCAGGAGAGGACGGAGCCCTGGAACCCAAATGAGGACAGTGTGTCAAGAAGTAAATTATGATTGACGATGTCAAAGGCGGCAGATAGGTCGAGGAGGATGAGGATGGAATAGTGACCTTTGGATTCGGCAAGGAACAGGTCATTGCAGACTTTAGCGAGTGCTGTTTCTGTTGAGTGTAGTGGGCGAAAGCCGGATTGAAGCGGGTCGAGGACGGCCTGAGAGGAGAGGAAGTCAAGGCAGCAGCTGTGGACAGCACATTCAAGTAATTTGGAGAGGAAGGGTAGAAGAGAGATGGGGCGGTAGTTGGAGGGACAGGTGGGGTCAAGTGATGTTTTTTTTGAGAAGTGGTGTGACTACAGCGTGCTTGAAGGTGTCAGGGACAGTGGCAGTGGCAGTGGAGAGAGAGAGGTTGAGGATGTGACAGATTGAGGGGTTAACTGTAGGAGAGATGTTGGTAAGCAGATTGGTGGGAATGGGATCAGAGGAACAGGTGGTGCACTTAGAGGAAGAAAGAAGGCGAGCAGTTTCCTCTTCGGTGATCTCAGGGAAGGAGGAGAAGGAGGCCAGGTTAGGTTGGTTGAGGGAGTGGGTTAAGAAGTCACAGGGAGGAGAAGGCTTGGAAGTGAATTCAAGATTTATCTTCTGCACTTTATCGCGGAAGTAGTCAGTTAGTGTTTGAGGAGAGAGAGGTGGGGGGGGGGGTGGGAGCGGAGGATACTTTAAGTAGGGAGTTGAGGGTGGTGAAGAGGCGACGAGGGTTGGAGCCAAGAGAATTGGTTAATTGAGAATAATATTCCTGTTTGGCAAGGAATAGGGAGGACTGGAAGGAGGATAGCATGAATTTGAAATGGGTGAAGTCTGACAGGGTGCGAGATTTCCTCCAGAGTCGTTCAGCAGAGCGGGTGCAGGAGCGAAGGTAACGGATGCAAGGGGTTAACCAGGGCTGAGGATTAATGCGCTTAGTGAGGCGAGAGACAGATGGTGCTAGGGTATCCAGAGCAGTGGAGAGAATTTCATTGTAGGTAGAGACAGCCTTGTCGACAGATTCGGAAGACGAGATGGAAGGGAAGAGAGTGGAGATGTGAGAGGATAGGGTAGGGGGGTCGACAGCTTGGAGATTCCTGAAGGCAGTGGTTATAGTTGGGCGAGGTTGAGGGGGAGGGTGATGAAGAGTGAGGGTGATTAGGTGATGATCTGAAATAGGAAGGACTGAGGTGCAGAAATTGGAAGGTGAGCCAGAAGAGAAGAGAACGAGGTCGAGACAATGGCCATCACGGTGAGTAGGGGTGGTAGAGCATAGTCGGAGGTTAAAGGAGGATATCAGAGTGAGGAATTTAGAAGCGTAGGAGTTGGATGGGTTGTCAACGTGAATGTTAAAATCACCAAGAATGAGGGATGGAGATGCGGGATCAAGAAAGACGGTGAGCCAGGCGTCGAAGTCAGTAAGGAATGAAGAGAGGGGCTTATCAGGGGGGCGGTAGATGACTGCAACTCTGAGTGGTAATGGGTAGAATAGCCGGATGGAGTGAGCTTTAAAGGACGAGAAGCAGTGAGACTGCGGTAGGAGGAGGGGTTGGAAACTACGGGAGGGCGAGAGAAGTAGCCCGACGCCTCCACCGCGGCCATCTGGGCGGGGAGTGTGGGAGAAGAGATAACCTCCATGACAAAGGGCCGCGACTGAGGCAGAGTCGTCAGGGGAGAGCCAGGTTTCAGTTAGGGCGAGCAGTTGGAGAGAACGAGAGATGAAGAGATCGTGGGTAAAGGGCAGTTTGTTGCAGATCGAGTGGGCATTCCACAAGACGCATGAGAAGGTGAGGGAAGAGGGGGGGAGGAGGGGAATAGAGACGAGGTTGGAGACATCACGGAATCATTTGCATGGATAGGAGGAGGATAGGTGAGGGGGGCCTGGATTAGGATTAATGTCTCCCGCGGATAGCAGGAGGAGGAGCAAGAGAGTGCGGAGGAGGGTGGGGAAGGTCGGGCGACGAAGGCGACGAAGACGGGGTGCACTTAGGAGGAATGGTGAAGGGTTAATGGTAGGAAGGAGGTGTTGGAGATTAAGGGCTAGGAAGGAGGAGGGGGACAAGAGAGATGGTGAGGTGGTGAGGGATGGGGGTGAATAGGGTATTGCCATAGCGGGCAGGACGGGAGGGAACACAGGTGGGCAATGAGTTCCAGCGGTGGACGGTGGTAAGGGGAGGGGAAAAAGATTAGGAAGGGACAGGGCAAGGAAGAGAATGTGGACAGGGGCCATAGGTAGTGATTGCGGTGTGACAGGTGTAAGTGTAGTGACTGAGGTGAGAAGCAGATAGATAGAGCGAAGAGCCGGAGGCTTGGAATTGGAGGGATTGATGGACTGGAGAGTGGGTAAGTCAGTGGCTGGCAAGTTAGCAGGCAGGCAGGCAAGTGAGTAGTGCTAGTTTCTTGATTTGTACAGAGACACAACTTCAAACTGGGTGGGGGTGGGGGGGACTAGCAAGGCTCCTTCCCCACCTCTTCTTTTCGTCACAGATCTGTATGTTTTTTTTAGATCTTTCCCTGGAAAAAAGGATGTTCACGTCTGACCAAATCTGACTCCATGGTGCATCCCAGCTTTACATGTTTCATATAGCTCTTATAGTCCGCCCACTTTTCCCTTAAATAATCTTTGAAATCCTTATCCCGATACAGAGACGGGGAGAATTTCCACACCCGCTCTCTACCTTCTTCCGTATATAATAAAGAAAGTGAAATAGCCGAATGATCGGATAGGGTGTTATCAAGTATGTGCGTTGCTTTTACTGTCGGAAATAAGGATTGTGCAACCAGAAAGTAGTCCAATCCTGAGTATCTATTATGTGGGAAGGAGAAAAAAGTGTAGTCTGTGTCATGTGGGTGTAAAAGCCTCCAAGTGTCCACCGTCCTCAATTGATTTATCAAGAAGTTAACCCCCCTATTCTCCATTCCTTTCCTTCTAGGTTTAACTGGTTTGCAGTCTAAAGTGGGGTCCGCTTGTATGTTAAAATCTCCCCCCACGATTAGCTGGTAGTCTGGATAAGACGCCACCCGTGCCACTATGTCACATTAGGGCCATAAAGATTACACAGGCAAATTTTCTTCCCCCAGAGCTCTCCCAGCACTATCACATATCGTCCTTCCTGATCCTGTAATACCTTATGAGCATTTAGAGGCAACTGTTTGTGTATTAAGATGGCTACCCCCCTCTTCCTACTGTTAAAGGAGGAATATATTACTTCTCCGACCCACCCCCTCTTCAATTGGCATGTTCAGAAGTAGTCAAGTGGGTTTCCTGTAAGAAAGCGATATCCGCCCCCTCTTTTTTCATCCATGTCAATATTTTAGTCCTCTTAGCTGGGGAGTGCATACCATCCACATTCATAGAGATAATTTTCAAAACAACCATCTCCAAGGAATCTCCGTAGTTAGCTTGACTTCTATACCCTTTGTCCAGCGAGCCTCCCAGCTGGGCCCGCCGAATTCAGTTACTCTCTGTGTTCTGTCCCCACACACTGGACTACCCGTGATTTTACCATGCAAGCATTCTATTCCTACTACCCCCCCCCCCCATGACTCCCCTTCCCTCTTTCTTCCCGCCCCCTTTCCCATACTCCCCCTCCCCCCCAGGCATCCTATCCCCTCCTATTACCCCTCCCCTCCCCCCACAACCTTTTTATTATGCCAGTGTCTCATCCTTCCCCTTCCCTCAGCCTAACAGCAAGAAACAAATATATAGAGCCCCCCCCCCAACCCCTCTGCCCAAACTTACACCCCCGTCCCCTACAACAGAACACCCAAAGTAGGTTGCAACACACCTAGCAAAAGGTAACAACAATTGATTAAACTATTAATGCCCTGGTCTCACTAAAGAAACATATCAGTTCTCACTATACAAGGCTGTTGTTAATAGTGCTATGTTGCTTTGTAGTAACAGAATCTATGGTACCAAACCCCATATCCCTCCAAACTGCTGCTGTGAGTCAATCAGGGACCCTCCCAGCCAGGCTTTTCCCTTAAGGTACCAAGAAGAGCTATCAGGAAACAGGGTCGTCACCTTCCCTCTCGTTCTATGCTGTTCTTCTCAGGAGTCCGCTGACTCTAGTTATTCTCCCTTGGGGCCTCTCTGTTCAAGCCTGCCAAGAAGTCTCTAGCTGCTGATGCTTCCGAAAATGTCAGTGCTTTCCCGCCATGCCATATTTTTAGCTTCGCAGGGTAAAGAAGTGAGAAGCGAACTCCTTTATTATATAACTGAGTACAGGTTGGAGCCATAGCACACCGGAGTTGCGCTACCATTGTAGAGTAGTCATTAAACAACAAGATTTTATGACCATCATATTCGAGCTTCACTGATCTAGAGCGTCCGTGTTTTAACAGCATTTCTTTTTCCCTCCAGTTTGTGTAATGCGCTATTACAGTTCTAGGTTTGTTGTCTCCCTCTCTGCAAATCCCAATGCGATGTGCTCGATCACATTGCCACGCGCCTTCCTTCCCGCCAAGGCCCAACTGTCTCGGTAGCCACTCACCAAAAAATTTGTATAGCTCTTCCTCTTGGACAGATTCTGGCAGCCCTACTACCCGCAAGTTGTTCCGGCGGTTCCGGTTCTCCTGCTCCTCTACTCTATCTTTCAGCGCCGCCGCATCTGATTGCAGGGCTGCTATTTGTGCCACTAGGCCCTGTGTGGTATCCTCCTGATTTGACACGCGCTGCTCCATTTCTATGAGCCGGCAGGACTGAGCGTCAAATTTTTCATTGATTTCCTCTACTGCCGACTGGATTTTGTTCAGCCGATCCGCCAACACCGCAGTCACCGACGAGGAGATCTCCCGCGCCCAGTCCCCTGCATTTTTCTCTATTGCGAGTGGAGACTCAGGAGCCAGCCCCATTTTGCCTGCCTTTAACACTGGGGAACCTTTGGTCTAAAGGCTTCCCTGGTTCTTTGCGGGCATGCTGTCCTTCGGCGCTCCCGGATTTCTCTCAACTTCTCAGGGACAGGGCTCGGTCCAATTTTGTTTTACTGGGGACCTTCGGGGTGCAGTAGGAACCAATATTTATCAGGATTTTTGCAGGTAAGCTACGGAGCTCCTCGTTCCCGCTGCTGCTCAGGAAGCAGTCATCACGTGACCCCCCAATTCAACAACTTTCTACCGGACAACATCCCAGCAGTGCTGTCCGACATAGAACTCTTATCATACTCTGCTGGCAGTCTGAGGTTCCACATTGATCCCATGTCTGTATTGCTCAACAGTCTCCCACTCATACACCCTCCCTCCCCCCCTAAGTCTCCCCTCACTCCCTCCACTGGCCCTCCCCCAAGCATTAGCTGCCCCCCACCCCTCCACCAGTAACTTAATATTGGCAATCTCCAACTAATCCAAACACTCCCTTCCATGTTTTCATCTCCCCAAACATACAAAAACATCCACACTTCCAAGCTCCACCACACAAGCCCTAATAGAACCCACATCACTTGTACCCATCCCCACCCTAACCTTCCTCCCCACTCAGTTGAGATCCCCTGTCTCCCAACCATTACCCTCATATATCCCAGCATCTAGCTCCCCTCCCCCTCAGCATAGAAACACTAATTAACTGGCCTCTTCGCTTTACAATCCCTGCTTCCCCACCTCGAATGCAAAACCCCTATGCAATTCCATTTCAAGGAACAACCAAATATCCAGTAACAACCATATACAAATTGCAACACGCTTTCAACAGTATTAACATCCCAACACAGCACAATACTATTATTTAAAGCCCTTCATCACAATGCGTTTGGTATATGCATTGTCTCGCTGATGTCACGGACACCAAAAAGACCGTCTTTAAGGTCACATCCTTCTCCGCAGCTCACCTAAGCGGCTCAAAGGGCCTTTAAAACTAACCCCAGGTTCCAGGCTGGACACGGAGCCCGCACGGGAGGATGGAGCTGAAGCACCCCTCTAAGAAACCGTGTCACATCCGGGCAAGCAGCCAGAGAGAGGGCAGCGACCTTCCCTCGAAAACATGCTAAGGTGCCACTTGAATATGCAGGGAATTATAGGCCAAGCCTTTTTGTAAACCATCCTGCAAAAAGTCAAGTATCGGCGAGACAGAAGCCCGCATGGGTGTGATCGCTTTAGAAGCACACCAAGCCTCAAATTGGCGCCAAATCCTGGCATAAGCCACGGAAGTGGAATGCTTGCGGGCCTGTAGGAGAGTGGAAATGACTTTACTGGAATATCCCTTGTCTCTCAATTGCGCCCTCTCAATAGCCATGCCATAAGACCAAAGCGGCAGGCGTCCTCCATGGTCACCGGGCCCTGTGACAACAGGTTCGGTACCAGTGGTAACGGTAGGGGATCCTCTACCAGCATCCGCTGGAGGTCCGCATACCACAGCCTCCTGGGCCAATCCGGGGCAATGAGAACCACCTCTCTTTGGTGAAGCCAAATCCGCAGGAGTACTTGCCAAGAAAGGGATCTGGGTGTCGTCGATAATACACTGAAACCTTCTGCTCAGTGTGCTGCTGCGGCTCGGAAAGCAAATAGAATATTGGGTATTATTAGGAAAGGTATGGAAAACAGGTGTGAGGATGTTATAATGCCGTTATATCGCTCCATGGTGCGACCGCACCTTGAGTATTGTGTCCAATTCTGGTCGCCGCATCTCAAGAAAGATATAGTGGAATTGGAAAAGGTGCAGCGAAGGGTGACTAAAATGATAGCGGGGATGGGACAACTTCCCTATGAAGAAAGACTAAGGAGGCTAGGGCTTTTCAGCTTGGAGAAGAGACAGCTGAGGGGAGATATGATAGAGGTATATAAAATAATGAGTGGAGTGGAACAGGTGGATGTGAAGCGTCTGTTCACACTTTCCAAAAATACTAGGACTAGGGGGCATGCGATGAAACTACAGTGTAGTAAATTTAAAACAAATCGGAGAAAATGTTTCTTCACCCAACGCGTAATTAAAGTCTGGAATTTGTTGCTGGAGAACGTGGTGAAGGCAGTTAGCTTGGCAGAGTTTAAAAAGGGGTTAGACGGTTTCCTAAAGGACAAGTCCATAAACCGCTACTAAATGGATTTTGGAAAAATCCACAATACCAGGAATAACATGTATAGAACGTTTGTATGTTTGGGAAGCTTCCCAGGTGCCCTTGGCCTGGATTGGCCGCTGTCGTGGACAGGATGCTGGGCTCGATGGACCCTTGGTCTTTTCCCAGTGTGGCATTACTTATATACTTATAAGGGCCACGGAGGGAAAACATACAGGAGGCCCTGAGGCCAGGGTTGAGCCAAGGCATCAAACCCTGCCAAGCGAGGATCTCTCCGTCTGCTGTAGAAGCACGGGACTTTGGCATTTGTGCTTGACGCCGTAAGATCCATTACAGGCTTTCCCCATTTGGCACATATCTGCAGGAATACTTTGTCTGCAAGTTCCCATTCTGCTGGGTCGATTTGATTCCTGCTCAGATAATCGGCTTGCATGTTGCTCTGACCTGCAATATGAGCTGCTGACAGAAACTGCAGATGAAGCTCGGCCCAGTGGCAAATCTGCACGGCCTGCGCTGCTAGTGCTATGACCTGAGTGCCTCCTTGACGATTTATGTAGGCTACTGCTGTTGTGTTGTCTGACAGAACTCTAACAGCCAATCCTTCCAGGGTCAATTGAAAGGCCAGAAGCACCTGGAAAATCGCTTTCAACTCCAAGCAATTGATGGACCACTCCGACGCCTCGGGTGTCCAAAGACCCTGGGCATGCCTTCCCCAGCAATGTGCACCCCAGCCCTTCACGCTGGCATCTGTTACCACCAGGCACCAATCGGGGAGCACTAGCGGCATTCCTCGCTGCAGCATGCTGTCTGAGAGCCACCACTCCATACTGAGCCGGGCCGCAGGGAGCCACATGAGTCTGCATTGATAATCCTGAGATATTGGAGACCACCTTTGAAGCAGGGACCACTGCAGAGGTCTCAGGTGCGCTCTCGCCCAAGGCACCACTTCCAAAGTGGCCGTCATCGACCCCAACAGCTGGACTATGTCCCAAGCTCATGGGCGAGGCATCCTCAGGAGCAGGCGGACCTGGTTCTGAAGCTTGCACTGCCTTTGCTCGGGTAGGAAAACCATCCCTGAGGCTGTGTCGAACCGGATCCCCAAATATTCTAGAGATTGAGAGGGGGTCAGGTGACTTTTGGCTATATTGACGACCCAGCCCAGAGATTGCAGTACTGAGACCACTCTGGCTGTAACCTGATGACTCTCTTCTGCAGAGTCTGCTCTGATGAGCCAATCTAGGTACGGGTGAACCCGGATACCCTCTTGCCTAAGAAAAGCAGCTACTACCACCATTACCTTGGAAAAGGTTCGGGGAGCTGTGGCAAGGCCAAAAGGCAAGGCCCAAAACTGGAAATGTTTTTCCATCACCGCAAAACGCAGAAACCTCTGGTGCCGGGGCCAAATTGGTATGTGCAAGTAAGCTTCTTCCAGGTCCAGAGACGTGAGAAACTCTCCTGGCTGTACCGCCGCTATGACGGAGCGCAGGGTTTCCATGTGAAAATGCCGCACGTTCAGAGACATGTTGACTTGTTTTAAGTCCAGGATAGGCCGAAAAGACCCTCCTTTTCGCAGCACCACGAAGTAAATGGAGTAACGGCCAGAGCCGCATTCGGCGGGAGGCACGGGGGAAACCACCCCTATGTGAATCAAGCCTTGCAAGGTCTCCTCTACCGCTGCCCGTTTGGCGGCAGAACCGCATCGGGACTCCACAAACACGTCTCTTATCGGGGCATTGAATTCTATTCTGTAGCCTTCTCTGATCAGGTCCAAGACCCACTGATCTGAGGAAATCTTGGCTCACTCCTCAAGAAAGAGGAAAAGTTGTTCTCCTATCACAGGAATCGAGGAGGGGGCCGGCGCACCATCATTGAGAGGGTTGCCCTTGAACTCCAGATCTTGAGCCTGCTGCTGCGGAACATTTGTCCGCGCGAAAGGAGTTCCTCTGCTGAAAACGGGCACGCGAAGTGAACTCAGCAGAATGCCCCGGGTGGTACCTTCTAGCTTCACGGAAGCGAGGTCTGTAAGAGGAGGGAACCGCCTGACCCTTGGAAGAAGGCCGCGGCCTATCCTTGGGTAAGTGCTGGGGTTTTGGCATCCCCCAGGCCTTTCACAATTTTCTCCAACTCCTCACCAAACAGAAGAAGGCCTTGAAAGGGCAACTTCACCAACCTTTGCTTAGAGGCCATGTCAGCTGCCCAATGCCGTAGCCACAGAAGACGGCGAGCCGCCACCGCTACAGCCATCTGTTTAGCCGAAGCTCTGACCAGGTCATTAAGGGCGTCAGCCAAAAATAATAAGGCCGACTCCATCCGCAGTGCCACTTCCGTAAGGGGCTCTGCTCCACTGCCTGTTGTAACCAGGCGAGGCAGGCTCAGGCAGCATAGCAGCTGCATGCAGACACCAGGGGCGTATCTGAACTGCGGCGGTAGGGGGGGACCAGGGCCAGAGTAAGGGGGCACATTATAGCCCCCCCCCCCCCCGCCACCACTGCTGCCGCCACCGCCATTGCCGATCCCCCTTCCCCCAGCCACTGCCATTGCCAACCTCCCCCCGCCGTTGCTGTCGCCTACCTTCGCTGGCGGGAGACCCCAACCCCTGCCAGCTGAGGTCCGCTTCCTCCTGCCACTGCTGGCTGCCTTTAAAAGAACTCCTTCAGCTGGCGGGGGACCCCCAACCCCCGCCAGCCAAGCCGAGGTCCTTTCATTTCTTCCACTGCAGTCTGCAAAGCTGGCGCCGAAAGTTTCTTCTAACGTCGCTGCACGTTGTACGTGCAGGACGTCAGACTCAGAAACAGAATTCTGTTTCTGAGTCTGACGTCCTGCACGTACAAAGTGCAGCGACGTCAGACTCAAGAAACCTTCGGCACCAGCTTTGCAGACTGCAGTGGAAGAAATGAAAGGACCTCGGCTTGGCTGGCGGGGGTTGGGGGTCCCCCGCCAGCTGAAGGAATTCTTTTAAAGGCAGCTGGCAGCGGCAGGAGGAAGCGGACCTCGGCTGGCGGGGGTTGGGGTCCCCCGCCAGCGAAGGTAGGCGACAGCAACAGCCGGGGAGGGTTGGCGACGGTAGGGGGGTCCAGGGCGAAATCTGCGGGGGCCCAGGCCCCTGTGGCCCCACGCAGATACGCCCCTGGCAGACACCCGTAAGGATAGGCCTGAAATTTCAAAGAACCGTTTCACAGCTGCCTCCAGGCGACGGTCCTGCATGTCCTTCAGGGCAACGCCTCCTTCCACTGGGAGGGTAGTTTTCTTTGTCACAGCCATGACTAGGGCATCCACTTTAGGCACTGCTAGGCGCGCCAAATGCTCCTCACTTAGAGGGTATAATTGCCCCATAGCCCTGGCGACTTTCAAAGGCCCCTCGGGGTCAGCCCATTGAGCCGTGATAAGCTCTTGGATGGAGTCATGCAAAGGAAAGGCTCGAGCAGGCTTCTTAGGACTTGCCATCCTCAGTACTCCCAGGGTCTTCTATAGAGAGGACCTGCAAGGCATCAGTAATAAGCGCTGGCAGCTCATCGTGGTGGAAAATCCTCACCGCGGAAGGATCATCTGGATCCGGTGGCAATCCTGCACCTTCTTCTGGCTCTCCACGAAGGTCTGCCAGACCCCTCAGAGTCCTCACATCCCGACCACAGGGGGGAAAAAGGGGGTACGCCACTCTCTGAAGGGGAATCCACCCTTCTGCGCTTGTCTTGCGGTCATCTGTCATGGGAAAACGCACCTGACGGTAATCCAAGGCCAGACTCCACTGGAGGGGATACAGAAATCAGGGCCGCAGAGGACCCCTGCGGAAGAGCTCTTTTTAACATGTATGCATTATGCAGCAATAAAACAAATTCAGGGGAAAATGGCTCACCCTGGCCTCCTGGTTCCAGTCCAGGGGAAACAGCTCTTTTATTAGCCTCTACATGAGGCGCCCCTCCAGGCTCAAACCCCTCCACCTCAGCAGGGGCCGCCCCATGCTGTTCCAAAATGGCGCCCACTGCCAGCTCCACGGAGCGAGAAGGAACATTGCTCGCCATGCTTGGGCCGGCTCTACAGTCTGAAAAGCACGCCTTACAGAGCCCCGCTGCAGATTTGCGCTTGCCACAAATGGAACAGCGCTTTACTTTCTCAGCAGCCATCGCCGAAAAACAGCAGAAATTCAAAATGGCGGATTCGCGCCAAAATCGTCCCAAACGCGGGCCCTCCCTGGAGGAGCTACAAAATGCTCTTACCTCACCAGACCGAGTCTCCGAGCTCCAGTCATGCTGCACAATCAGAAGAAAACCTCTTTTCTGGGATCGCAGCACCAAAACGCAATGCGACTTTTTTTTTTTTAACGCTGTGAGGAAAGTTTGAGGCAACAGCGAAAGAGGCAAATTTCCAACTCCGGAGGATCAGTAGCGTGGGAAAGGCAGGGAAAGGGCGAACATATGTGCCTGCATCCACAGCGTGGGCAAAGACAGGGACAGGGCTTGCCTATTTGTCTACTTCCACATCGGGGGCAGGGAAAGGGCTAACCTATTTGCCTTTAAAGTGGGCACCATCAGCCACAACACCCCTGCTACAACTGGCAAAAGCACAGGAGCCACCCCAGGCAGATTTTCTGAAGGAGCTTGAACAAGCTGCAACCACCCTGCTGGGGAGATAGAGAATACTGAAGAGGCAGAAGGAGCTAGCTGGCCATGAGGCACTATGGTTTTTCAGTGCTCTCTATCTCCTCATGCTGGTTGATGGACACAACCCTCTCGTAATGGATTCATTTGCTTGATGACAAGGAATTTGACATTAGTAAAGCATAACTTTCCGTTGCCAGGAGTATGACTCTTCCTCATCAAGCCATGTTTATGACCCAGTGGCATACCAAGGGGGGGGGGGGGCGGTGAGGGCGGTCCACCCCGGGTGCATGTCGCTGGGGGGGTGCCGCACGCCTGTTGGCTGAGTCAGCTCATTCCCTCCCTGCTGCTCCCTCTGCACGGAACAGGTTACTTCCTGTTCCGGGGCAGAGGGAGCAGCAGGGAACGAGCAGACTTGGAGCCAACAGGCGCGCGGCACCTCCCCACCAGCAGGTAAAAATGCACCCGGGGGGGGGGGGGGCGCATCGGCGATCCGCCCCGGGTGTCAGCCAGCCTAGGAACGCCACTGTTATGACCAGCAAAATCTCTCCTTAAACAAACTCACTGGTCTCTAATTTCTCAAATTATGCTGAAGTCCTTTTGGAAAAACCTTGAGTTCTCAGGTACAGTGGCAAACGTTTAGTAAGCTACAGATACTAGTAGGAATCTTCAAGTTCATATTTGTTTTCCCAGAGATGGTCACACTTGGGTTACTTCAGAACTCTGAGAAGAATACCACTGTTAGTATATATATGTATTTGACAATATCATCAGAAAATCTGGAAGCCAAAGGAGTCACTTTAGACTTATTTTTATTATGTTATGATAACTTATGGTAGCAACATAGAAAATTACTGTGGGAAATTGCTCGTTTTACAAAGGATCTTTGTATAGTATATGCAAACTGAAAGCAAAGATTTAACAGATTATCTTCTTAGAAATCTAGCTCTTACTCTTCACATAGCTTTGGTGGCCTACACTAGGTTTCATGAAGAAGGTCATAAGGTAGGCAAAGGAATCAGATTGGTCTTCACCCAAAATGTGTCCATAGTTCCAATGCCCTGGGTCATAAATACATTTTTTGCTGTTAGCATGTTTTTTTTTTACCACATCTGATATATAAAATGTAGGAAATTTGCTAGACTTTCTCTGAATTTCTTCACAAGACGTTTTGTCTTCTTTAGCACCCTCACCATCCAGTGTTTTGGAAAACCAAAGAAAAATGTCATGACAAAATGGTACAGACTATAATTAAGAACAAAATGACAGAGAATATTCAAAAGCATGGATTAATGAGACAAAGAAGGGCATAATCGAATGGGGCACCCAAGTTTTGCTGAGCACGTCCTTGTAGGACGTCCCCGCGAAGGGACGGGGAAACCCGTATTATCGAAACAAGATGGGCGTCCACCTTTTGTTTCGATAATACGGTTGGGGACTCCCAAATCTCAACATTTAGGTAGACCTTAAAGATGGTCGTCCCCAGTTTTCAGCGATAATGGAAACCGAGGACGCCCATCTCAGAAATTACCAAATCCAAGCCATTTGGTCGTGGGAGGAGCCAACCGGGCACCCTAGGGGGCACTGCAATGGACTTCAGAAATTGCTCCCAGGTGCATAGCTCCCTTACCTTGGGTGCTGAGCCCCCCCAAAACCCACTCCCCACAACTGTACAACACAACCATAGCCCTAAGTGGTGAAGGGGGCACCTAGATGTGGGTTTCTGGTGGATTTTGGAGGGCTAGCTGTTTCCTCCACAAACGTAACAGCGGGGATATGGGCCTGGGTCGCCAGTCTGAAGTGCACTGCAGTATCCAATAAAACTGCTCCAGGGACCTGCATACTGCTGTCAGGGAGCTGGGTATGACATTTGAGGCTGGCAAAAAAAAGTTTTTTGTTTTTAGGGTGGGGAGGGGGTTAGTGACTACTGGGGGAGTAAGGGGAGGTCATCCGCGATTCGCTCCAGTGGTCATCTGGTCAGTTCGGGCACCTTTTTGAGGCTTGGTCACAAGAAAATATGGACCAAGTAAAGTCGGCCAAGTGCTCATCAGGGACGCCCTTCTTTAGTGAAGGGAAATCTTGCCTCACCAATCTACTACATTTCTTTGAAGGGGTGAACAAACATGTGGATAAAGGTGAGCCGGTTGATATTGTGTATCTGGATTTTCAGAAGGCGTTTGACAAAGTACCTCATGAAAGACTCCAGAGGAAATTGGAGAATCATGGGATAGGAGGTAGTGTTCTATTGTGGAATAAAAACTGGTTATAAGATAGAAAACAGAGAGTAGAGTTAAATGGTCAGTATTGTCAATGGAGAAGGGTAGTTAGTGGGATTCCCCAGGGGTCTGTGCTCGGACCGCTGCTTTTTAACACATTTATAAATGACCTAGAGATGGGAGTAACTAGTGAGGTAATTAAATTTGCTGATGACACAAAAGTTACTCAAAGTCATTAAATCGCGGGAGGATTGTGAAAAATTACAAAAGGACCTTACGAGACTGGGAGACTGGGCGTCTAAATGGCAGATGATGTTTAATGTGAGCAAGTGCAAAGTGATGCATGTGTAGGGTTACCATTTTGTGTCCTCTGAAAAAGAGGACACATGTCACGCCCCCTACCCCGCCCCCGCCCCGCCTCATGCCACGCCCCTGCCACGCCCCCTTCAGGTCCGGGTTCCGCCCCTATTCCCCCCCCCCCCCCGTCACATAGTCCCCTCCCCCCCTCACTTACTGTCTAGCCCTGGTGGTCTAGTAGCGTCTTCTCTTCGGGGCAGGAAAGAGCCCCCTCTTTCCTGCCCGGAGCGCTGCCTGCCCTTGCCTGCTGCATCCTCCTCGGTATGGCTGGGGATTCAAAATGGCCACCGAGAGTTGAAGCGGCCTCGCGAGAGTTCAACTCTCGGCGGCCATTTTGAATCCCCAGCCAGACCGAGAAGGATGATAGACAGGGGAGGCAGCGCTCCGGGCAGGAAAGAGGGGGCTCTTTCCTGCCCCGAAGACGTCACTAGACCACCAGGGAACATGGTAAGGAAGGGGAGGGGAGGGGACGGGAGACCACGCGCCGATCGCCCGCCCACACGCCCACCGCACGCACGCGCCTGCCCGCACCCGCGCCCACGTTTGTCCAGAAATCCGGACAAACGTGGGCGGGGGCAAAATCCGCCGGACGCCCCGGACATGCCCTCAAAAAGAGGACATGTCCGGGGAAATCCGGACATATGGTAACCCTATGCATGTGGGAAGAGGAACCTGAATTATAGCTACGTCATGCAACGTTCCACGTTAGGAGTCACGGACCAAGAAAGGGATCTAGGTGTCGTCATTGATCATACATTGAAACCTTCTGCTCAGTGTGCTGCTGTGGCTAAGAGAGCAAATAGAATGTTAGGTATTATTAGGAAAGGAATGGAAAACAAAAATGAGGATGTTATAATGCCTTTGTATCGCTCCATGGCGCAAACGCACCTCAAATATTGTGTTCAATTCTGGTTGCCGCATCTCAAAAAAGATATAGTGGAATTAGAAAAGGTGCAGAGAAGGGCGACGAAAATAATAAAGGGGATGGGACGACTTCCCTATGAGGAAAAGCTAAAGCAGCTAGGGCTCTTCAGCATGGAGAAAAGGCGGCTGAGGGGAGATATAGAGGTCTATAAAATAATGAGTGGAGTTGAACGGGTAGATGTGAAGCATCTGTTTACACTTTCCAAAAATACTAGGACTAGGGGGCATGCGATGAAGCTACAATGTAGTACATTTCAAACGAATCGGAGAAAATTTTTCTTCACTCGTGTAATTAAACTCTGGAATTCGTTGCCAGAGAATGTGGTAAAGGCGGTTAGCTTAGCAGAGTTTTAAAAAGGTTTGGACGGCTTCCTAAAGGAAAAGTCCATAGACCGTTATTAAATGGATTTGGGGAAAATCCAATATTTCTGGGATAAGCAGTATAAAATGTTTTGTACTTTTTTGGGATCTTGCCAGGTATTTGTGACCTGGATTGGCCACTGTTGGAAACAGGATGCTGGGCTTGATGGACCTTTGGTATTTCCCAGTATGGCAATACTTATGTACTTATGACTTTGCAGCTTGCTGGAGACTAGCAAGTCTACAAGATTTTTTTTCTTTTACATTCACACTGTGCATGAGGCCTCTGCAAATTCAGTAATGGTGATTTGCTACAGTTTAGTTTGTTAATTTGCGTTAGCATCACTTCCAGATTCAGTGAATTTCTGCAGTTCCTTTGAATCACATGAAGAATGGTCTTTTTATGTATATAAAATATGAATACATTACAGATGGCTGAGAAGCACATTTTCATTAAAGCCCTATGAAGCTGTCACACTGGCTCCTGAAATGTATGAGTACAAACTTAAAATATGACTAAGGAAACAAAAATATGACTAAGGAAATAATTGTGAAAATCATAGATTAGGCCAGAAACATGCTAGTAGGTATAGGACTCTACAGAAGCTAGAGCCAATAAATAATACACTGCAGAATTCAGTTGGATTTAAATTAATTACCAAAATGTCTAGTGATTGTTTTGGTCTGATAACAACTAAGGCACACAAGTTCCCTGACAATGTTCACACTTTTAATAATCTGTGGAGGGTCAAAAGCAACTGTGCCAATGAGTTGTGGACACTGTCAAGAAGAAGTGGAAGAAGCAAACCCTGCATACCCCCAGCTAGCTCCTCCACCTCCACATCCAGTACAGGGTGCTGCTGTAGAAGGGGGTGAATTTTGGTATACTGTAATTAAAAGGGACAGTGGCTGTGCTACTTGATTTAAAAACTGCTAGCTAATGTTAAACAGTCACCATTGCTCTTCTAAAATGAGAGGAAAAAAAGTTGAAGTGAACCAAAAAAAGAGAGGGTCACAGCCAAGAGAGTACTATGGGCCAACCAGCCAGTCACATACCACAAGGCTAGACATTACCAACTTTCTGTTATTCATTAAAATATCAATAGCAAATTAAAGTTATCATGTTGTTCCTATCAGCTCATGCCTGAGTTTACTGAATAGTTGGAAAAAGGGTATTATCCTTTTCCCACTTCTGAGCCTAATCACAGAGCTTCCATGAAGTGAGGAACACAAGCAGTCTGTACAGAAGGGAGGTGATTGCTGAGGGAAGACGAAGAAAACCAATTCCTTCCTAACCCTGACAGTATGTATTTAGGGGCCCTTTTACTAAAAAAAACGTTAAAACAGGCTTTGCACGTTTTAATAAATGACTTTCCTGCACACTAAGTTACTACTACTACTTAGCATTTCTATAGCGCTGCCAGGGTTACGCAGCGCTGTACAAGTTTAACATGGGGAAGGACAGTCCCTGCTCGAAAGAGCTTACAATCTAAAGGTTACAAACTATGTAGTCAGTGTAGGTATCATGACTGGGGAAGGTGGTTAGGTGCCAAAAGCAAGGGAGAAGAGATGGGCTTTGAGTAAGGACTTGAAAATGGGTAGGGAGGGCGCATGGCGTATGGACTCAGGAAGTCTGTTCCAGGCATAAGGTGATGCGAGGCAGAAGGGGCGGAGTCTGGAGTTAGCGGTGGTGGAGAAGGGTACAGATAGGAGTGATTTGTCCTGAGAGCAGAGGTTACGGGTGGGAACATACGGGGAGAGGAGGGTAGAGAGGTAATGGGGGGCTGCAGATTGAGTGCACTTGAAGGTCAATAGGAGGAGCTTGAACTGTATACGGTAGCGGACTGGGAGCCAGTGAAGCGACTTGAGGAGGGGGGTGATGTGAGAGTAACAGTTCACGCGGTAGATGAGACGTGCGGCGGAATTTTGGACAGATTGAAGGGGGGATAGATGGCTAAGCGGGAGGCCAGCGAGAAGACGGTTGCAATAGTCAAGACGAGAGGTGACGAGCGAGTGCACGAGGGTTCGGGTGGTCTGATCAGAGAGGAATGGGCGGATTTTGCTAATATTATAGAGGAAGAAGCGACAGGTCTTAGCTGTCTGCTGGATATGGGCAGAGAAGGAGAGGGAGGAGTCGAAGATGACTCCGAGATTGCGGGCCGAAGAGACGGGGAGGATGAGGGCGTTGTCAACAGAGACGGAAAGTGGGGGAAGAGGAGAAGAGGGTTTGGGTGGAAAGACAAGGAGCTCAGTCTTTGCCATGTTCAGTTTCAGATGCTGGTTGGACATCCAGGCAGCGATGTCTGAAAGGCAGGCCGAAACTTTGGCCTGGGTTTTGACCGTGATGTCAGGAGTGGAGAGATAAAGCTGAGTGTCATCAGCATAGAGATGGTACTGGAAACCATGTGATGAGATCAGCGAGCCCAGGGAAGAGGTGTAGATCGAGAAAAGAAGCAGTCCAAGGATAGATCCTTGAGGAACCCCAACAGAGAGTGGGATGGGGGTGGAAGAAGAGCCATTAGAAAATACTCTGAAGGTGCGTTGGGAAAGATACGAAGAGAACCAGGAGAGGACGGAGCTCTGGAACCCGAATGAGGACAGTGTGTCAAGAAGTAAATTATGATTGACGGTGTCAAAGGCGGCAGATAGGTCGAGGAGGATGAGGATGGAATAGTGACCTTTGGATTTGGCAAGGAACAGGTCATTGCAGACTTTAGAGAGTGCAGTTTCTGTCGAGTGAAGTGGGCGAAAGCCGGATTGAAGCGAATCGAGGACGGCCTGGGAGGAGAGAAAATCAAGGCAGCGGCTGTGGACGGCACGTTCAAGTAGTTTGGAGAGGAAGGGTAGAAGAGAGATGGGGTGGTAGTTGGAGGAACAGGTGGGGTCAAGTGATGGTTTTTTGAGAAGTGGTGTGACTACAGCGTGCTTGAAGGTGTCGGGGACAGTAGCAGTGGAGAGAGAGGTTGAGGATGTGACAGATTGAGGGGTTAACTGTAGGAGAGATGCTGTTAAGCAGATTGGTGGGAATGGGATCAGAGGAACAGGTCGTGCACTTAGAGGAAGAAAGAAGGCGAGCAGTTTCCTCTTCGGTGATCACAGGGAAGAAGGAGAAGGAGGCCAGGTTAGGTTGGTGGAGGGAGTGTGTTAAGAAGTCACTGGGAGGCAAAGGAAGTGAATTCAAGGTTTATCTTCTGCACTTTATCGCGGAAGTAGTCAGCTAGTGTTTGAGGAGAGAGTGAGGGGGGAGTGGGAGCGGAGGGCACTTTAAGTAGGGAGTTGAGGGTGGTGAAGAGGCGATGAGGGTTGGAGCCAAGAGAATTGGTTAGTTGAGAATAATATTCCTGTTTGGCAAGGAATAGGGAGGACCGGAAGGAGGATAGCATGAATTTGTAATGGGTGAAGTCTGACAGGGTGTGAGATTTCCTCCAGAGTCATTCAGCAGATCGGGTGCAGGAGCGAAGGTAACGGATGCAAGGGGTTAACCAGGGCTGAGGATTAATGCGCTTAGTGGGGCGAGGGACAGATGGTGCTAGGGTATCCAGAGCGGTGGAGAGAATTTCAATTTAGGTAGAGACAGCCGTGTCGACAGATTCAGAGGACGAGATGGAAGGGAAGAGATTGGAGATGTGAGAGGATAGGGTAGGGGGGGTCGACAGCTTGGAGATTCCTGAAGGCCGTGGTTATAGTTGGGCGAGGTTGAGGGGGAGGGTGATGAAGTGTGAGGGTGATTAGGTGATGATCTGAAATAGGAAGGACTGAGGTGCAGAAATTGGAAGGTGAGCAGGAAGAGAAGAGAACGAGGTCGAGACAAGGGCCATCACGGTGAGTAGGGGTGGTAGAGCATAGTCGGAGGTTAAAGGAGGATGTCAGAGTGAGGAATTTAGAAGCGTGGGAGTTGGATGGGTCGTCAACGTGAATATTAAAGTCACCAAGTATGAGGGATGGAGATGAGGGATCAAGAAAGACGGTGAGCCAAGCGTCGAAGTCAGTAAGGAAGGAAGAGAGGGGCTTATCAGGGGGGCGGTAGATGACTGCAACTCTGAGTGGTGTCGGGTAGAATAGCCGGATGGCATGAGATTCGAAGGATGAGAAGCAGTGAGACTGTGGCAGGAGGAGGGGTTGAAAACTGCAAGAGGGTGAAAGAAGAAACCCAACGCCTCCACCGCGAGCGTCTGGGCGGGGAGTGTGGGAGAAAAGATATCCTCCATGGCATAGGGCTGCGATTGAGGCAGTGTCGTTAGGGGTAAGCCAAGTTTCAGTCAAAGCGAGTAGTTGAAGTTAATTTCTAATGCAGCCCAAAAATAGACTTTTGTTTCTTTCTACATGTCCTGCACTAATTTTGCCATTAGAATATGAAACCTACAAAAATATTAAGCAAGGAGCACTTACCACCTCCTACTTAAGAGTTTCTAAATGTTCCCCATTAAGTCTCTTATCCAGTTAGAACATGCAGAATGTTCTTTTAGTTTTGCTGTGCTTTTCTATTAATTGATGAATTTCTTATGTTTTTTAATATGAGATTTTATATTATGATGTAAGCCGTTCTGTTTTGGGAATGCAATTTGAAACGGTATAATAAATAAACAATAAATGATAACGCTTCCATGCCTATTCCCTGTCCCTCCTAAACAAAAATGTACAATTAGCGCACACTGACAGCCAAATTACTGCAAAATTATTTTTCCCACGTTAAGCATGCATTAGTGCTTAACGTGATTTAGTAAAAGAGTGCCTTAATGTTTAGATGCAGAATGTGGTCCCATAGCAGTCATGTTCTAGCCTTAAAGAAAAGTACCTCTGTCTAGCTCGGACTAAGAGAGTGGCCCCTTGTTTTACATTCCTCCAAGATTTTCTGATGAATTATTCTTTCAATACTGAAACGCTAGACAAGATGCAGTGATTTGATCTGGAGCCAGCTGCTCAATATGCCTTCCAAAAACATGACACCTGTATTGGCTGAAGATTTTACTGTAACCAAATAGAATTCATACACAATTAAACCATGCCTTGAAGAGTTGTTTTGGCAGACCTATCCTCAGAGGAGTCCCCTGACCCAAGCTTTTTTTTATTTTTTTAGTGTACCTGCGTGAGCCTTATGTACTATGAACTTCCCCCCACAGAAACAAAATGTGAGAAAATCCTTGGCACATCTGGAACACATTAACAAAAGGTAGATTCTCAACACAGTGCTAGAGCTGATTAGTGTCAGACTAGTGCCAGCATTAGGGTGTGCATGATGTTCAGAGGGCACTAACGCTGGAGACAACACATATGCCAAGATGGCCACAAATAGTATTAAAATTTAATCAAATGTGGTCATCACCTATTCCATCCCTTGCTCAGAGAAACCACGCACAAAAAAACCCACTGCCCTAACACTGGAAACTTAATGCCAGCTTAGAGCTGGCAGTGGGTTATTTGAAGAGAGGATTTCTCAAAGAAGGATCGTCTTTTCTGAAGTCCAGAAACTTTAAAACATTCTGTGCACAAAAATGTCATCATCCCTTTTAAAGTGGTCGTTGTGTTAGTACTTCAGAAAATTGACTTCTTTGAGCATCAGGTTGAAAATGTGTCCATGAAATCCCAATGAAGAATGTCTCCATAGATCTGGCCCTCTTGCTCTCATAAGCCATTGCAGATTTCTTTTTCTGTACACAAGCTCCCTGGTCCCCAGTTTGACTTTGTAAACATGCGCCAGACACATTCCTCCCCTTAACTCCCCAATGCTCAATGGAAACAGTGTGCCTATAATTTGCATGCTATTAATATTAAGCATTGGGAAGTTATTTTGTTCCACTATTCCTGTGGTAGTTCCCAGCGATGTTCCATACAGCGTCGGAGTTTTGAAAATTGGCCCATAAGTGTGCCCAATTATCTGCCACCACTGTGTCTGCCTCTCTTTTTTAATACTTTGAGTACAAAAGGACGTGAATTCCCATAAACATCAGCTTCTCCTCCCCTGGCATCTTTTATCAGTCTCACAACCCTATTCCAACACAACTAAATTCTGTTACAATGCTGGCTTTACCTTCTCCATAGGTAGACTATTTCAGTCCTTATCTTTTTTGTTGGTTCTTACAGAAGCTTAATCCAACACTCAGATCCCCTCTAGTGCCTTACCACAAACCTTTATAATACTTTAACAGCCATCAAAATGAATAAGGCTGGTGGCTGAAAACATCCAGTCTCCCTATGCTTGTTAAGGTTTTAACAACAGTCATTTATTAAATTATCCTAGTCATCTCTTAAGCCTGATGGAGCCAAATTGTCAGCTTGTCCAGTAGTTTGTATTCCCCCCCTCTTTAATCCCCTGTTTTTTTGTTATCCCCTCCCCCCAAAAACACATACTTGTCCATCACTATTGTTGGTTGCCATTGCATTACTGCTGATAGAATGCTATTTCACACATCTACTACCACTTTCTCAAGAAATGTTTAGCATGTTATTTATATTTTTGTTTGCATATTTGTGTTGAGCTTTATCAATTACAAAGAAAGGAGACCAAAACTTAAAATACAACAAAATACATTAATTTCATGACAATGGCCAAAAAGTCACTTTGTGCTATTCAATTTATATAAAGAATAGTGCATACAGAAAATGAAGAAAAAATGTAAAAAAAAGAAAGGACGGAAAAGGTAGCAGAGAGACAGAAGGCACATTTCAACATCTGATCTTTCACATGTCAGTTTCCATGCTAGTCCAATCCACCACTCTGCTTTTATTTGTTCCCGGTTTCTCCCTACCTAGGGACCAGTCCAACATGTATTTCATTGGGACTGCTATGCAATAAAACCTTACATTTAGCAGGGCTAAACACCCCCTCTCCTTTCTCTGAAACAGATCTCCCCCAAGCTACCTGCATACATTTAGCCAATAAAATGTCTTATCTGGAAGCCATAATGGTAGACATGGACTTAGACATTGTGACAATTACTGGGACATGGTTCAATAAGTCTCATGAATAGGATACTGCCATACCTGGCTATAAACTATTCAGATGGCAAAAAAAGAGAGAAGCAGCAGCTCTCTATGTCTTATGCCTGGAATAAACTTCCTGAGCCTGTACATCTAGCTCCATCTCTACCTGTTTTCAAATCTATGCTGAAAACCCACCTTTTCACTGCTGCTTTTGGCTCCTAGCCACTACTCATTTGCCTTCCCCCATTGTTCCTTCTCACCCAGTACTTCCCTCGCCCTTAATTGTCTTGTCTGTCTGTATTATTTTTAGATTGTAAGCTCTATTGAGCAGGGACTGTCTCTCTGTGTCAGGTGTTCAGCGCTGCGTGCGTCTGGTAGCACTATACAAATGCTAATAATAATAAAAGACAATATTAAAGCAACAGAAATGCAGGGGTGTGGGGAAAAGAGGAAACCCTGCAGATTATGTTGGAAATAGGAGATGGTACTCTCATCCACACTGGTGTAGTCTATAAACCTCAGACTGATGATCTAGACAGAGACTTGATTGATGATATTGCAATCTAGGTCAGAAAGTGTGTAGATGACTGGTTTAATTTTGGCAGCTGAAATTTGTAGTGCAGCATGATGCACTTGGGAAGTAGCAATCTAAAGGAGCTGTATAAATTTAGAAATTGAGAGGCTGATATGCACAGACCGGGAGAGGGACCTTTGGGGTCATAGTGTCTGAAGATCTCAAGGTGGCGAAACAATGTGATGAGGCACTGGCCAAAGCCAAGAGGATGCTAGGCTGCAAAGAGAGGCATTACAAGTAGAAGAAAGGTGGTATTAATATCCCTGTACAAGTTGTTGGTGACACCCCAAAGGGAGTACTGTGTGCAGTTTTGAAGGCTATCTTGCTAAGGACACAAGACTAGAAGCAATTCAGAGGATATATGCTTCCTATGCGGCACTGCTTTCTAAATGCTGTTAGAGCAGGGACTAAGCATGTGTACTGCTGCACCTGTGAAGGAAACTGCCTGTGCTTAGTTGTGCTTCAAACTGGTAGGTTTATTTATTTTAAGGGATTTGTTTGTGATGACTCTTGTTGTTAAGCTATATAGGAAAAGCTTTGTAGTAAATACGATTTATTTATTTATTCAATCTTTTTTTTTTTAATTTTTAAAATATTTATTGATTTTTTATAGTAACAAACATAGTGCTTATCAAACAATCAATCACTGACACAATCCAAAAAAATTCCCCTCCCCCTCCCTCTCCCCACCCCTCCCCCCCCAAGCAAGTTATACATTTAATTTTATGTCATGTGAGTTAAATTCCGATATTGAGTCCATAACTCTGAGGATTCACTATAACGTCCCAATCTCTTGTCCGTAAGTTTCTCCATTTCACCGATCAAAGATAGCTTCAAGAGCCAGTCCTCTTCCGAGGGTGCCTCTAATTGCTTCCAATGCCTTGCTATGACGCTCTTTGCTGCTGCTAAACACATTCTTTTAAACCGGCTCTGCCATTTAGCTCATCGTCTATTACCCAATCCAAGCAGACACCATTGAGGTTCGCACGGGAATGGCTTCCCCGTGTGGGCTACTATCTTTGCAGCAACATTTCCCCAGAAGACCTGTATTTTTGCACAGGACCACCAAATATGTAGAAAGGTCCCCTCCTCATCTCCACATCTCCAACACCATTGTGAAGTCCCTGGAAACATAACATGCAATCTGTGTGGGGTATAATACCATCGTGACAAGATTTTAAAAGCATTTTCCTTTATCAGCACACAGGTTGAGGCTTTAGTAACTTCAACTATAATCGCCTTCCACTCGTGTGCTGTAAATTCCCTTTGCAAATCCCATTCCCACTGAAGCATATAAGGACATTTCTCGAAGGTCCTACCTCTTAAAAATCTATACAATATAGAGATAGTACCTTTCATTTTCCCCAAAGAGCCCCACAAGTTCTCCAGTCCCTCATACTCCTCCGGATCCGCCTTCAACCACCCTTGTGTTTGTATATAATGTTTAACTTGTATGTAGAAGAATTGTTCAGTATCTAAAATCCCATTTTGCTCCTTAAGCTCTGCAAAGGGAACCATTTGTCCATCATCCAGTAGATCTCTAAAACAGATTATCCCCTTCTCTACCCATCTCTTCGCCACCGGATGACCCATCCCTATCTGAAACCCTGGTTCCCCCCCAATGTGTGCATAAGATGAAGTAAGCCTGGACCGTCACAATTTATTTCTAACCAATGCCCACAATATCAAGAGGTGTTGCACGAATGGGTTGAAAGTCAATGTTGTGTATGTCCTACGTAGAAAGGAGGCCCAGAGTATCGATTTTAAACAATGGTTCGGCACCATAGACTGATCAAGATGGGCCACCACTGAGGGCCTGTCCTGGCTCCATGCTGAGATAAACTTTAATTGAGCAGCCCAGTAATACCATTTGAGGTTAGGAACTGTAGGTGGTTATATATATTTTGTAAGAGGCCAATTCCTACCTATGTACTCGCTTATGTCTAGGGGGCGTGGCCTCTGCCCAACCTTAGCTGCATGGAAAATAACGGACAGACCAATGGAATATATTAGTTTATTTATACAGCGTTATATACAAAAATATAGAAAACTCTTATCAGCTTATAGCATCAGCAATTCCTGATTGCATGCACAATGATACCAAAAATATAGAGAATAACTATGATTATCCTATTGGCTAATCTGTAATGACAGATAAACACAATACCAAGATCCTAATGATTACCACACAAATCTTATACTAGGCTAACAGCAACTAGAGATCATAAATCCTGACGTCACACATCTGATGGGTCCGAGCACAGACTAATTATCTAACCCAGCCTGAAGGAAGTAAACTATGATCTCACCGTCCCGGTCACCAGATCAGATTCCTTCCGATACCTCAGCCGAATGTCTCAGCGAGGTCCCACAAGCTCAGGTGATGCACTTGTCTTGATCAGCCACAGATGATACAGACTCAGTATAGATCCTGTAGACAGCTGTAATCTGGGGAAAAGCTTTGCCAGGTATTATCAGTAAGTCTCTCAGGTAAATTAGGTGCTTGCAGAAATGCAAGTGTTCTCCTCTTCTGTTCTTCTGTTCTTCAGCAACTAACTTCTTCTGTTCCCGCTTCTCAGACCAATCAGTTTTCTGGGAGCCAATCAGAAATAATCCCACCATGTACTCCCAGCATCTGTATGAAGCTTCCATTGTCCGTCTTATCTCGTAAGCTCTCTCTCTCAGTCTCTCTCCCTCAGGGACATGCATTCTCCCCCGATACAGAGTGACCTTGGAGGTGGTGCAGGCTTCAGTAAGTCTATTACAAGCTGAAATGCTGACTTCTGCACAGTTGGTAGTCAGACATATAGGTGAAAGGTTGCAGCGTCCATGTTGGCTGTAAAGGTGCTCTCATATGCACACAGGGTGGGTGAGATCACAGCAAATACTCCTACAGATTCCCCCCCTTGGAGATGGAAATTACTACAAGGGAGTAAAGGCCTTCTCCAACCTAACTACAAAAATAAGCCAGACAGTTCAGTCAGGATTCAGGTACAACTTCATGGTCAAAACTACAAAAAGTTTCAAAGTAAATCTCAACTAATGCAAACTAACACTCTTCAAACAGTTCAATTAAGCAAAATAATGTTCACAAGGAAATCACAAATGCTAATACAGCAAAATACTGAATAATAGAACCCGCATGTGCAGTTAGTTAAAAGTCTTAACACATGAAAATTAATCAAACAAATCATGAACCATAATCACATCATGCAAAGCAAAGCATATTAGTACAGAAAAGTGAAAACGGAATAAATTGTTGGCAAAACTCTGGTCAGATGTAACTACATAAAGTCTTGCAATCTCATCGCCGTAGGTGACAAAGTGTTTACGCGATAGCGTAAATGACGAAGGTCTCTCCAAAACACTACAGCACACAGGAGCATGATGACCCACGAGATGGTCAAAAGTGGGATGACAACGTGAGTGGACATGTGGAACTGGGTGACATCAGATGAACGACGTTTGTAATCTGCAACCTCGAGAGTCTCATGGTCAACAGATAATTCAACAGTGTGAGAGTCTTTGGACTGTAAAAATGGTATAAGGTCCATAGCAAAGTCAATAGGATGTCCACGAAATACATCAAGCACTTCCAATTCAGAAACAACCGGGTCTGTGTCAAGATAAAACAGGGAAACTCCTCCTACATGGGCAACAGCATACTTGGGTACAGCGATCACACAAACATTGCAAGGAAGAGTATAACGGTTGATTACATCATGTTTCTGAAAGGTGACAGTAAGTTCAGTACTGGGTGTGCTAACTAACCATACCGTATCCAGTACAGCTACTGTGGTATCAGAAAAATCGTCATATTTTGATACGGTAACCTTACACTTCTCTTGGACATTCTCTGTGGACAAGCCACAAAGAGCTTCTGTTGTGTCTTTCAGGAAAGGTTTACCAGGGCATAGCCAATTAACATCTTTAGTTTTGTGGCAAAGGTCTAAGTTAGGGACCAAATAATGTTGCGGAGCATCCTGTTGGTAAGCAACATACTTAGGTGTATCAACATTAAGGTACAAATTCTCATGCCAAGTACCTACATTTACAACTTGTTTAAGCTGGTATACATTCTCAGGCATAATAAATGGCAAATTAAGGATGAAGGCAATTTCCATACGCTCCATATCCAAATAAAGGGGAAAGGCAGTACCTAAATGAAATGCGATTTGAATTTGAAAAGGTTCAATAGACAAACGGGTAACTTTGGCAAAGGCATCTTTAACAACATCAGATGGTATCAGGTACGTTGGTATCTGTCCCTGCATTAGCTTACTAATACTAGTATCTACTTCCCTAAATAAATCCTGGATAAGGTCCTTAACAGGTTGTATAAACACACGGTCTTCATTCATGGTACCTTTAATTGTCAACAAATCAGCTGTGTTAGCACTAATTTTATGTGTATGTAAATTCACAAGAGTGACCGTATCAGCAATAGTTTTACCCTGGGCCACAAGTTGGCTCTGTTGGACTACCAATTTGGTCTCGATGGCTTTCAAGTCTGCTTGGATGGCTTGTATATTGGCCTGCAGCTTTTGGACAGAAACTACGTTGGCAACAGACATGGAGATACCAAAAAGTGAACCAATGGCCGAAAAAATCAAACCACCGGCCAGACCAAGAAAACGCTTAGATCTGGACCTGGAATTATAAGGTTGCATAGGTTGTACCATGACTTTGTCCAGTTGATGCAAAATGTTCTTCACTTGTGCACGGGCATTTTGCATATAATTGAGAAACCAGGAATGGGTAACAGCAGACAGAGATAAGTTACTCATATTGAAATGTTTCAGTAGTACATGCATTGGGTCAAGGGACACAACTACTTTCTGGGGAACAATCTGGGACTGGGTAATCAGGAAGCCAGGGGTATCTTGCAGAACAACTCCAGACATGGGACCAGGTTCGATCATCTTGGACCACGATCCCAGCAGCACGGAGATCAAGAACACGATCATCAGGGTTCTTTTCTGCATCTGCAAGGTACAAAGAAAACAGACTATGCTGTTGGGGTGTTAGTACAGTTCGTGTCATCAACACCTACGTCTGGAATCAAATGACTGGGATGACGTGGTCTCAACTGATTGATGTGGACCCATTTAAGGGTGTCTTCACCCTTAGTATTTTTCTTGAGGCAAATTTGGTAAGCCACAGGTGAAGCTTTTTCCACTATTGGGAATGGACCACGCCAACTAGGCAGAAACTTCCTTTCTTTAACCTTGTTTCTGGCAAAATTGAAGTAGAATACCTTGTCGCCAATTTGGTATTCTTTAGAGGTAGTCCCTTGATCATAATAGGCTTTTCTACCTCTAGCGCTACTTTCCAAATTTTTCTGAGCAAAGGCAAAGGCACTTTGCAAATGCTTACGCAAATGGGTGACATATTCATGAGTGGAGGTAGCACTGGACAAGTTCACATCATTAGTCCTGTACAACAAATGCATTGGTAATGTCATTTCCCTACCTGTCATCATCTCAAAAGGAGACACTCCGGTGGAACGGTGGGGTGTGGAACGAATCGCCATAAGGACCAATGGTAAGACAAGGTCCCAATTCTTACCTGAGGATGACACATACTTCTTCAGAATGGTCACGATGGTGCGATTAGCTCTTTCCACCTGTCCCGAAGATTGAGGTCGGTAAGCTATGTGCAACTTACTCTTTACTCCAAGCATCTTCCACATATGTTGAATCACCTCCGCCGTGAACTGAGAACCTTGGTCTGAATCCACTCGCATAGGCAAACCCCACCGGCTGAACACATGATTCAGTAGTAAGGTAGCCGTGGTTTCTGCCGTGCAGTTGGGTGCAGGCAGACACTCCAACCACTTGGTGAACAAGCAGGTGACTGTGAGCAAGTACTTGTTACCACGAGTGGATCGAACTACAGGACCAACCCAATCAATCTGGATATCCGACCAGGGCATGGCGATACCCTTCTTCCTAAGTGGTGCTCGGTGAGATGGTGAAGATGGCTGGAAACGACAACAGGTCAAACACCCTCGCGTGTACAACTGTACATCCTGTCGCATGTGAGGCCAATAAGCTACTTGCTTTAGGGTCTCATAGGTGATATTCTCCCCTCGATGTCCAGCACATGGTTCGTCATGGGCATGCTGCAACATAATGCCTCGATATTCTTTAGGCACCACCCATTGCTCAATGCCATGCTTACTCGTCCGAATAAGCAGGTCCTTGTGAAGTTTGAACTTCTCTCGGGAGGCGTAGAGTATCCTCATTTCCTCATCTTGCTTGTGTTCTTCCGTCAGGGAACAGTCTTGCGGATTCCATATGTACTCATAAAATCTCCCGATCACCGGGTCGGATTTCTGTGCCATGACAAGATCAAAGGATGGGACTTCCCTGCACCACTGGACCACCGGCGTGTCGTTGGACTGCTTCGCCTGTCGTCGGGTGACCGCATGGACAGCCGCAGTCTCCACATCTGGGGGTCGCCATAATTCTCCTGTAAGCGCACCCTCCTTGGCCAGGTGATCGGCCAAGTCGTTTCCCAGCTTGTCGGGACTGTCAACTTTTGCATGACCCTTGACCTTCTTCCAATAGATGGTCATGTCATGGTCCTTTACCAGTTGATCTAAAATCTGGATCAAGGTTCCATGATGTACTGGTTTTCCTTTGGAATTTAACATATTTTTCTGCTTCCAGATGGGCAAATGGGACACAAAATTCTGTCTCACATAGTCCGAATCTGTACAGATGACCAACTGTCGGACTCCTTTCTGAATTGCAGACTGTACCGCCACCAGAGCTGCCACAATCTCAGCGTACTGATTAGTTCGCGAGCCCAAGCTGTGTTTCAGGGTCTCTTCAAGATTGGTTGGATCCCATACCACTCCTACTCCTGCAACCAATTCCTTGACTGTATCACGACGGTAAGCACAACCATCTACATAGACCTTAGGCATAGTAGCACAAGTCTGTTCATCATACAGATGGTGTCGATGAGGTTCTTTCTCTAGCGGGGGAACATCTGCTTCAGGAATACCTGCCATGGAATCCTGTTCTGCACAATCATGTAGGTCAGCCATACCTTGGGCTACTGCGTTACGATGTTTCTGAGCATACCTTACCTCCAGAGGCCAGCCTTGAAGAGCCAATGTCCAGGAGACTATTTTGCTGTTTGACACTCGACCGGTCTTAATTCGGTCACTACCCAAGAAACTGATGGGCTGGTGGCAAGTCTCCACAATTAGCTTCTCACCTTGGATGTAACTTCTGAAGTGTTGCAAAGCCCAAACGGTAGACAGGAGTGCTTTCTCACAGTCGGAATACTTCCTCTCCACATCCGTTAGTCCTTTACTGGCATACGCCACTACCCTCTTATCCGTGTCATACTTCTGATATAGGACAGCACTCATAGAGTGTTGGGAATATCCCAAGTCCACGTAGAACTCACGACCTCCCTCGGGGTATGCGAGGCATGGGAAGCAGCTAAGCTTGTCTTTCAGCTCCTGCATAGCAGATTTCTGTTCTGTCCCCCAGACCCAAGGTGTATCTTTCTTCAACAACTTGACCAACGGTCGGGTGATCTCCGCATACTCATCTATGAACTGTCTGGAGTAGTTGCAAATTCCTAGAAAGGAACGAAGTTCAGTGATATTGGTGGGCTGTTTCAACTGTTGTAAAGACTGCACTCGCTTCTTCTGGGGTCGCAGACCCTCAGCAGAAATTTCATACCCTAAGTAATTCAGTGATTTCCTGCACCATTGTCCTTTGGCAAGAGTCAGTTTAGCTCCAGCATCTGCCAACTGTGTGAAGACATGCTCCATCTCCTCCAGGTGTTCCTGAAAGGTAGGACTCTTGATCAGAATGTCATCCACATAGACCACTGTTCCTCGAGCTTCAGCATCTGGTAGGGCTTTGTGTAGGAAAATGTTGAATTCAGCAGGTGAATTGAGAAACCCAAAGGGTGTCCTGTTCCACGTATACTGCTTCTTCCCAAACGTAAAAGCCAGTTTATGCTGATCGTGGGGATGGACTGGTACTGTCCAAAACCCTGATGCCAAATCCAGGCTGGTGAAATACTTAGCCCCCCTGATGGTTGCAAGGTTCTGATCCAGTGGAGCCATAGGCCACCGGGACAAGGGTACTCGCTTATTCAACTGACGGTAATCCAGAGCGATTCTCCAGCTGTTATTCTTTTTCAAGATGGGCCACAGAGGGGAGTTGTACGTGCTGTTGCATTGTCTGATGATACCCCTGGTCTCCAAAGTGTTGAGAATCTCTTGTACAGACTCATAGGAAGCCAATGGAATCTTATACTGACGCACAAAGACAGGCTTGCTACCAGGTTCCGTAGGCACTCTGGTGACATGTAGGTTCGTAAGTCCACAGTCATACGAATCTACAGCTGTTATTGTCTGATGATACCCCTGGTCTCCAAAGTGTTGAGAATCTCTTGTACAGACTCATAGGAAGCCAATGGAATCTTATACTGACGCACAAAGACAGGCTTGCTACCAGGTTCCGTAGGCACTCTGGTGACATGTAGGTTCGTAAGTCCACAGTCATACGAATCTACAGCTGTTATTCTTTTTCAAGATGGGCCACAGAGGGGAGTTGTACGTGCTGTTGCATTGTCTGATGATACCCCTGGTCTCCAAAGTGTTGAGAATCTCTTGTACAGACTCATAGGAAGCCAATGGAATCTTATACTGACGCACAAAGACAGGCTTGCTACCAGGTTCCGTAGGCACTCTGGTGACATGTAGGTTCGTAAGTCCACAGTCATACGAATCTACAGCAAAAAGGTCCTTGTAATTGTACAACAACTGAGTCAACTTCCTCTTCTCTGTGTGAGTAGTACAAGCATCAGCCTGTTCCACTTGCTCTTTCACCATAGCATCAAACTCTGAGAAAGGTTGGTTGGATGAAATTTCCACCTGTTCTTCAATGTCCTCCTGCAAGGTTGAGGTTTCCACAGAATTCACCCTTCGAGGCTTCTGAGGTACAGACATTTCCCTGGACAGAAACAAGAAGTCATCTTCCACCTGTACCTGAGCACACGTCGCATCATAGGGCCAAACAAACTCGAGAGATATGAGGCCCCTGGGAGAGGTAAACCAACTGTCAGTCGTCTCCCCCCCCCTGGCAGGTGTCCCAAGAAGAAGGCAGCCTGCCAAGGATAGGCAAACTTACCTCGACATCATGGAAAGACTGGCCAACCAGAAAGCCAAAAGAATCTCCAGCAGATAGCTCAACTTCAGCAGACTGTGGATTGGTGACCAACAGGTATAAGGTGGTACCGGTGACCTCCAAACATGGCAGAACACCAATTGCCAATCCAAGGTCTCGAAAGTGGGCATGTGGGTTAAAGAACACTACATCATCCAGCAGACGTTGTCCTTGAGCGAGGCGAAGCTTGAGGGAAAAATCCCGTACCCTTCCTGGAATGGTTACATCCTTGTCACAGACTACCTCACAGACCTGGGGAATGGTCTGTCCAGACTTCAAACAAACAGCCGTAGGTTCAAGTTCCACTGGGTTGTTCTGCATTCTACTCCACAGGACAAGATTCACCAGGTCCACATAAACTCCCAGTCGTACAAGGCAATCTGACCCCAAACATAAGGGTTCCCTCAAGCCCCGGACAATAGAGAAGTGGTGAGTGAATGTCTTCTTTCCCACAGTCAAGGGAAGGCCACATATTCCGTCAAGCGGCTTGGAGCCTTGTCCCGGTACCTGTACCGAAGTAGAGGAACATCTGCTGAAGGGAAGTTGTACAGACTTACGAATTTGGCTGTACAAAGAGTCACTGATGTAGGAGAGATCACTAGTGAACAGTAAAGTAGCTTGAAGCAATTGGGTGTTAGCCACCTGAACTGGTATGGTGAATTCATCACCTTTCTGGGTGATGACAGTCACCTTGCAAGGATGAGCAAAATCAGGAGCAGAGAGAGGAGATGAGATTTCAAGTGATACGGGAGACACAGTATCTGTTAAGTCATCCGTCTTGGCTGAGTCCTGTGAAACAATCTCTAGTTGGTCCGCTTGTTGCACCAGCTCTTCATGCTTCTGACCCCCTTTTGGTGCATCTGTCAAAGGAGGCTCCCGCATGGGCGGATCCGCGGAACACCGGAGATCAGTCCGCAGGGGAGTGTGCTGTAGCTCCACAGAGTTGGCATCACCGACTGTACGCCAGTATCTCCCTCGCACATATTTAAGGGGTCGAGTGACTTTAGACCAGATCGTTTCCTCGTCGTAATCCAAAACAGGCCGAAATCTCTTCAAAAGGTCATTTCCAATCAGAAATTCTTCACCCTCACTGGTAGTGATGATGGCAGGGTGCCTGACGGTCATCTGTCCAAGCTGTAAAGATAGCCAAACCTGTCCCACAGTGCCAATACTTTGATTGCCATAGGCCACCAGTGACAAGTCGCTCGGTGTGACATGCAGCACATCCTGACCCCCCCCTAGAGATGCCTCTAGTTTCTGAAACAGGCCCTGGGTGACCAAAGTCACCTCTGAGGCTGTATCCAGGAGACCTTCACAGGAAAGTACTTGTTGAATTAACAACTCCACGGTATATCTGTAACCTTTAGATATAAGCTTACCTAGAAAATACCTGACTTCCTGGGATGAGTCTTTTGAAAGAGGCCCTTCCGGGTTCGAGGGCTGCGACGCGGCATGGTTCCCTGGGGACTCCTCACTGAAGGACGACAACGCATCCACGTGGACCGTGGGGACGCTTGCGGTAACAGGTATTGTGGTCACGTCTAGTCATGCTTGTTCTTCCTCCGAAGAGGATGGCTGTTCCACCTCAACAGATTTAACACTAAGCCCCGGAGGGGTCGGCGGTCTAGAAGACTGGTCCTTCTGCTTCTGGAATTTGACCTTTTTATGAGATGGAGGTGTCTTAGGTACACTGCTAGACTCCGCGATTGAACATCTTGCCAGCAATTGGTCCAGCTGAGCTTGCATAGCACGGATCTTCTCTGCATTCCACTTCTTCTGATTAAACCGCTTCTTTTTAGGTTGTTGCTGTCCCTCCTGTGCAATAGGAGGCGCTGCATCCCGCGGCAGGGCCTGAGAGCCCGGCGGCGTAGTTGGTCTCGGCGCTTTGTTTTCCAGAGAAAGCGTGGAAGTGACCGCACAAACAGCGGGTGGTATCACCCTGTTGCGACTCTTGGATGCCGGTTTCGGAGTCTCTGCGATTGGCTTGGCGCGACAGATTTCAAAAATTCCTTCAGCCTGCTTTAGAAGGCTGGAATAGGGTTCTGCGTTTTTTCCTGCCAAGGGAATCTTTATCGGATCAGGCAGACCCTGTATGAAAAGTTCCCTGAAATCACCAAATTCAAGATCTTTAGAATCAGGCGGGACCCCCCCTTGGTAAAATGCACGCTTCAAGCGATGGGCCCACTCCCGCGGACTCTCCTCCGGATTACAACTAATAGTATACGCTGCACGCTTAGCTTCAAGAGAGTTGGCAAAGAGACCGTAGCGCTTCGCTAAGGCTTGCTCCACTGACCGTAAATCGGGGTTATCGGACATGATCAAATCTAGAACTTCATGGCACTCGGTACTAAAGGTCCATTTGAGGAGGGCTCTGATGTCATCCTCAGAAGAGACGTGCATGGTCTGCAGGAGTTCATGCACTGCCTTAAGATGGGTTTCTATGGATACCGAGGCAGACGCTTTAAAAGGCGCTATTACGGTGCGTAGCATCTTTATAACATATGCCTGCCTCTCCATAGACATTCCTTTCTTGGGTTCCGGCTTGAAGTGCCGCTGATCACTACCAGGTGTAGAGAACCTCGGGGCAGGTGTATTGCTAAAACTGGGTGGATCTGCCGAAGGCTGAGGCCCTGAGCTAGGCACCTGACCAAGTGAGCTGATGATTTCAGCAGGCAGTCCCTGGACCCGTGCCCCCAGTGGGTGTGTCACTGTCTCGGGTCTGCTGCTTAGGTCACCAGCCACTATGGGGCTGGATTGTACAGAGGGGCGGGAAAGAGCCGAAGCCATGCCCCCAATGGGTGTGTTTAACTCGGGTCCCTCCCGGCTCACGTAACGGTTCATTTCGGGAGCTGGGCTTGGGTGACCCGCAGCAAAACTGTCGGGGAACTCTAAGGTATACGGTACTTCTTCCTGCGCCATGTGCGTAAGCTCTTGCTGCATTGTGGAAATCTTTACAGTGCACTCATCTAATGCTTTAGACAATGAATCTCTGTCCTTCACTGTACCTTGTAATTGCAGTGAGACTGTCTCCTGCTTCTCTTTTAACTCCGCCAACTCTAGCTTGGCTGCGTGCCAATCTTGAAACACAGACACAGATTGTTCTTGAGTGGCCACTAGCTCCCTGCGCAACTCACTCTGAACACCTTCTGAGACCTGTTTTAGCTCCCGATTTAATGTCTGCAACTTATCTGTTTCCCTAATCTGGTTGTGTAATGCATCAGTCAAACGAGAAAATTTCTCTTGCAACGAATCAAAAGACCCGAGGTACTGGGCAATTTCTTGCTTTAATGTGTAATTAAGTGCTTCACAATCAGTTAGGTCACCCTGCAAAGTTTTACACTTATCATACAGTGTCTGGCACTCCGTACAAATCTCTTCAGAAGAATTAGGTGGGGCGGGGCTTACATTGGTCCCTGCTAAAGCAGATTTGGCAGTCTCTAAATCAACTCGTAATGCAGCTAACTCGCTGTCTCGCTCCTGGACAGTTTCCCTAGTCTGGGACAAATCTAACTGCAAATCCGCTATGCGATCTGTTAGAGGTACAGATACCTCTCTTATCTCATTCATCAAAGAGTCTTTAACTGCCAAAAGAGACACGCCCAGTTCACAAAGCATCCATTGTGACAAATGCTGTTTCTCTTTTATAATTGTATTTAAAACCGTAGCATATGCTTCTGAGCTATTCGGTGAACTGCTACCAAATAAAGCACGTACAGACTCTACTGTAGGAGGTGTTGGTTTCGTCTTACTATGAGAGAGTGGCAGTAATATTTTCAGCACGCCCTTCTCCTGTTCACTCAGGAGCATTTCAGGCAATGTGCCAACCATGCCGGTCGCCATGTTAAAGACTAAACACACCCTGTTTTCCTTCCTTACAGAATTAGAGAAACCGTTTTTTTCTCTTTTGGAGCTCAGAGTAATAAATCTGTCAACCAATTACAGCAATAAAACACAGCTGTATAAACAAAGTCTGCCGTCAGCTAGGTTAACTGCAGTTCGTGCAAAAAGAAACAGAGAGTTAAAACAGCTTTCTGAAAAGACCCAGAAAACGTTTTAACTTGTGCTATTCCTGCACCAACCGTCCCGGACGAGAGCCCCAATTTGTAGGTGGTTATATATATTTTGTAAGAGGCCAATTCCTACCTATGTACTCGCTTATGTCTAGGGGGCGTGGCCTCTGCCCAACCTTAGCTGCATGGAAAATAACGGACAGACCAATGGAATATATTAGTTTATTTATACAGCGTTATATACAAAAATATAGAAAACTCTTATCAGCTTATAGCATCAGCAATTCCTGATTGCATGCACAATGATACCAAAAATATAGAGAATAACTATGATTATCCTATTGGCTAATCTGTAATGACAGATAAACACAATACCAAGATCCTAATGATTACCACACAAATCTTATACTAGGCTAACAGCAACTAGAGATCATAAATCCTGACGTCACACATCTGATGGGTCCGAGCACAGACTAATTATCTAACCCAGCCTGAAGGAAGTAAACTATGATCTCACCGTCCCGGTCACCAGATCAGATTCCTTCCGATACCTCAGCCGAATGTCTCAGCGAGGTCCCACAAGCTCAGGTGATGCACTTGTCTTGATCAGCCACAGATGATACAGACTCAGTATAGATCCTGTAGACAGCTGTAATCTGGGGAAAAGCTTTGCCAGGTATTATCAGTAAGTCTCTCAGGTAAATTAGGTGCTTGCAGAAATGCAAGTGTTCTCCTCTTCTGTTCTTCTGTTCTTCAGCAACTAACTTCTTCTGTTCCCGCTTCTCAGACCAATCAGTTTTCTGGGAGCCAATCAGAAATAATCCCACCATGTACTCCCAGCATCTGTATGAAGCTTCCATTGTCCGTCTTATCTCGTAAGCTCTCTCTCTCAGTCTCTCTCCCTCAGGGACATGCATTCTCCCCCGATACAGAGTGACCTTGGAGGTGGTGCAGGCTTCAGTAAGTCTATTACAAGCTGAAATGCTGACTTCTGCACAGTTGGTAGTCAGACATATAGGTGAAAGGTTGCAGCGTCCATGTTGGCTGTAAAGGTGCTCTCATATGCACACAGGGTGGGTGAGATCACAGCAAATACTCCTACAGAACCCCTCATCCCCCCAAATCCACTGACTTCCATAACAACTTTCTGCTTTGCCTAGGCGCTTTGCCCTCCCAAATAAATCTCAGAAGAGCTCTCTGCAATTTCTCCAACTCCCCCTTAGGCACCAATATTGGTAATGTCTGAAATAAGAATGGCACTCGAGGTAAAATATTCATTCGGACAACTGCTATGCGCCCCCACCACGACAGCCATTTCCCCGTCCATGCTTCCATGTCTGTTCGCACCTGCTGAAAAAGTGGTATATAATTCAGATTAAATAATTGTGAAATCTCTATAGGTATCCTGACCCCCAGATATTTAATCTTATCTTGCCGCACACGAAACGGGTATTCTTGCATAAGCTCTTGCATCCAGGCCTGCGTGATGGAAACCCCCAACAGCTCCGATTTATCATAATTTATCTTAAAGCCTGACATGCGTCCATACTCTTCTAAAGCTACCATCAAATTTGGGAGGGTCAATGCAGGGCTTCCCACAAAAAATAACACGTCGTCCGCAAATAATGCTAATTTATGTTCTACAGTCCCGATTACTATCCCTTTTACATCCGCAGATTCTCGAATCTTCTGTGCTAACGGCTCTATATAGAGCGCGAAAAGCAGCGGAGACAATGGGCAGCCCTGCCGAGTTCCACGTTCTATCTGAAATGTCGACGTGTACCCACCATTGATTTTTAATCGAGCTATTGGTCTTTCATATAACCTACGAAGCCATCCCATTAGACCAGTCCCAACCCCCATATGTTCCATAACTTCCCAAAGATAGGGCCATTCCACCCTATCAAATGCTTTTTCTGCATCTCTACTTAGTAAAGCGACCGGTATAGCCTGTCTCTTAGCCTCCCATATAACATGCAGTGTACGACGTACATTATCCGCTACCTGCCGGCCCTTAACAAACCCAGATTGGTCAGTATGTACTAATTTTGGTAGAATTGCACCTAGCCGATCTGCCAATACTTTAGATAATATTTTTATATCTAAATTGATCAGCGAGATTGGTCAATAGGAGCCACATATAGCCGGGTCCCTCCCTGGCTTTAATAGCAAAGATATTCCCGCCTCATGCATACTAATGGGCAATGACTGACCATCAAAACAAGTGTTACCCACTCTCATCAACAAAGGTCCCACTTCCCCCGCGAAAAGTTTGTAAAATTTGGCGGAGTAGCCATCCAATCCAGGGGCCTTACCTCCCTTAAGATTCTTGATGACTCCTGTGATTTCATCAAGATGAAATGGAGCTTCCAGCTTACGGCTCTCCTCGCTAGTCAGTTTGGACAGCCCAAGTCCCTCAAAACTCTGTCGAACCTCAGCAGCTTCCAACCCTAATTCTCTTTTATATAGCTCTTTATAAAAAGTTAGAAATTGAGTTCTAATTTCGTCATCCCTGTAACATAGCTGGTCCCCTGGGCCTTTAATTTTTGTAATGGTATGATTTCTCTGCCTAGCCTTAAGGCAATTAGCCAGCATTTTCCCTGACTTATTACTATATTCATAAAATTTATGTTGGAGAAGTTTCCTCATAAATTCCACCCGCTCTACTTGTAATTTTTCTAGTTCCATTCGGCACCTCCTGAGCTCTTGCAAGTCTTGTGCCAAACCCCCCGCCTGATGTTGTCTTTCCAAATGAACCAGTCTAGATTTCAATTTTAGTTCTGCTGCTTCCCTGGCGCGCTTTCTACGAGCCCCCCACTTTATGAGATGCCCTCGTACTACCACCTTCAATGCATCCCATAGAGTCCCATCCGAAACCTCCCCCGTGTCATTGATTGTACAGTAAGTCTGGATCACTTTACAAATATCTGCACAAACTCTGTGATCCCCCAGTAATGACTCATTTAATCTCCAGAAGAGGAGCCGATCCTCCTCCCTCCACCCCTTCAGTTCAAGATCTACTGGAGCATGATCTGAAATATTAATGGGGCCAATCTCAGAATCTAACACACTATCCCAGAGTGCGTGAGTACACCAAATCATATCTATTCTGGTATATGTGGTTTGTGAGTGAGAAAAAAATGTATATGTCTTTTGGCCTGGGTGTCTGAGCCTCCAAACTTCAACTAAATCTAGCTGTGAGGTCAAGTGTTTTAGTTTTTTACTGTGGGCCACATTTAAACTACCTCCTCCTCTAGAATGGTCAATTGGTGTCATATATGTATTAAAATCACCTCCTAAAATCATATGACCTTGTTGGAATTGGGAAAGCTCCTCTGTCATCTTATCAAAAATGTCCCCCTGCCCCATATTCGGAGCATATATATTCACAATGGTCACAGGCTTTCCATATATAAGTCCCTTTACCGCCAAACATCTGCCTAGATCATCTTTATAAATATCATCAATTATGAATGGTATACCCTTCCGAACATAGATTACGAGCCCTCCTACTTTTCCTCCCCTTTTATCAAAATGGGCTATACAGTCAGCAAAAGCTCTGTGTTTGAGCAAATGGGCGTCACCACGCCTAATATGTGTTTCCTATAGCATTACTATGTCCCAATGAAGCCGTTGCACCTCTCGAAATACAAGACTGCGTTTTGATGGGGAATTCAACCCATTGACATTCCATGTACCCCCTCCCCTCCCCCTGAAGTAGCTGGTATAAAACCTGCCAGCTGATGGTTCTGAGGAAGTAACTCCTCGCCAGAGCAGACTATTATTAGACTGCATATGAGAAACCCAACTGCTATAAACTGTTCCTATCTTTATCCCTCCCTCTTGTCATGTAACCCATACTCTTAATATTATTGCTAGCCAACATAAAACATATATATTAACAGCATTTCAGGAGCGACATGAAACTGTCACCGAATATCAACATATTCAACCAACTGGTTAGATAATTAACACTATATGATATGCATCCAGTTCTCACGATCGTGTGCTCAAGTCCCGCTCCTCTTTGGAGATCCCCGAGGCCCTGATTCCTTTCTGGATCCCACTCTCTGCCATGTAAGCTCCATTCGTGACTGATTCATAATTGTGGAGGCTGATCCAGAAGCTTCTGGTGGCAAATCCTTACAGCCCAGATCCTTCAATATAGTCCACGCTTCTCCTAACCGCGACACCCTCCGGGATTGACCTCCAACTGTAAATTGCAATCCAAAGGGAAAAGTCCATCTATATCTAATGCTGGAGTGGTGAAGGTACTGTGTAAGATCTTTAAATGCCCTTCTCTGTTGGAGGGTGCCTGATGCAAGATCTTGAAATATCGTAATTTTCTGGTTTTCCCAGAGGACCTCTACCTTAGTTCTTGCTTTTCTCCAGATCATGTCCTTGATTGTATAACTTGAAAAGCAGACGACTATATCTCGAGGTTGGGAGGTCCGCCTGGGTCCCAAGCTTCTATGTACTCTGTCAAACTGGATTGCAGAATCTCCTTGATCCTGCTGAGTCTCTCCAATCTCTCCCAGAATAAGAGCACATATTTCTCTAATGATTTTAGCACAATCCATATTTTGATCAGTATCCAGTATGCCTTTAAATCTGAGGTTACTTCGCCTTGAGCGATTTTCCAAGTCCTCCAGGTCCAGTTCCATTTTAGCCTTATCCTCTTTCAGGGATTGAAGTTCTGACTTTAACTCTTGTACCTCGCTCCCCACGTGCTCCAGCTCACCCTCTGCCTGCTCCATTCTGTGTCCGATTTCCCGCATATCTTTCTGTAAGTCAGTGACTGCATCCTTAATCGTCTTGCGAACAGCTGACATCTCCGCTTTCAGGGCCTTAAACCAGCGAGCGACTTCCTTCTTGGTGATCTCCATGTCGCTTTCATGTTGCTCTATGAGGCCCTCCGTCTCCGACTCGGAGTCCGCGGCAGCCATTTTGGCGCGTGTCATGTGCGATATACTGCCGGAGTTCGCTGCTCCGTCGCGTTTCTCCGCCATATATTTAAACTTGTCTAGTTTTTTTCGGGTCGCCATAAGCTTGCGCTGGCTGCTATTTTACTTATCTGGAGGCCGGATTTTCAGGGTTTTTTCACCGTTTTCACCGTCGCTCTAGCGGAGCTCCGGAATCAGGCGTCCATCTCCGACGCTGACGTCACTTCCTCCTTATTTATTCAATCTTTTCTATATTGCACAATCCGAAAGTTCTCAGCAGTTTACAAATTCACATACATAAAACCATACTAAAAACTGTAAAAACACTGATACTTTTTGTTAGTATGATCTTTACCCATTCTCAACTCCATATGCTTGTACAAATAGGTGGGTTTTCAACTCTTGCTTAAACTGCTTTACTCCTTGTAGTTTCTTAAGTCTTAATGGTAAAATATTCTACAGCATAGGACCTGCTACATAAAATATAGTTGATCGATACTCATTTAATGTTATAACTCAATGTGAAGGTACATCCAAATACAATTGTTGTGCAGATCTTAAAGACCTTGAAGGCTGACAAATACTCAATTTTGCTGCCAACACTTCTAATACCTGACCAGTTAAAATTTTAAAATCCAAGAGAAGAACTTTAAATTTAATATGGTACTCAATAGGTACCCAACGCAAAGGTTCAAAATTGGCATAATATGTTCATATTTACCAACACTCATTAAAACCCTGCCATTGAATTCTGGGCAATTTGTAAAGCTTTGAGCTGTGACTTAGGTAAGCCAAGCAGCAAACCATTGCAATAATCAAAACACAGCATTAGAAAGCTCTGAATTACTGACCTGAAATTTGATGGAGTTAATTTTTTTAAATGCCTTAACAATTGTAGCTTTAAAAACACATCCTTCACAATCTTACTTGTGTGCAGTTTCACACTCAAACCAGAGTCAACAATAACACCTAAACCTCTCAAATTCTCTTCTATGGCTATTACTTAATTTTCAAATTGAAACAAATCTGGAATATCTTTAGAAGTATATGGTTGGTATCAGCAGTAATATTTTAGTTTTGTTCACATTTTTCAAACAATTAGCTTTCATCCAACAATATCATTGTTAACTTACTAAAAACTTTATGAAATTCAATCAACAATTGGAAGCAAAAATTGAATGTCATCAGCATAAAACCTAAAATTAAAATCCAAGCAGTTCAATAATCGACACAGTGGAAATAAAAAATATATTACAAAGCACAGAGGACAAATGACACAGCGGCACTAAAAATATGTTAAAAAGTACAGCAGACAAATAAGATCCTTGTGGCACTCCAGTACTCATGTGCTTCAGCTTAGACATATCTTCACCTATGATTAAACAAAATCGTCTGTTCTCTACAAAAGAAGTAAAACATTTTAACACTTTATTACTAATTCCAATTGAACTCAGTCTATTTATCAGAATTGTATGATTGTGTCAAATGGCACAGAAATATCTAATGTCACTAGCAGAAAATGCCTACCTTAACGAAATTCAGGCCTAATTACGTCAAACAGTGTCAAAAGCAAGGTTTCTGTATCATGATTTGATATAAAACCAAACTGATTAACATCTAAGATATTGGGTACCTCCAAAACCAATGATCCCAGTATATAAAATTCTTTCTATTATCTTCACCAAAAATGGTAAAGAAGATTCAGGCCTAAAATTATCTACTAGTTCCCTACTTCCCTTTTTATCTTTCAATAGTGATCTAACTACTGCTTTCTTATCATTAGCCACACTACCTACATCAAAACTCTTATTCAACATTTTTATGAGAACTGGAGTCACCAAATCATTCATTGCTTTTAGATTCAACAATTTTTTATTGATGACATTTCCAATACAACCACATATGCATGACAAAATAACACGATATGCAATATGATCAATAGGAAACATACTAAAACATTTTTAGAAAGAGAATGAAGCTGTCATTATATTTCCTTAGAAAATATATCCCCACCCGGATCCCATCCCGCAAACAAAACAAACAAAAAAAAAACATACAAAAACAAAACAAAACAAAAAAAGGGGGGTAAGATCCAGACAAAGTCGACGCGCACATGGCATGTCTCCAATCAGACGAAGCATTCCAATCCACTTGGGTGTCTCACTGTGTCCTGCAGGAAAGCACCCAATCAGGAGGAATTTAGAATCAGGCTCCTGGCCCTATGCGGAAGGGACCGAATGTACGCATCCCAGACTGCAAAAAGGAGGGTTTATTTTAAATTTGTTTATTCACAAGCAGCAAATAGCCAACAATGCTCAAAAGGCACCAGAACAAGAGAATGCAGAAGTTGAGACAAAATGCAAGCACTGTCACAAAATAGTACATCATATGATACATGTCAAACTGAACTACTATTATTATTATTATTATTATTATTAACATTTGTATAACGCTACCAGACGCACACAGCGCTGAACACCTGACAGAGAGACAGTCTCTGCTCAATAGAGCTTACATCTAAAATAATACAGACAGACAAGACAATTAAGGGCGAGGGAAGTACTAGGTGAGAAGGAACAAGGGGAGGCAATTGAGTAGTGGCTAGGAGCCAAAAGCAGTGGTGAAAAGGTGGGTTTTCAGCATAGATTTGAAAACATAGAGATGGAGCTAGACGTATAGGCTCAGGAAGTCTATTCCAGGCATAAGATGCTGCGAGGGAAAAGGAATGAAGCCTGGAGTTAGCAGTGGAGGAGAAGGGGGACGACAAGAGAGACTTGTCCAGTGAGCGGAGTTGACGGGGAGGGATGTAAGGAGAGATGAGAGTGGAGAAGTAATGGGGGGCTGCAGAATGGATGCATTTAAAGGTCAGAGAAGTTTGAACTGTATGCGGAAGCGGACAGGGAGCCAGTGAAGTGACTTGAGGAGTGGGCTAGTGTGGGTATAACGGTTTTGGCGGAAAATAAGTCGTGCTGCAGAATTTTGGACAGACTGGAGAGGAGAGAGATGGCTGAGAGGAAGACCAGTGAGAAGTAAATTGCAATCTACTACTAAGTCCGGAAGAGCTGCTTGTCATTTTTCTATATTACAACCAAACAGAATAAAGCCTCCCAACCTCCTAATTTCCCTCTCCTTCCCCCCCAAAAAAGATAACTACCCCCCACTGCCCCACCCCATGTCCGGCTGCTAAAGCGTTAAAAACTGGGCAACTAAGCAGAAGTTGGACCACAGTCATCAGGCTCTAGAGGTATCAGCTTTGCACATCGCTTCCAAAGATCCTCATACTCTGGGGGTGACTTCTGCAACCAAGCTGACAGGTGCCTGCTCTCCCACTCTGCCATTTGCCTCATACTGCCATGGATGGGACCGACTGGCCAACCCAGTGCATGAGAATTGCTTTCTTAGCTAATATCAAGCCCAGCAAAACAAACTTACTTTGTCGGTCATTAAGACCTTGTCGCAATAGATCTGCATCTGATCCCATAAGCATCACCCCGTACGCCCACTCAAGAGAGTCATCCAGTACCTTCTTCAACAGTGCAGTGACCCCAGGCCAAAACTTCCGGAGTTCCCTGCACTCCAAAAAGCTGTGAACCAGTGAGCCCCTACCCTGTCTGCACCTATCACATTCATCAGAGTCCCAGAGGCCCATACTTTTCCCCTTGCTTCTAGTAATGTATGCATTGTGCAGGATCTTGTACTGGATTTCCTGCAGTCCAACATTAGGGATCACCCACACGGTTAAATCGAAGCACTGCGATAGCTCTCGCTTCGAGACCTCCACTGCTAGTGACATGAAGGCCTATATTCTTTGCCCAATTTATACCATAAGGAGAGCTTATTTTGTGTAGCGGGTAACTGCAAAAAGACTTGATCCAGAGAAGTAAAAGTAAGTTCTGAGTCAGAGGTGGTTTTCAAAGAAGCGATGTAATTCCGAAGCTGTAGGTATGAGTAAAAATGTTTCTGTGGGACATTTCAAGTTGCCTGACATTGCCCAAAAGATGGACACCTTCCCTGGCCCAAGGTAGTAATCTGACTTACGTATCTACACCCCTCCTTTTCCCATGAATCAAACGGGGATTTCTCCTGTCCGGGCCTTAAGTAGAGGAGTGTGGTAGCCGTGTTAGTCCACTCTTAAGGTTATCAATAGAAATCAAACAAAATAAAACATGGAAAAGAAAATAAGATGATACCGTTTTTATTGGACATAACTTAATACATTTCTTGATTAGCTTTCAAAGGTTGCCCTTCTTCGTCAGATCGGAAATAAGCAAATGTGCTAGCTGACAGTGTATATACGTGAAAACATTCAAGCATTACTTTGACAGTCTGACAGGGTGGGAGGATGGGGGTGGGTAGGAGGTATGCATGGGGACATCAAAGCATATCATTGATATTCTAACAGGATGGGTGTGGATAGGTGAGGGGTGGGGTGATCAACAGAGAAATGCAGCTTTATGGTTTATAATGGGCTAGGAACCCCAGATCCTTGTTAAGTCCTTTCTGTTGGGTGTTAAAATATTCAATCATTCTGACTTCAAAGGTCTTACATTCTTGTATGGTTTTAAAGTTACCTTTCAGGATTCTCACTGTGAAGTCACTGGTACAGTGTCCTGGTCCTGTAAAATGCTGACCAACAGGGGTGGGAACCCTACTGGCACCAGTATTGTTCATGTGATGTCTATGTAAATTGAATCTTGTCTTAAGCATCTGGCCTGTTTCTCCAATATAGCATCCTTCGTTACATTTTTTACACTGAATGATATATACCACATTGGAAGATGTGCAAGTGAAAGATTCCTTTATGTTGAATATCTTTCCTTTGTGGATGACTGTGGGGTCCTGTGAAATATTTTGGCATAGTTTGCAACTGGATAAATTACAGGGAAGTGTGCCCTTCTGTTCCTTTTCAGTCTGTGATGGAAGTTTACTTCTGATTAGCTTGTGTTTTAAGTTGGGTGACTGTCGGAAGGCCAGTACTGGTGGGGATGGGAATATCTCTTTCAGTAATTCATCCTCCTGGAGTATAGGTTGTAGATCTCTTATGATTTTCCTCAGTTTTTCCAGCTCTGGATTGTATGTCAGTACAAGGGGGATTCTGTCTGTGGATTTTTTCTCCTTGTACTGTAGCAGATTCTCCCTGGGTGTTTTGAGGGGGGAGGCAATATTCTTGGAGATTATTTTGGGGTTGTAGCCTTTCTGTTTGAAGGATGCAGTCAGGCTTTTAAGGTGTCTGTCTCTGTCCCCTGGGTCAGAGCAGATACGGTGGTATCTTGTGGCTTGGCTGTAAATGATGGATCTTTTTGTATGTGAAGGATGGAAGCTGGATTTGTGGAGGTAGCTGCATCTGTCTGTGGGTTTCTTGTATATAGATGTTTGTATACAGCCATCACTGATTGAGACCGTGGTGTCCAAAAAATTGACTTTTTCTGGGGAGTAGTCAATTTTGAATCTGATTGTAGGATGGTATGTATTGAAGGCCTGTCCGGGCCTGAAATCGGGATTATTTCGCAGTTCCAAAAAGGGGGAAGACCGCCTTGCACTGCCCATCTTAGATCTCCACCAATTCAATGCCATTTTCAGTGTATGACGCATAGGGGTTAAGTGCAACCTCCTGCTCCTGCAATGTATGGCATTAATTCCTCTTGGGGATATAATGGGTGTAAACGGTATGGTCTGAGCACATTTAAAATAATTTAAAACACTTTATAGTATTTTTTTAAAGTGCATACATAGAAATAAAAAAAGATAAATTATTTTGAACCCAAGTTTAATATAGTGAATTAAATATGGGGGAGCAGACATTTGTAAAATAGGCACCAGCTGGTGTCAGCTAGGTAGCAGTGCTGGTGTTGTCGCTCAGGTGCAATGGCTATGGTCGACAATGATTTGGCTATGGTCAACAATGATTTAACACAGGCTGCCTCTGCTGTGTCCAGCATACGAGGAAAACAGGAAATTATATCAGGAGGCAGGACGCAGCAGAGGTCCCAAGACCAGCCAGAGCAGGCAGCCTGTCCTTTTAAACTACGTATTCAAATTGTGACCATCACCTCAGGGACAGCACACACACTCCTTCTACTGCGCTACAGGATGTGAAGACCACTAGTCCTGAGCATTTTTACTTTGTGTGACAAGGACCCCAAAGGCAGCTCTTGCCTCAGAGCCTACTTTCAAAGAGGGCCATTACCAGACACTTTGTGAAATAACACAAAATCCTGCAAGAAGACACTCAAAACCTAGACTTAAATCTTACCACACCATAACAGCCCTAACCCACTTATGAAAAGACAGCTATATAAATATTATATTGGACCCTAAAGCAGCAGTATATCAGCTACTGGGAAACTGGAACAAGCTGGCCTGTTACAGATTCCTACACAGACACTACATGTTAGCACAGGTGTGGGCAACCTCAGTCCTTGAGGGATGCAACCCAGTCAAGTTGTCAGGATTTCCTCAATGTATATGTATGAGATCTATTTGCATGTACTACCTCCATTGTATGCAAATAAATCTCATGCATATTCATTGAAGAAATCCTGAAAACCCAACTGGGTTGTGGCCCTCAAGGACCCAGGTTGCTCACCCCTGTGCTAGCAGAATCCTTCACCTCAGAATATGGACAGACCCTCACCTGATACAAAATTGGGGACCACAAAAAAACATTCAGACAGAACCTGAAATGGAGACATCCAAAAAGACTCTTGAAGCAGGGCAATATTGGTAAAAGAGAAACAGAAATGAAAATTTCCCTGTACTCTGTAAAATAAAAATAGGGAAAAAAATGTACATTTAACAAAGCAGGCACATTTCAGTCCTTAAAAAGTATTAAATAAAATTTGTTTTTCTTTTCTACCTTTGGGAATGTTGTTTTTCTAATTAAGCTGGTCTCTGTCTCTTGTCCACTTTCCATGAGTCAGTCTTCTCCCAAATTCTTTTCCAGATTGACCTTTCCATGTCTTCTCTCTTATCTTCTACCTTTCCTTCTGTCTGGCACTGATCTTTCATTTTGTTTTATTCCTACTACTACTGCTTAACATTTCAATAGTGCTACTTTTCTCTTCTCTGGATTTATATCCACCCATTTTAATTTACTCTCATTCTCTCTTTCTCTCACCTTGTACCTTAAGTCTCCTTTTCACAGATTTGTCTCATCTACCAACTGGCTTTTCCCATCTCCCTCATTCCCACTCCAGCACTCCCTTTGCCTCTCTGTATCTCCCCTTCCTCAGTATCCTATCCCCCCATCTTTCATCCACTTTCTTAAATCCCATTCCCATCCCCTATACTCACCCTCTTAGCCCTTATCTACCCTCCACTGCCTCTCATTGTCTCACCAGCCCCATTTCCATCCCTGTCTCTCCTTCCTTCCCTTGTCTCAGGCCATACTTCTATCTCCTACCCTATACCCCATGTCCTATTGCTTCTCTTTCATCATCTTTTTAACCCATTTTCACCATCACTCAACCCCTTCAGAGACTCATCCCCTTCCTCGCATACTGGTAACCATAAAATGATTTGACTATTCATGTTTTTAGTAGGTTGCCAAATGGCCACCAGGTTTCAGAGTTGTGCCTTTCAGTTTATCTCCTCTCTCCATCTGCCATGCAGGACCCCCCTCCCCTCAGCCATCTAGGATCTCCTCTATCTCTCTCATTCCCCCATCCAACATCACCCCACTGTCTCTTTCACCCCTTCACCATGCAAAATTACTTCTCTCTCTTCCCCATCACATCGCTCTTCTTTCTCCCAGCATCCAGCTTTACCCTGTTTTTCTCTCCTCCTCCCCTCTATCCAATTTTGCCTGTCTCTCCCTCAATACTCCTTTCTCTCTGTTTTCCCCCATTTACCATGCAACATCATCCCATTTCTCTTCCCCTCATTTCACCATTGGCCCCGGCCCCATCCCCATTCAGGACTCTCTCTCTCTGCTATGCAAGACCCCCCCCCCCCCCCCCCAATCATCCAACATTAAAATGGACTTGGGGAAAATCCACTGCTTATTTCTAGGATAAGCAGCATAAAATGTATTGTACTATTTTGGGATCTTGCCAGGTACTTGTAACCTGGATTGGCCACTGTCGGAAACAGGATGCTGAGCTTGGTGGACCTTCGGCCTGTCCCAGTATGGCAATACTTATGTACTTATGTAAACAGCAGCCATGACTAGCATGTCCCCCTTCCTTTCTCTGCCATCCATTAGCAGCATGTCTCCCTCTCCATCCCCTTCTATCCAAGTGCTGCATTTCTCCCTTTTCCCTTCTCTCCACATACACCATTCCCCTTCTCCTCTACCTTCCCTTCCATCCACTTACAGCGTGTCCCCTTCTCTCCCTCCCATCCATGTGCAGAATGTCTTCCTGTCTTCTCCTTCCCATACATATGCACCATGTTTCCCTTACCCTTCCCTTCATATATCTCTGTGCTCTTTCTCCCCTCTCTCTCCCGTGAGTTCAGCATCTAACCTTACCTTCCTCTGTCCCATCACCCTCGCCTCGGGCTCCACACTTGCAGCATTTGCCGACTATCTATCATACATATACACACAGAGGCATATTTTCAAAGCACTTAGCCTTCCAAAGTTCCATAGGTTTCTATGGAACTTTGGAAGGCTAAGTGCTTTGAAAATATGCCTCACAGTATGTCATCACAGCACATGAATCCTGGGAGCGCCATGGATTCCCTTTATCCATCTTCTTTCAAAAGCAAAGAGGTAGCCCATACCTAAGGAACCTTTAACAAATGCCAACTTGTTGTTTTCTTGGCATCTTTCAAATGAAATGCAAGGTCCATACATCTGAACACATCTACTTCTCCCAGCACATTTCTACTAGCAACCCCCTCTGCTAACTCAGGTTTCTAACTCCTGTTCTTTGTAGGTTCCCTCCAATATCTAGTCACATTGATATCTTTCTCCCTTATGATGCAAAGTGAACTTGGCTACCTAAGTATCTGAACTTCAGTAGCTCTGCTGCTTTCACATCCCAAATCAGGACACTAGCCTCTCCTCAGGGCCGTGCTAACACGGTAAGCGGGGTAAGCACTGCAGGGGGGCGCCAACCTCTGGAGGGCGCCTACCATTTCCTGAGGTCAGCTCACTTGCAAAATGTTTTACCTGAAGCTGTGATTCTCCTCTCTCCCCTGCCCTCCCCTCTTCGACCACAGTGCTCACTGAGGCAGGCAGGCTCTGCTGAAGTTGTTTGAAAGAATACAACCAGTGCTATTTATGTCTTTGGTGTGGGACGAACTCCTAATTCAGGGTGAGCTTGAACAACATTCAAACTAAAGAGAACAGCCAGGTTTGGAGGGAGGTGTGCAAGTGAGGCTGGGGAGAAATAAAAACTTAACCACTTAACAGATTTTAACAATTACACTATTAAGTGGTTCAAAGTTTTTTGTTTTTTTTTTTCTCTGAGCTTGTACACCGAGAGGAGGGCATGACTGCAATGATGTTTGCATAATTATCAGGTAACCCAATAGCTACAGCTAAAAGCCATTTCATTGGCTGATGGTTCCAACAGTAGTTTCAGAGGAAGTTTAGCTGACGTAGTGTAGAAGAGCTGGTAAGTGAAAATCTGATTGTTTTTTTTGGTGTTTGTTTTTATATAAAAGATTCTCCTTGGATAGGGAAGAGTCTGTGATATGTGAACATATATTTTGCTTTAATGAAATTGCTAAACTTTAGAGTCAGAGACTTTGTAAATGATCAGAAAAAGAAAGTCACCAGACAACAAAGATAGAGAAAAATCATTTTATTTTCATTTTAGTGTTTGGAATATGTCCACTTTGAGAATTTACATCTGCTATCTTATTTTGCAATGTATAGCAATTTGTTTCTAAGAATATTGCTGACAATTCCTGTCAGTGTGGCAAGTGGTGAGCGATCATTTTCACGGTTAAAAATCATAAAAAACTAGTAAAAAAATGCCCGTTTCAAAAGGGAAGGAAACGGGCGCTAGCAAGGCCATCCCCCACCCTCCCTCCCTCACTGTTCTAGACTCTGCCGTTCCTCCGTTTTCACCCCCCCTTTCCGCAACCCAGTCGACCCCCCTTCTCGGCGAAAACCGTCCCCCGCTGCCGTCCAGTACCTGTGCTGAAGGGGGACCCCAACCCCCGTCAGCCGAAGTCCTGTGCTGGCCTTTGAGGCATTGCTTCTTCAATGATTTTGTGTCCAAGTTGCTCTGCGTGCATCTGACATCAGATGCACGCAGAGGAACTTGAACCAAAGGTCATTGAAGAAGCAACGGCGCGAAGGCCAGCACAGGACTTCGGCTGACGGGGGTTGGGGTCCCCCGTCAGCACAGGTACTGGACGGCAGCGGGGGACGGTTTTCACCAAGAAGGGGGGTTGTCTGGGTCACGGAAGGGGGGTGCAGTGGGCTGTAACACAGGGGGAGGAGTAGGGAAACAACGCTCCGCGTGTTTCTTACTCCTCCCCTTGCTTTGGTATCAGCTGTCACTGACGTCAGTGCGTGCCTGCCTAGGAGACCACCTCCGAGGGAGGCATGGTCCCAGGCTCATCCTGTTGGAGGTGGGAATTATTATATAGGATTATTTGCGATCAAGTATTTCGCAAGAAAGGCTTGTAAGCCTTGCCATGATTGCTATTAAGAATGATATATGTGCCCAGTTAGATATCAAAGATTTAATTACTAATTTCGTGAACATGAAAGCACGAAAAGCTAAGTGGTTGTAAACCCTCTATTTGTTCAGCAATCCCACAAAGATGCACTCCATCTTTCAGCTCCTATTTCCTTTGCATCTTGTGCCACACGGGGGGGGGGGGGAGGGGGGCGCCGCCGCCGCCAACTGATAGTCTGCAGGGGGGCACCAGAGACCCTAGGTACGGCCCTGCCTCTCCTACCAATTGTCTTGTGATATTAGGCACTTCAGACATTTTCCCCTTACATCCATTGACCTTAATTTTCTTATCTTGTTGCACTTTATCTATCATGAACCCATACCACTACTGAAGTTGAAATCCATGACTCTGCATTGTATGAAATTGCACTACCTTTGTATGGCATTATAGATAAGTAACTTAAATAAGATTTAAGTAGGAAATAAAGCATCATTTTAATCCTGCAGCAGATCTCCCTCTCGTCAGCTGTCTTATTTATTTATTTATTTGCATTTGTATCCCACATTTTCCCACCTATTTGCGGGTTCAGTGTGGCTTACAATACATTGTGAATGATGGAAGTGCAATTGGTTGCAGTACAATTCTGAGTTACATTGTGAAGAGTTATCGAAAACAAAGTAAATACAGGGTATCATTTGGGGATGGAACAGCGGAGTATGTGGGAGTACAGTTGGTTGCAGTGCGCTTATAGGTTACATTAGGAAGAATTGTAAAAGACAGAGTAATTCGGGATATCATTCGGGAATAGAACAGCGGAATATAACAGTGGTGAGTTGAAAGGGGGACAAAACAGTATCGGGGGACATTAAGGTCTAATAATGTTATCTGTGGGTGGGGTTTTAGGATTGGTTGGAGTGCGGGAGAGGAGACTTCAAGAGAGAGTGTGTAGGTGCGTATTTATTAAATTGTATGGGTTTCATGTGTTTTGATCCTTGCCGTAGATTTTCTCGAAGAGATAAGTCTTCAGTGATTTGCGGAAGTCGGTCAGTTCGTGGATCGTTTTCAAGTTGCGTGGTAGTGTATTCCAGAGTTGTGTGCTCCTGTATGCGAAGGTCGATCCGTGCAGTGCATTTAGACAAATTTGGCAAAAATTAATTCAGGTGCATTGATCTTACCAGGCTAGGAATAAGTTGTCCCCAGTTTGCAGCTCTTTGAAACACTATAAGGAATTGTACATCCTAAAATATTCCCAAACCGACGCGTCCTAGGGTCCCCATGGCCAGTCAGAATTTCAGGATATGCACATGATCAATCTGCACACCTCAGAAACCTCATATATACAAATTTACCTCATGCATATTCATTATAGATCCCAATTTGCTGTGGAATCTCTGGGGCATGTTTGAGGAAATTGTAATACAGAAAAACAGTATGGAAATATATGGAAGCTGGCAGAAAGCTTCCTCAGACCTGGAAATTCCTGCCAGCTTGTCCCTCAGCCTTCTAATCACTTTTTCTTTTTCCACAAAGCTGGGACCTGATGTACTGAGAGGCTTTGTCCCCATTCTGTATCTCTGGGGGGGGGGGGGGGGGGGGGGGGGGGGCTTTAAACAGAAATAGCACCCAGAAAAGAAGTCTTTGTTTTCTGTTACCTCAGGCTTCTCTTTGAATAGTTTTATCTCTTTTCTCCTGGCTTTTCCCTTGCCTTTCACAGCTCTGTCTGCTCTATTCCGATTTCACTGTGGAGGTGGGGAGCGGGAGATAACAGCAGGATTACTACTTCTAACTTCAGTGGAGTTACAATGAATGTTTAGGGGAAGTGGTGGATAGATAATTACTTACACATTAGACTCCCTCTAGCAGATCCAAATCCTTCCGTGAAGTCCTTCCAGGGTTGCCAAGTTGAAAAAATTTTCCCCACCCAAACGAGCCCAAAACCCACACAAAGTTAAACCCCGCCCCCGATGTCATCAACCCCGCCCTGACGTACCCTCGATGTCATCGACCCGCCTCCGACGTAGCTGCTGACGTCACTAACCCCGCCCTTGACGTAGCCGCCGACGTCACTAACCCCGCCCTGATGTCACTAACCTCGCCCCTGACATCGTTAACCCAGCTTCTGCGGGGCTTCTATTGGACCAAATTGGATCAATAGAAGCCCCAGAAAACCGCCCTAACCCAGCCTCTGCGGGACTTCTATTGGAACAAATTGGACCAATAGAAGCCCCAGAAAACCGCCCAATCCACATCGCAGCTTTTTAAAAGCCGCCCAATTTCCCTCAGCCCGCAGCGGGCAAAAATTGCCCACAATAGGTCGCGGAAAGCCACCCAATTGGGCGGGAAACCCGCAGACCTGACAACACTGCCTTCCACGCGGCAACAGGAAACTGCAACAGAAGGAAGAAGGACCCGGGTCTGGCCAGAGAGAGCCTGTTGCAATCGCTGCAATCAGAGCAGTCTCTCTGCTGCCTGAATTTAACAGCCAGCTCGCAAATTTTTTTGGAAAAGATAATAGCTGGTTCCTGCACACAGCTGCACATAGAAGCCATTTTCTTTGAAAATCTGTTTAGGGGAGCAACTGCTCCCCCTGCACCCCCCCTAGCTACGCCTCTGGGCATCAGGGGTTCTCCACACCTCCTTTGGGGCATATTTAATTGCCCAGTGTGTAATTCATGCACCCAACGCAAGACTGCAGCAACATTGTATAGGCGAAGATCTGGCAAATTAGTCCCCCCCCCCTTCTCTTGGTCTCGTATAAGCTTGTTTTACCCTATTCTAGCTCTACGAGCTCCCCATATGAAGGAAGAAATTACCCCTCGATACTGCGCTTCATCTTTATGCAGTACCCAGAGCGGCATCATTTGTATAGGATATAACAGCTTAGGGAGGAGAGAGGAGCACAATCTTAACCAGTGCAATTCATCCCAGGAAAGAAATAGGGAGGTCCCGCCAGCGCTGACATAAAACCCGAATCGTTTCTATTTTCTCTCTATTTTTCACATACATAACATTGACATCTAAATGGAGATAAACCCCTACATATTTTAGCGGCCCAGCAGACCATGTCAAGGGAAAATCAGGCATTTGCTTACACGAACAGTTAGTAGAGAGAGCCATAGCCTCTGACTTTTCAAAATTTATTTTTAACCCCGAGAAAGTGCCAAAATGTTGAATGAGTTCTATCAAGATGGGGATCCCCTGGGACGCCTGTTCCAAGAATATCAACATATCATCTGCGAAAAGATTGATTTTGTATTCATCTGGCCCAATTTGCACTCCTTTCAGCTCACTAATCTGACGTATTTTACTGGCTAGGGGCTCTAATGCAAGGACAAATAGCATGGGAGATAAAGGGCAACCCTGGCAGGTCCCCCTTTCCAGCTGAAATGTCGAGGTCAGGCTTCCATTTATTAAAATCTGTGCTGTAGGGTGTTTATATAGGGCCCGGATGCCAGCCAGAAATTCTCCCATCACTCCTATTTGTGGCAGTACCAGAATAAATAGTCCCAGAGGATCTTGTCAAAGGCCTTTTCAGCGTCCAAGCTAGTAATAATTACATGCCCCGGGAGACCCCCCCTTCACATGTATGGCCCGCAGAGCTCATAGAAGATTGGTGGACACATAGGGACAAAGCCCATCTGATCTGCGTTAATCAGTCCCGGCAGCACTTTCCGAAGACTAGATGCAAGGAGTTTGATGTCCTGATTTAGTAGCAATATAGGGCGATACAAACCCAGTTGTTCCGTGTCTCTTCCAGGCTTGGGGAGTACCACAATGGTGGTGCTGAACTGGGTTACATAGGGCCTGACATAAGTCTCCAAAGGGGCCAATTAGATGGGTCCCAGTATCAAACATATAAAGATGACGTCAGAGGGCGGAACAGAGAGGGAAATGGAGTCGGCCGCTGCCTGCCGCTGCCACTGGAGCCTGGAAAGTTGAAACGAACCAACATCGCCGGCGCACCAACTTCCACCCCCCCATCCTCGACGTCGTCACCGCCGCCGCTCCCACCCCCCTCCATATCGGGCTCCCTGCACTGACATGACAGCGCCTCTCACCTCCGTGTGGAAGCGCTGCAGGCAGCAGCAGAGCAATCTGCTGCTGCCTGTAGCGCTTTCACACGGAGGTGAGAGGCGCTCTCATGTCAGTGCAGGGGGCCCAGCACGGAGGGGGGAGGGAGCGGTGGCGGCGGCGAGGAGGGTTGCTGGACATGGGGAGAGAGCAGGGCAGAGAGGAGGGTTGCTGGACACGGGGGGGGAGGGCAGGGGAGAGAGCAGGGTTGATGGATGGGGGGGAGGCCAAGGGAGAGAGGAGGGTTGCTGGATATGGGGGAGGGCAGGGGAGAGAGGAGGGTCAGTGGATGGGCTGAGGCCAGGGGAGAGAGGAGGCCTGCTGGACATGGGGGGGGGGAGGGCAGGGGAGAGAGCAGGGTTGCTGGACATGGATCGATAGAGGGGAGGGGAGAGCAGGGGAGAGAGGAGGGTTGCTGGACGTGGGGGGAGGGCAGGGGAGAGAGCAGGGTTGGTGGATGGGGGTGGCAAGGGAAAGAGGAGGGTTGCTGGATATGGGGAGAGGGCAGGGGAGAGAGGAGGGTTGCTGGACATGGGGGGAGGGCGGGGGAGAGAGGAGGGTCGGTGGATGGGCTGCTGGACATGGGGGGAGGGCAGGGGAGAGAGCAAGGTTGCTGGACATGGATCGATAGAGGGGAGGGGAGAGCAGGGGAGAGAGGAGGGTTGGTGGACGTGGGAGGAGGGCAGGGGAGAGAGCAGGGTTGGTGGACGGGGGGGGCAAGGGAAAGAGGAGGGTTGCTGGATATGGGGAGAGGGCAGGGGAGAGAGCATGGTTGGTGGATGGGGGGGAGGCCAGGGGATACAGGAGGGGCTGCTGGACATGGGGGGGAGGGCAGGGGAGAGAGCACAGTTGCTGGACATGGATCAGGGAAGGGGAGGGCAGGGGAGAGAGGAGATTTGCTGGACATGGATGGATGGAGGTGAGAATTATTACACTTTGTAAAACACAAATCTCGCCCGTTTTAACGGGCTTAACGGCTAGTCTTATAATATTCTGAGCCCAGCCCATCTGGGCCCGGCGCCTTAGCCAGCTTTAGCCTTTTAATCGCTTGCTGTATTTCCTTACCATCAAAAGGGGCATTGAGAGTGGCCAGCTGTTCTGCTGTAAGGACTGGTAAATATAGGTTTTGGACAAAGGCATCCCGCTTCTGCCCATCACAAATCCCCTTATCATATAAAGATTTATAGAAGTCTACAAAAGCTTCCTGTATCTCTCCCTGTTTGGTCAGCATGTTGCCAGCCTTAGATTTTATACGGGCAATATGCTTTTTAGCTGTGCGGGTCCAGACTAAGGTGGCTAAAACCTTCCCTGCTTTATTCCCCCACCAATGTAAATTATACTTATAAAGCTGGATGTCTTGCAGAGCCCTTTGATCAAGCACTTCATTAACGTGTCTCTTTATCTTCCACTAATTCTCCCTGGCGCCTAACACAGTTCCATGCAAAACGTCTCCTCTGGCCACCTGCAGCTGTTTGAGCAGCTGAAATAGTTCCCCATCCCTTTCTCGTCTCTGCTGACTAGATAATTCTATAACCCTTCCCCTCATCCTCCCTTACCTGCTTCCCAAAACATTATAGGGTCAACATCCTGGGGATTGTTCTCTTGTAAAAATTGGGTCCATGCCTCTCTCAGAAATGTATGAAAGTTAGCGTCTTGATATAATGTGGGATTCATACACCACCCTGTTTGTCGGGAGTCCTGGCCCAATCCAAAGTCAACCCACACCAGATTATGATCTGAAACTGTACCCTGATCTATCTCCGAAGCTTGTGCTGACGGTAATAGTGACGAGGGGAGCAAAATGTAATCCAGTCTGGCGTGTACCTTGTGTACGTGGGAATGAAAAGTGTAGTCATAATCATCCAGATGCAGAGTCTGCCAAATATCTAGCAAATCCAATTCCTGCATAAGGAAATTGATACCTCTCCCCTCCATCCCCTTCGGCCTGGTCTTGGGTGGCTTGCAATCATTCAAAGGGTCAGCAGTAATATTGAAATCCACCCCTATCACAAGCATATGCCTGTCTGACATCGCTGCCTGGATGTCTCGCACCTGAAACTAAACATGACCAAAACTGAGTTTCTCCTCTTTCCCCCTAAACCTGCCTCTCCTCTCCCCCCGTTCTCTGTTTCGGTAGATAACACTCTCATCCTCCCTGTCCCGTCTGCGTGCAACCTTGGAGTCATCTTTGACTCCGCTCTCTCCTTCTCTGCTCATATTCAGCAGATTGCCAAAACCTGTCGTTTCTTTCTCTATAATATTAACAAAATTCGCCCTTTCCTCTCCGAGGACGCTACCAAAACCCTTACCCACACCCTTATCACCTCTCGCCTAGACTACTGCAATTTGCTTCTTGCTGGTCTCCCACTCAGCCATCTATCTCCTCTTCAATCTGTCCAAAACTCTGCTGCGCGTCTTATATTCTGCCAGAGTCGCTATACTCATGTTAGCCCTCTCCTCAAGTCGCTTCACTGGCTCCCTATCCGCTTCCGCATACGGTTCAAACTTCTCCTTTTGACCTACAAGTGCATCCACTCCGCAGCTCCTCAGTACCTTTCCGCTCTCATCTCTCCCTACACTCCTCCCCGTGAACTCCGTTCGCTGGGTAAATGTCTCCTGTCGTCCCCCTTCTCCCCCACTGCTAACTCCCGGCTCCGTTCCTTCTATCTCGCTGCTCCCTATGCCTGGAATAGACTCCCTGAGCCAGTACATCAGGCTCAGTCTCTGGCTGTCTTCAAGTCTAGGCTTAAAGCCCACCTCTTTGCTACTGCTTTCGACTCCTAACCATGACTCTCTTACTCAACACCCTCACTTATCACCCCTACCACTGCAATTTCCCCACCCCTAGCTGTCTGTTTGTCTGTCCAATTTAGATTGTAAGCTCTGTTGAGCAGGGACTGTCTTTTCATGTTAATTTGTACAGCGCTGCGTAAGTCTAGTAGCGCTATAGAAATGTTTAATAGTAGTAGTTTATAGCAGCTAAAGAGGCCAGCAGTGTGGAAAAGAACTTATGAGAGTACACGTTTGGGGAGTATATCGAACACAGAGCCATCTTAACTTCTTGTATAATTCCCATCCATATTACATAGCGGCCTTCTAGATATTGTACTACCTTGTGCCTAACACAGTCTAAGGATTTATGGATAATGATGGCCACTCCTCGCTGCCTGCTGTTGTATGAGGCAAAGGCTAGCTCTCCCACCCAATCTTTCTTTAACTTGCTGTGTTCAGTGACCGAGAGGTGAGTCTCCTGGAGCAATAAAACATCTGCTTTGTAGTGCTTGCTATATTGAAGAATTTTTGTGCTTTTTACAGGTGAATGAATGCCATCAATATTGAGAGTGGCTATCCGCATGTTACTCACTCCTCCGCCTGAGCGTATTAGCCCTGTGGTCAGTACATCTAACATTTGCCTGAGGGGTGACGTCCCAGCCAAACCATTCCCCATGGCACTGCAACCCAGCCTGCAGTTCAAAAACACATACATTCCCCCGGACAAAGGGAATTCTAATTTCCCACCCTCACATCTCTTCCCCACTCCCCTTACAATCCCCCAAGATTAAACAAAAACTTCAACCCACACATTCAATCCCAAACACAAACACCCACCTCCCCAACATTCATCCCAAACTTCTCCCTCTAGCCCCCCACAGATCCCCCCCTGAGTCTATAGTGCTACACCTATCCCACCAATATTAGCCAGCCCCCCTCCTCCACCCCTAAACTCCCTCTCAAATCCCCCTATTGTACTGTGCGGTATAAACAAAATGCTTCACAGGGAGACAGCAGGATATAACTTGTAAGACCTAGACCAAAAGCAAACCGGCCCCCACTCACTGTCCCTGCTTGCAGACAGGCATGTTCGAAAGTCAATCTCAGTTGATAGAGGGCAGAGCCACAGCCACACACTAGGGCACCTAAAACCTCAGCAGCCACAGCATTGATGACTCATCAGGAATCAAATAAACGTTCCATCATCAATATCACACTCAACATCATCCCTGTGTTGCACTGCAGGCTAGCATCACAATCAATGTTTATATCCTTTATAAAAATCCCAAGTAGGCAAATCAAGCAGCTCCCATGAACTTCTTAGGAAAGCTGCTCTAAAAGGGATTTGAGCTCCTCCGGTGTCTCCATATACACTGTGCTGTTCTCATGCACCCATTCGTACCTGAGCTGGATATTGCAGAGAGAATCTGACCCCTTTAGTGAACAGCTGGGAGCAGTATGGCGATAAGTGTCTGTACAGCTCTGACACCCTCGGTAAGAAATCCTGGAATAGCATTAGCTTATATCCTTGGTATACCACTTCTTTATGCTGCCGAAACTTAGACATGAGCAGTGCCTTTTCAGCATAATTAAAGATTCTGGCGATCACTGGATGCGGCCTTGAATTCTGGTCTCGAATCACGCCCACGCAGTGCACTCTCTCGATGCGTAAGCATTGCCCTTCCAGGTCCAGGCCCAGTTCTCGTGGTAGCCATGACTCAATCAAATCCCAGAGCTCTTTTTCTTTAACTCCCTCGGGAAGCCCAACCAGCCGAACGTTATTGCAACGACTTCTGTTTTCCTGGTCGTCAACCCGCTCCTCTAGCTGTTTGCAGCGCTTTTCTAGCTTTGTTACTTGGGAAGATAGGCTCAAGGTGAGGTCCTCTTGTGGTTCAATAATCTGTCCTCCGCTTGCTGAATATGAGCATTTTGTGCAACCATGCCTTCTTTGTGATCATCCAAGGCGGCGTGTAACTTTGAGAGTTTATCGTCCAGAATGTCCGCCAAGTTTCTGGTAATTTCTTTAATTGCTGCCTCCTGCAGCGCGGTCACGGGTGGTTCTTGGGGTCCCAGCGAGTTCCGGTCGGACGCCATTTTACTTGTGCTGCTATGCATACGCTCTCTAGCAGGCCGCGGAGTTTTAGCGGGTATACCCACTTAGAATTGTCAGTGGGATCCCCTCGGACCACCCCGATATCCTCACTGCCTCTAGCTGCGCCGTGTACATTCACTGGGGGGCAGAGTAGGGGGGGCGAAAGCAGGTATATAAGCTGATATTCCATGCTAGAGGAGAGTAGCTCAGCCACCCGATGTCCGTTCAGGTTGCTGCCATCATGTGACCCTGCAAAAAAGAGTTTTAAACGTTTGGGCGAGCACAGAGCATGTTGTCGCTCCAAAAGCATCAAAACATGCATACAATTTCTCCAGGCCCAAAAGGAAGGGACCTCTTCCCCTACCCACACACCAAGATTGATGTGTTTACTCATAATCCCTGCTTTACAGAGAAGCAATACCTGTGACCAATTATGTATACGAAAAGCTTCATATTTATCCAGTAATAATGCTGCTGGGGAAAATGGCAACTCTCAGCCCAATAACCTTTCAAGGTAATTTAAGACAGCACTCCAAAAAAGTTTAACCTTTGGACATCCCCAAAAGGCATGAAAAAATGAATTCTGCCCTTGCTGACATGTCTGACATATCGAGGTTTCTACCGCACCCATCTTAAACATTAATTCTTGTCTAAAGTATGCTCTGTGTAATGTATAAAATTGATACTCTCTCACCTCAGCACTCACCGAGATCTCCGGGATGCGCTTAATAAACTTAGAAGGCCTCAATGAAGCAACCAGCAGCCCAAGCTCTCGAGTCCATTTGTTCACTAACCAGCTTATTTTCAAAGGAGAAGGGCGGCCATCTTCCGACCCAAATCGGGAGATGGCCGGCATTCTCCTAAGGCCAGCCAAATCGGTATAATCGATTTTGGCTGGCTTCAACTGCTTTCCGTCGCAGGGACGGACAAAGTTCAAGGGGGCGTGTCGGCAGTGTACCGAAGGCGGGACGGGGGTGTAGTTAACAGATGGCCGTCCTCGGACGATAATGGAAAAAAAAAGGGCGGCCCTGATGAGCATTTGGCCAACTTTACTTGGTCCCTTTTTGTTCATGACCAAGCCTTGAAAAGGTGCCCGAACTGACCAGATGACCACCGGAGGGAATCATGGATCACCTCCCCTTACTCCCCCAGTGGTCACCAACCCCCTCCCACCCAAAAACAAAAAAAAACATTTTTTTGCCAGCCTCTATGCCAGCCTCAAATGTCATACCCAGCTCCATCACAGCACTGTGCAGGTCCCTGGAGCAGTTTTTAGTGGGTACTGCAGTGAACTTCAGGCAGGTGGACCCAGGTCCACCCCCCCCCCCCCCCACCTGTTACACTTAAGGTGGTAAATGGGAGCCCTTCAAAACCCACCTGAAACTCACTGTACCCATAGGCGCCCCATATAAGAGGCTTGGGAAGGCTAAGCTTCCCCAGCCTAGTTGTGACCTTCCCCGCCTGCCTATCTGCGAAGACTAGACTCCCGACAAAATCTTCTGCTGCCTCCGCTTCTGTTGAGCAGCGGCAGGAACAAGACCTACACTGATCCGCTGCCGCCGCTTCTCTCCACAGCCAGCATAAGAAGAAAAAGAAGCGCAGGGCCGCAGCAGCCTTCAGATATGCGCTGTTGGCTCTGCCATTCTCTGCCCCCTGACGTCAATTTCTTGTTCCGGGGGCAGAGGACCGGCAGAGCTGACAGCGCATGTCTGAAGGCTGTTGCGTCCCCGCGCTTCTTTTTCTTCTTATGTCAGTGCTGCTGTAAAGAGGCCCGAAGGGAGAGAAGAGAACGTGGCTGGAAATGGTAGTAGGAGAGAGAGGGAGAGCAGGGGAGAGCCAGGGACATGGACAAGAGCAGGGGAGAGCCAGATAGAGATGGGGAGAGAAACAGGGGCCATGGAAAAGAACAGGGGAGAGCCAGGGACATGGAAAAGAGAGCCAGAGAGAGATGGGGAGAGAAACAGGGGCATGGAAAAGGGGAGAGCCAGGGACATGGAAAAGAACAGGGGAGAGCTAGAGAGAGACGGTGAGAGAAAGAGGGGACATGGAAAACAGCAGGTGAGAGCCAGAGAGAAGATGCTGGATGGAAGAGGGGTAGAGAGAGAGAGAGAGATGAGTGGAAAGATGGGGAGAGAAAGAGGGGACATGGGCAGGAGAGAGAGAGAAGCTGCTGGGGAGAAACTGGGGGAGACCCTAGCAGTCAGACTGAGAAATGCTGGATGAAAGGAGAGAAAAAGAGGAAAAATGCTGGAAGGAGGGGGCAGAATGAGGGAAGATGCTGGTAGGGAGGGAAAGAAGAAAGACACTGGAAGGATGGGGTGAGAGAGGATATGCTGAATGGAAAAGGGTCGAGAGAGAGAGAACTGTCTAGAAGGAAGGGGAGATAGAGGGAGACAATGGACGGAAGGATTGGGAGACGGTAATGGGTGGGTGGAAGGATGGAGAGAGAAAGAAAGAAAGAGGGATGACACTGGATGGAAGGGTAGGAGAGAAAGAGGGAAGGTGCTGGACATGGATGAAGGGGAGGGAAGTATATGCACATGGATGGAGGGAAGTGAGGAGAAATGCTGGATATGGATGGAGGGAAAACTGCTGAATTTAAGAGCTGGATTGGGACACTGAAGGATAAGGACAGGGCTACAGATGGTAGACAGGACGCATAAGGACACAGGAGGATGATGGACATGGTGAGAGAAAAAATATCAAATGGAAAGAAGACACTGCATAAAACAGAAGACACTGGGACCAAAGCAAATAGAAAAACTAAATGATCAGACAACAAAGGTAGAAAAAAGTATTTTATTCAGAATTTATTAACTGGAATATGTCAGCTTTTGGAAATGTGCATCTGTGATATTTTGCATGTAAGTTTCAATTTTTCTAGTATTGCTGCATGCTGAGGCTGACTTATTGAGGTACCTTTCCAGTTCAGTATTTTGCCTTCAGTTCTGTTGTGTCATGTGTTTTTCATGTGTGATCAAGGTGCAGTATTTACTAGTGTGTAGTATTTACAGCCCATTTTGTTGTTTTTTTTTGTTTCACTAGGTTGTGTACTGGTGTTTTAGAGCCCGGTGTAATTACAGTGCTGCCTTTCCACGCATAAGGTTGTAGCTCGTCCTGTCCTTGGAATTAGTGCTGTTATGGTTTGGTGAGGTTCTGAGTGTGTTTTTGCATAAGTTTGTTTATAGTGTTTTGCAGTTGAGCAATTGTGGTTAGTATATGCTTTGAGCAACCACTTTATTCTTTGACATATGATACATACCTAATATCTAAATTTAATAAAAGGTATTAATTGTGACTTTTATTTTTACCTATTTTTTTCTGTGTGTTGTCAGACAATTATGGATATAAGCGCCGGCCCTGGCTCCACCCCTAACCCCACCCCTTTAGCCTCCCCAAACAGTTGGGCCACCGACCGCCTATGACTGTACCCACAACTAGGTGCCCCCGTTACCCTTTAAGGGCTATGGTAGTGGTGTACAGTTGTGGGGAGTGGGTTTTGGGGGGGGGGGGTTGGGGGGCTCAGCACACAAGGTAAGGGAGCTATGCACCTGGGAGCAATTTGTGAATTCCACTGCAGTGCCCCCTAGGGTGCCCGGTTGGTGTCCTGGCATGTGAGGGGGGCCAGTGCACTACAAATGCTGGCTCCTCCCACAACCAAATGGCTTGGATTTGGCCGGGTTTGAGATGGCAGCCATTAGTTTCTATTATCGGCGAAAACCAATCTCGGCCATCTCTAAGGGTGGCGATCTCTAAGGGTGGCCCAAATGTTGAGATTTGGCCGTCCCCGACTGTATTATCGAAATGAAAGATGGCCACCCATCTTGTTTCGATAATACGGTCGGGTACACCACTTTACGGGGCCGTCATTAGAGATGGGCGCCCCCGTTCGATTATGCGCCTCCATGTCTTCAAAGTTCCGAGTTGGGGAAACCGCTAAACCCTCCTCTCGAAACTTATCAAAAAACGTCTGTAAGCTCGTACCTAAAGAAGAAGACAGGACAGTCAAATCCAGAGAATGTATATAATGATGCAGTTGATGGTACGCCAACAAGTCCCTGGTCTCTGCAACTCCCCTCGTTTGCAGAATCTCCCAAGAAAGTATTCGGCCTTCGGCATCTAAAACATACTGTAACAAGAAAACCCCCTTCCTCGCCCAGCGATTAAAGCTTGCATTTTCCCATCCCAGTGAAAACCGCAGACTGCCTCTGATCAGGAGCTGATCCGAGATCCCAGCCTGTCCCCCAAGAAGAAGGACTAGATTTTGCCAAACCTGCCGCAATGAGTGGAACAATATAATACATTGAAAACAGTCGTGACAAACAATGCAAAAGGGAATTAATATGCCATGGACAATAATACGCCTCCTCATATACACGTGGTGTGAAGCCCTGCTCCTCTAATACCCAATCCCCTAAATGACGAAGCAAGCAAGCGTAATTATACAAACACAAATTGGGGAGCCCCAAGCCTCCATACTTCCAAGAACTAATGAGATATTTAAAGGGCATATTTGGTTTCCAGCCTGCCCAACAAAAATGAGTCAAAAGTTTCCATAAGGCTGATAAATCACACTTCAGTAATTTAAGAGGGAGTAACTGAAGAGTATACAACCATTTAGGGGATAGAACCATATTAAAAAGTTGCATTCTACCTTGAAGTGACAATGGGAAGTGTACCCACTTGGCCAAGGCAGTTTTTGTGTGGTTCAATAAAACTGTTAAATTTGTCCTATACAGCAAGCCCGTTTTAATGGGCAATTGAATACCCAGGTATCGAAATGACTCCCATTGGAAAGGAAACAAGCCCGTCCAGTTCTCACAGACAGACTGCATAGTTGGCATTACCAAAGACTTATCTAAATTTATGTTTAAATCATCTTTATTAGCACATCAAGAACAAACAACTGCATATTAACCAACAATCTGTACTTTTCTTTTACTTTGTTGAAATTATCTCCTCCCCCTCCTCCCTCCCCCCTTCCCTCCCATCCCCCCTCCTCTTCTACCCCCCTTCCCCCCCTTCCCTTAAACTCAGGCAGATTAGAGTATGTCTCTTGATATATGATTTCAGATGGTCAATGTTATTACATATTTAGTAATCTACTACGGGCTGCCGGCGTCATTGTTCTCCAAAAGGGGGCCCATTTTCGCTCAAATAATTTTCCCCCTTTCACCGGGTCTGCATACATCTCTATTCATTCCAAACGCAATAGTTGTATCATTTGAATTCTCCACTGCTGAAGCGTTGGTGCTTTTTGGGACAGGATCACTTTTTTCGCTATTATTATAGATCTCCTTACAAAATCTCGATATCCCACTGCCTCGGGGGTTGCTCAAGGTCGGCTGATCAAATAGTAATTTGGCCTCGTAATGCCAACCCGTCTCCAACATCTGTGACACCATAGTTAACAGTGCATTCCAGAATTGGATAATCTGTGGGCATCGCCAAAACATATGTCCTATCGATGCTCCTTGCTCTCCACATCGCCCACATACTCCATCTGGCGAAATGCCCATATAAAAGGCTCTCCTCAAAGGTATATGCATTCATAGTGCAAACTTGTATTGTACTTCCCAATAATGATAAAACACCGTGGATTTCTTCATTGTTGGAATGTGAGTCTGAAGCAGTCACCACTGTCCCCAGATCCTCCGTCCACATCTTAGCATATTTTGCAAAGTTTAACTCTGTTGCGGTTTCTCTGATGTGTTTGTGGTGGGAGGACAAAGAGACCTTCTGCTGTGCTTCCAATGAATACGCTGAGGACAACTCCTCTTGCACATCCTCAGTCAAATCCTCTCTCGGAAGGCTAGCTATATAATACTGGAGTTGGACATAGTGAAAGCGGTCTGTCTCCCGAAGCCCAAATTCTTTTTTCAGGTATTCAAAAGACTGTAGTTTTCCTTCCGCTGTCAAGACATGTAGCAAGAATGTTATTTCCTGCTTTTTCCATCTTTGAAAGGCACCATATAAAGTTCCCAGGGGGAATGTTGGGTTGTCGCATATCGCCAGGAAAGGCGTAGTCTGTGCTGAAAATTTATGAAGCTTGCACACCCAGCGCCACACAGCTTTGGCTGTGGGGACTATTGAGGTCGCTTTCAACACTGGATGAATGCCTCCCCCTCCAAGGTGAAAAAGACTACTAAAGTGCGTCCGACCTGTTAAATTCAGTTCCAAGCTGGTAGATGAAAAGTAGTCTCTGCCTCTGTACCAGTCTGTGATGTGGCGCATCCCACTCACCACAATTAATTGTTGGACACTTAAAAGTCCCAGATCTCCATACTCTATTGGTATCTGTAGCATTTGCAGCGGTAATCTCGGTCTTTTCCCTTGCCACAAAAATTTTTGCAAACACCTCTTCAGCTTTAGGTCATCTTTGCTCTTTAAGTACAAGGGTAACGATTGGAATGTATACATCCATTTTGGTATAAGAATCATATTGCATAATGTTATGTGACCCAATAACGACAGGGGATATTCTCTCCACAGTTTTAATTTATTACACTAGTCTTCTAGTAGCGCTGTTACATTCCATGCATAGAGTTTGGCCAAGTCTCTGGGTATAATCACTCCCAAGTAGCGTACTTTCTCACACACCCATGTCAGTGGGAACTGCTGCTTCCATGTCTCAACTTCACCTTTCTGTATTTCCAGTGCCTGTGACTTTTGTAGATTTAAAGTAAACCTTGAGAATTCTCCAAATTCACCCATCAATATTAGTATACTTTTAAGTGACTCCTCAGGGTTCTGTGTAATTACCACTAAATCATCTGCAAATGCTAGTGCTCTTATATTCTCCCCTCCCATTGTCACTCTGGTGATGTCGCTCGCTAATTTAATAGCCCTTAACAGTGGTTCCATCAATAGCGCAAATAAGAGAGGGGCTAGAGGGCAGCACTGTCAGGTACCCCTCCCTATCTCAAATGGGTGCGCCCGTACTCCGCTAATCAAAATCGAGGCTGTTGGTCCACTATATAGACTTTGAATGGCTTCATAATACCAGCCCTGAAACCCCATAAAGCTTAAGGTCTGGAACAAAAAGTCCCAGCTTACCTTATTGAATGCTTTTTCGGCATCTAAGTTGTATAGTACCGCCGGGATTTTGCTTGTCTGAGATTGAGCTATCGCCAGTAGTAACCGGCGTATATTCCCCACAGATTGGCGTCCCTGTATAAATCCTGCTTGTTCTACCCCTATCAGACCCGGCAACATAGGAGCCAGTCAGTTTGCTAGGATTTTTGCTATTATCTTGAGGGCTCATATTGTTTATTGCTTTGTACATACTGCTTTAGCTGTTATCTACGGGAAACATGTACCCGGTGGTTTAATTTCAGAAGCTGATTCTTGCCTACACATACATAATGTTTGGTATCGCCGTATTAAAAGCTGCTTTAATCCAGCATGCATGCACTGTGTTCCTTTTAAAATAAAGTGTTTAATGTATTATCTTGCCTGTCTTATGTTACACTGTCCCTGCCTAGTCCGTCCCCCTTTAGGGCATTCCCGGCAGCGTTGAATTTCCTCATGGCTTATGACTGCCTTTTTTGCCCACTCACCCCCCAGCTCCCTCCTGCATTTTTCTCGATGGCTATTATCATTAATACTTTTTGGTTGCCTTTTATTGAGTGAGATATATATACAGTGGGGGAAATAAGTATTTGATCCCTTGCTGATTTTGTAAGTTTGCCCACTGACAAAGACATGAGCAGCCCATAATTGAAGGGTAGGTTATTGGTAACAGTGAGAGATAGCACATCACAAATTAAATCCAGAAAATCACATTGTGGAAAGTATATGAATTTATTTGCATTCTGCAGAGGGAAATAAGTATTTAATCCCTCTGGCAAACAAGACCTAATACTTGGTGGCAAAACCCTTGTTGGCAAGCACAGCGGTCAGACGTCTTCTGTAGTTGATGATGAGGTTTGCACACATGTCAGGAGGAATTTTGGTCCACTCCTCTTTGCAGATCATCTCTAAATCATTAAGAGTTCTGGGCTGTCGCTTGGCAACTCGCATCTTCAGCTCCCTCCATAAGTTTTCAATGGGATTAAGGTCTGGTGACTGGCTAGGCCACTCCATGACCCTAATGTGCTTCTTCCTGAGCCACTCCTTTGTTGCCTTGGCTGTATGTTTTGGGTCATTGTCGTGCTGGAAGATCCAGCCACGACCCATTTTTAAGGCCCTGGTGGAGGGAAGGAGGTTGTCACTCAGAATTGTACGGTACATGGCCCCATCCATTCTCCCATTGATGCGGTGAAGTAGTCCTGTGCCCTTAGCAGAGAAACACCCCCAAAACATAACATTTCCACCTCCATGCTTGACAGTGGGGACGGTGTTCTTTGGGTCATAGGCAGCATTTCTCTTCCTCCAAACACGGCGAGTTGAGTTCATGCCAAAGAGCTCAATTTTTGTCTCATCTGACCACAGCACCTTCTCCCAATCACTCTCAGCATCATCCAGGTGTTCACTGGCAAACTTCAGACGGGCCGTCACATGTGCCTTCCGGAGCAGGGGGACCTTGCGGGCACTGCAGGATTGCAATCCGTTATGTCGTAATGTGTTACCAATGGTTTTCGTGGTGACAGTGGTCCCAGCTGCCTTGAGATCATTGACAAGTTCCCCCCTTGTAGTTGTAGGCTGATTTCTAACCTTCCTCATGATCAAGGATACCCCACGAGGTGAGATTTTGCGTGGAGCCCCAGATCTTTGTCGATTGACAGTCATTTTGTACTTCTTCCATTTTCTTACTATGGCACCAACAGTTGTCTCCTTCTCGCCCAGCGTCTTACTGATGGTTTTGTAGCCTATTCCAGCCTTGTGCAGGTGTATGATCTTGTCCCTGACATCCTTAGACAGCTCCTTGCTCTTGGCCATTTTGTAGAGGTTAGAGTCTGACTGATTCACTGAGTCTGTGGACAGGTGTCTTTCATACAGGTGACCATTGCCGACAGCTGTCTGTCATGCAGGTAACGAGTTGATTTGGAGCATCTACCTGGTCTGTAGGGGCCAGATCTCTTACTGGTTGGTGGGGGATCAAATACTTATTTCCCTCTGCAGAATGCAAATAAATTCATATACTTTCCACAATGTGATTTTCCGGATTTAATTTGTGATGTGCTATCTCTCACTGTTACCAATAACCTACCCTTCAATTATGGGCTGCTCATATCTTTGTCAGTGGGCAAACTTACAAAATCAGCAAGGGATCAAATACTTATTTCCCCCACTGTATTTCTGTGTATCATACAGGTTTTTGTTGAGATGTTGCAAAGTATGATTCCTTTGCTGCTATTGTGATCTATTCTCTTCTTGTTTCCGGCTTAGTTTATTGGCAGTTAGCCATGCCTCTTGTGTTTATTTTTGGTCGCTTGCCTTTCTGTTCGCACTTTTTAAGAGTGTACATTTTGCTGGTTATATGCATGACATCATTTCCTTATGATGACTTGTTGTATGGTGGCTTGCTTACCCCTCCTCCCCCTGAATTGTCATAAGCTGCTCCGCTGTTGTTATCCTACGTTTTACTTTTTGTACTTTTGTACAAAGGGTTGTACGATATATCACACGTTCTTTATACTGCAAGGGTGGTATATCTCAACATGTTAAAGGCATTTCTGTACTTTCGAAGATCCCACTTCCTCCTAACTTGTTCATGTACCATGTATGTTTTCTTCCTCCCCTACTAATTCTGCCTTTGGATATCTGCCAAGTTCTTTTAGTTACCTTCGCTGAAGTTTTTTTTAGTTATGTGTTACAAACACTAGCAGGTACTAGTGTAACTCTGCTGTTCTGTTACTGCTTTTATTCAGGCTTTTGAGTTTTGCAGTACATATTTGGCATACTTTTCAGCTACTTGCACACATATTTCCAATTAATTCTTATTGAACTCTGCCCACTTTGCTTCCCCCTTCCTGAGGTTTATTTTTGGGGCTCTTACCCACTACCTGCGGCACTCAATAACCCTTTTTCCTTTTCCTTTTTTTACCTTTTTTAAAATTTAAACTGTACCTTGTACTGTTTTTATATTTTGGCACTTTACCATTTCCGCACCTGGTTTTCACTGCTATGTAGCAAACTACATTTGTGCCGCTCTCATATTGAATATTCTTTGTCTGGTCTCTTTCCTTTTTCCTCCTCGTTCTTTCTTGATTCTTATTTTCATTTGAGTAACGCTAGGGGTAATTGGCCTGTATTGATGCCTTGGGGAAGGGGTTTACACCCGCCTTAGGGGCTAAATTGTGGTCCCTGTGGTGGATGACAGTACCAAAATTCAAATGAGTATGTCTTACGGAATGAGCCAAAAATACCACTCCATTGTTGGGAGTGTGCGTGGCTCCACAGTCTAGAACATTTGCCTCTCTACCAATTAGGCTAGAACCTGTAGCACCGGTACTCATGAGGGACGCCTCTGTACCGTTTCCTATTAGCTAGTCTAATCAGAAGTCGTAAATGTATAGTTTGATTAATTGCAATACCCAATGGGAGCTATCGAAGCGTTTAGGACTCCAATCACAGTTGAACAGTTTAAGGCTCTAGCACGTGAAAACTCATTGGGTTACTGCCTTCCGGATTCACAGTACCTTTTTCAAGGGTACTTGAATCCCTTGATGGGTGCACTCCCTGATTTAGGGCTCTACCAGTGAGCGTGTGTTGTGGCTCCTGGCACCGGTGATGCGTGTATTTTGGCTCCTGGTGGTCGATGAAGCGTTTATTGGGCTCTTGACTAGAGTGGTCGATGAGGTGCTTATTTGGCTCTTGACCAGAGGCCTACCCTGGGGGGGGCAGTATTTTTAGATAGTGACACTAGCGTATACTTTTACTTTTACCTTTATCCTAATATGAATACTCTATACCCCTCCTCTATACCCTTATACCATAACTGGCTCATTTGCTTGAACCTACCCACCTTTTACAAACATATTTTTAAGTGTACTAGTTGTTCTTGTTTATGCGGTAGAGGCATCAACGCTCCCGCCAACTAGTCATTTTTATTTTTGACTTTCTACGCGGAAGGAAAACACATTGGAAGGCGCGTGAGTATGGTTTATATTTCTTTCTGCATGCTACATGTTTTATTGTTAGGATAATCATTGCCTGTTATTGTACACTGTTTGCACATCCCTTTTAATAGGTCTCCCTGTTATATGTTAGCCCCTGAAACTGCTTTATAGCTCATTGACCTAGAACCTGGTTCCAAGTCTGGTGTCCGCTGCATTACTAACATTTCCTCAGAAATCCACCACAGTCATAAAAAGTTAGAATACAGCTTGTAAGGATAAGTTCTGCTTTTCTGCTCCCTAATTATGTTATAAGTTGCTATAGGTTTGAGTGAGATCTAATTTAGATATTTTATTTTACTAAATTTTAGATTACATTTTGTCCTCAATACGGAGTACCAGCTCTCTATGTGGGATAATTTCGCTGTGTATGAGTGTGGTTTTCCTTTTCCTGCTCTGGTTGTGTGCAGTAGCAGATGAACATTCTGTGAGAACGCCACTTCCTATGGTTTTCTCCTGTCTGATGTAAGACTTGTTTGTAAAAATTAGACTAAAGTTTTAATTGTTTGTCTGTACGTGTCCATCTGTGTTCTTTGCAAATGATGGTTATCCCAAATATGTACTATGAAAGTATTATTCCCTTCCTGCTTTAAACTTCTCCAGACTCCTTATCACTTCCTGCTTCTCTGTCGAGAGGGAATCTAACAAGTTTTGCTCCTTAATATAAGGTAGCAGCACTTTAGGGTTACTATGCATAATTAATTGATTCCAGAATGATTGTTTTCTCTTATCTTTGTGGGATCATTATTGAGGGTTAGATATGAAATTGTCTGGTTCATTCTGCATTTGTGTAGCTGCTGGTGCTTATCCTATTTCTCAATTTAACAGGAAGCTCATGACATCTTGCGATGTATTGCTAGGCTGATAAAGAGAGGGTTCTGAATTTTTTCTATCAACTAATATGTCTCCGGTACTATACAGTATTCTTTCTGTCTGCAGACACTGTTATATTTAAATGTATCTGTCATCTGTATGTTGATTGTCAAGTGGCCACATAATTCTTTGGGGTTTTTAAGATATATTAATACATAAAAATCAGGTATATATGTTCTCATGCCCTGCCCACTGACGCAGGTTAATTTTACATTTATTTCCAGTTTTTGAAGTTTGAAAGCTTTAATTATATTAGATTTGGCGCTTGCTGTCATATCTTGTCCCACTGCAGCTTTTGGAATAAGAAGACAAGAAAGCTATAACTTGTTTACTTTATTTTCACAAGCTATGTTAGGGATTTGTATTTGTTAAATTATCATGTTGGTATATATGGACATATAGTAATACTAAATGGTGTGCATTTATTGATATCCTTGATTTTTGATGTTTGAGTTATACTGTAATGTTCTAAGAAACGTTCCTGCTTATAAGGCTGCTCCTCCTCTATAATTTAAAATATACTCCAAATTATAATTAGATTTCTGGGGATATATAAGCTTATTTTTGGCTATCCCTCTGAATCCTGATATGCTCCCATGATTCAGGGCCCGAATTGTGAAAGCATAGGGCGGATCAGTTTAAAATTTAATATAATCTTCATATTCCAAATTAGCTTTGAAGTATTACAGAGGACTATAGGTTAGTGTCTCTCTCGTCTGACCTATCTGAACCTTGTAAGGGTCACACGAGGAGGCCTCATATAAATATATAGTTTTTACATCTTTCTTTTCTGATATTGGCTTTTCTCTATCTCTCTACATATCATATTAAGAGCTGTATTTTCCGGAAGCAGTCTCTGACTACGATGTTTCCTCAGACTCTGCTGACTTCCTGTGCTAGCAGTGCTGGAATGAAATCTTCTCTACAGGAGAAAAAGTTTGTTTTCTACTTGTAATTTGTGATTTTATATATTGAAACTACGCTCCACCTACTGGTGCCCCAAAGTGCTATTCACATCTATGTTTCTCTGTCCTTTATATGAGTCTGTCTAGTGTTATTGCTAATTATTTTAATGCTAAACATACTGAATTTGGGAAGGTTCAGGCAGTACACTGAATCCTAGTCATTGTTACCCACAAGAAATATGTGTTTTCAATTTAATGATCCTGTGCTGAGATTTGACTACCAAGCATTACTTGTATATCAGCTCTATTTATTAAGTCCTGTAGGTTGACTGGAGACTGCTAATCCAATTCCTGATCTACCGCCTCCATTCCAGTTTGGTATTTCTGCTACAACCGACCTCTGGCAAGAGAAGGCAGCGCCAACTCCTCCAATTAGAATTTTTTTTGCCCGAATGATGTCATTAATTTAGGCCCTCTTGGTTATGCTCTTAAATATTCTATTGTATTAAATATTTTTGCAGGCTCATCTTTTCCAGAACCTGCATGGCACTTCACATATGAACTCTCTACTACAACAGTGTGCCTACATCACCTTCCTAGAACATGACAGCGACCATGATTTCAGAAGATACTTCCATCGCCTGGACTAGTTATGAGTTTTAATTTTCTGCACATTAGTCTTCTACTTTGACTATGACTTTTTCCTAAGCTCTCTTATCCCCACAGGTCTAGGTCCGTTGATCATCAATAATTACATTTTTGTCTTGTTTATCAGACTTCACAAGCCAGAAGGGGGGTATACGATAAGAATAAAGATCTGGGTGCTGATGATTATGCAACCCCTAATTCCTTGAGCATGAGAGACTTGGCCCATAGAAAGTATACCCAGACAGAGTTGAAGCTGTGACCTCTACTACAGCCAAGCCTGAGAACTATACATCTTGATTTCAGCCAAGCCAATCAGGAGATAATTAATTTGAGATTCATAGTTGCTATTTATGGGCATTATGTACTCGTATTTTGATTTATTTTTAGTCTAGCATTAACCCTGTCTATTGGAAAGGTTCTATTTTATTTTCTTAGTGCTTCCTTTAGGCTAATTTATGTTGCTAATGACACCGTTTCCATTGTGGAAGGACATTTGTAATTCAACCCTTATTGTTTTTAGATTTAATTTTCTGTGTACTTTCATTTTGTCATAATTAACCTTAAACATGTACTTTAACACCTACCTACCCAATGCACCTTTTGGTTAGTTCTAAGCTCACAACAGTCTGTATTGTTACAAGTGGTATCCAACCCTGCCTTCATACTGACAAGCCAGTTTGCCTTAGTCCAAGTAGTTATTCCCATCACCTCTAGCCCTCTCCAGGAAGAAACTCTATTAGGGTTCCTGGGGGGGGGGGGGTGGGGGGGATGCCAGCTGACTTTAAATCCACAATGATCTATTGGCTGGATTAATTATACCATGTATGCATATATGCAACCTATCCCACTGAATGGTATCCCATATGTTAGCATACACCTTTCTCTCATTGTTCCCCATGTGGTAAATACAAAAGATTCTTTTTAGATTCTTTAATTCAACATGCTATTGTTTAAATTTTAACACTGATTGCTATGGTACCATAGGAGTGATTGAGCTACTCTGGAATGATAGCAATAATGGAGATTTTGCACTTTCAAATTTGCCCGAGGGAGCTAGCATGCTTCCAAACTTGTTAAGTACTTAGACAAGTATTACAAATCCAAATTTCTTCCTTTGAAGATTTATGTACCTACAGAAAATGTTACTACCATGTTACTCTGTGATAGAAGCCCTAACTGTTGCCCTCAGCCTATTCTTAGCTACATCATTGGCAATCTTGAACACAAAGACTCCCCTTAATAATGTTGCGTATACTTATACTCACCGTCCACCTCCCTGATGCTCAGAAAGATCGTCTGGCCATGACGGGTAAGGAGGACTAATTGTCCCAACCTAAGACAGCCTTCGGTCAGGGTACTAGTCTTATTGTTCTGAGGTGTGAACATAAGGCCTAGATGATTGACTTGGCCTACTATAAGTTGTCAAACCATATATTGTTGAAGCCCTTTCCTAAAGGCCTTCAACGGGGGGAGATGTATAAAAATGCTACAGCTATGAGCCTTGGTCCCCTGCCTGGACTTTGGTTCAGGCTCTAAAATGAGGGAAAAGCTTACAGGCCTGTGTGACTCTTGCTTGCTTGAACTCCCAGTGTTGGAGCTCTAAGGAGAACGACAGGAAACACAAAGGTGGGGGTCCAAAGGACAGAGTGACATTGTGGTCGGCCATGGTGTGAGAAAGGAAAGGTGTAGCTAGATGTAGGGTCTTACTTAAGATTTGTGGTCAAGCGAGCTAAAGACGAAAACATGTTTACAAGATAAAAGCTACTCATTAGCATGAGCCAATCAGTGGTAACCATGACATTAGCATAGATCCAATCAGGTATATCTACTGTCATATTATCCATATCCTGAGGGCACCTATAAAAATCAGAGTATTTCCTGGTTTAAGCTAGAGAGAAGGGTTGCCACTCACTCTCTCCAAGGGAAACCAATGTGACCAGCAGGATTGACAAATTACCTAATTGCTTTCCCTTGTAAAACCTTTAATTGGTAAAAGAAATTATAAAAGATTAGGAACTAGCTAACACCTGTTTGCAGCTGGATTATTATATTCCTATAACTAATTGATTGTACATGCCTGTTGTTAATCACCGTTTTGGCTTGTATCTTGGCAAATAAACTCCTCATCCCAAATGATGTTCTGTGGGCTTCACTTAATGATCAAAGGCTGTAAGTATAAATGCTTTTGCTCTATCAGGCTCTCTTTCACTGCATTGTATAACCTGTAGCCTAAATCCAGTTTGTCATAAGGCTGGTATCTTTTCCTTGCCAGTGCGGGTCCCTTAGACCTGATGTCTCTCTCAGTGGCAATTCCTTTTAGAACTTCACAACTTCTTGATTATCCCAGTACTAGTGCTATTTAGAGATGGAGTCAGATTTGAGGTCACTCCAGCCTTCTTGGGGGCTCTCTCTGCCACTGGACAGCTGAGCTCCAGTACCAGACAGAACCTAGGGGTCTCTGAACCCCAAAACAAAACAATAACGATATTGGTTGGTATGAATTTGCCTGATCCAATGGTTTCCCCGGTTTTGGCATGAAAGTAATTAAAGCTAAATTAGAATATAGGGGGAACTGTCCCTCCCCTATCACCTGCTCATAAAATTTTATTAAGGGCTCCACTAGGGCCGGCGCCAACATTCTGTAAAACTCCCCGGTAAATCCGTCTGGCCCTGGCGCAGAATAGGGAGCTAGTTGACATATAATTTCTTGCAATTCTTTCCCTTCTATGGGCTTCATCAACTCTTGTTGATCTTGGCTGGATAATTTCGGCATCCCCACCCTAGTGAGATATGTCTGTAATTCCAAAGGGTCAATTGGTTTCCTAGGTCTATATAATTTGGTACAAAATTTTGTGAATACTTGTGCTGCTACTTCACTTCTATGGTAAGTCTTGCCCTTCTCATCTCTTATTGCCGTAATCACTCTTCTCAACCCCCAGGACTTGACTAGGTGCATTATCATTGATCATGTATGGTCTTCAAATCTTTTCAGCTTATATTTATTATAAAAGGAGGAGCGGGTCTGCCTCTCCTGAAGCAACGTGTTTAACGTAACTTGTATCTCTAACATAGCTTCTCTATTTTCCTTCGTGGGGGCATGATTAAATCTAGTCTTTGCTTTCCTTAATTGTGCCTCTAACTGTAATATTGCTGCCGAATGTTTTTTATGTCTCTTACTTATGTCTGCTATAACCTCCCCCCTCATCACTGCTTTCGCCGCTGACCAATACAGCAGTGGTTGTGATGCGTGAATACTGTTGTGGTGTTTATATTCCTCCCATTTTTCCCCTAGATACTTTTTTAAATCAGTGTTATGTATTAAATATGCAGGGAATCTCCACCCTTCTTCGGACCAGTAGAACTCAGGGACCTCCAGATCAAGCCACAACATTGAATGGTCCGATATCTCCTCCGGGCCGATCTGCACCTCTAGCACCCACGGGAAGGCCCTAGTGTCTAAAAGGATATAGTCTAATCGAGATGAGGTTCCATGCACCCTTGACGTGTGTGTATAATCTCGTTCCCTGGGGTGCACCGCCTGCCAAGTGTCTGTCAAGTGCAGGGATTTTATCAGTGCTGTTATCTCCCGGGCCCCCCATCTATGTGTTATATCCGATCGTGTACAATCCATCTCTGGGTCTGAGACCAAGTTTAGATCCCCCAGTAGTATGAGCTTGAGCGATCTATACGGGATGCACTTTTGCCTTATTTCCCGATAGAATGATGGGTCATAATTATTTGGCCCATAGATGTTCACTAATAAGAATTCCCGATTTTGTATCCATAGGTGGATCGCAACATAGCATCCCTGAGTATCTCCAAATAGCCTTTCTGCCTTTGCTGCTAAATCCTTCCTTATCAAAATAGTGACTCCTCCCCTCCTCTCTGATGACAATGCTGCAATTACCTCTCTCACCCACATCCTCTGTAGTTTTTTATGTTCATCGTCTGATAGGCGTGTCTCTTGGAGGCAAGCAACATCTGCTTTATGTCTTTTTAGCGCTGTTAAGATTTTGTTCCACTTCACCGGAGTGACAATACCCCCCACATTCCATGTGATAATCCGCGTGTGTTTTATCTTATTATAATCATTTTTCTTAAATCTACTTTAATGATACGTCCTATCCCTCTAAGACCAACCAGTTGCCCAGCGGTCCAGTTCTGCCTCGATCTTAGTAACTTGGACCCCCTCCTCTACACTTCCTGTCTCCTGCCATCCGTCCCGCCTAAAACAGCTATTTCTCCAACCTTTCCCTGAGTCCATATACCCCCCTTCCCCCCTTAAACCCCCTTCCTCTTCTCCCGTGTCTCCTCTCTCGCTGCCCGGGAAAGGAAACTCGACCCCCTAGAATGTAAGGCCCCCCCAGGACCTTTCCGTTAATTTTGGTAGACTTATGCATGCCAATACCCTCCAGAACCAATCGCTGCTAGGATGAGTTCCGCCACCACGGCATTCTGCAGCACAGAGCTCTTTTAACTTACTGAAGCAACACAGCTATACTCCTCTTGGTTAAGCTATTAGTCACAACACAAGAGGTACATATATTTAATACATATTTATGTTTATATGTTGTTTTTAGTGTTTGCATATAATTATTACATTTTTACAAAACCCTTTTTTAATATAGTTTGTCACAAATTTGTAACCACATGATGTATTTATTTAATTTTTAAATCCATAATGTAAGACTATCATCCATCCATCATTAGTTGTTGTTTACATTTCCATCTGCTTGTTATTTTATTTCTTTTTATACAATTAGATTAATGCTATAATTGTTTTAAACTTATCAATGTTTATAATACAAAATTCATTTTATGTATGTTACTATTGTTTATTTAATTCATTTAATTTGTCTTGCTTTTGTATGTAGATCCAATAGACCCCTAATGCAGGCCTATGTGCCAAAACACGGCCATGTCGAGTCGTTTTTTAGCTTTTGATATTAGACTTCTTGAGATCTTTTTTGCGCAGTCCTCAGTTTCTTATCCATTTAAATACCAACACATAAATAATTGAAGCATTCTAAGTGGTATGCTCTTTATGAGTCTAAAATAGATTTTAAAGTACTGCTGGAGTGTATAATGCATGCAACATGTGCATCAAATCATTAAAAAGGGAGAAAGTCAAATATTTGTATATACCACCAGGGAGGAATGCCTAGGATGCACACTCCCAATCTAATCCCCCTGTTTACTAAGCCACATGCTAATGCTGTAAGGGTACCTGAACAAGCTACCCAAGATGTAGGTACTTTTGTATTAGATAATCACACAAAAGCAATTTCTCTGGACTTGTTTGCTCAGGGTTATGACGGTACCTAATTGGCCCTTAGTTCTGCTAACTAGCTTTACCAATGAAAGGAACAATACCACAGATGGAATAAATTATTATTATAAATATAAAAAATTATATGTGGCAAATGCAAAAAGCAAGTTAAAAAATTTGTATACTACCAAAAACTCCCTATTATATATAATATAGTAAAGGGGGGGTCCGCTTCCTCTTCTTGGGTGGAGCCCGCAAGCCTGCGGGGCTCCCAGGGTTCTGGGACAGAATGCTGCTGATACTGGGACTGAGGGCCAAAGTATTTTATTATCAAGGCAATTTCATACCAAAAATCATAATATATTCTTCAAAACAAAAGGTACAGCCCTCTTAATACAGTCTTCAAAAAAAAAAAAAAAAAAGGTACAGTCCAGGTCCCAAAATCCTTCAGCAAACGCTCAGCTCCTCAAGACCTCAGGTCTTCTATTAGGGCATTAGCTTTCCCTTCCCCCTCCTTCAGAAGGGTTTAGTAAGAGTTCAGCACACTTCCAATATAGCACAACTGTTCAGAACAAATCTTCATGGACAGTCTTTACACATCAAACCAATACCACAAATCACCTGCCTTTTCACAGCACAGAGGGAACTCTGTAAGGAGCAGGGTTGGCAGTTTGTCCCATCTCTCAGCACCACGCCTGGTGTGGCCTCCTCCACTGCCTTCAAGTGCTGGGCAAGACAACCTTTGATTCTCCCACTCCATGGTAGCTGGCTCCTCTCCCTTATGCAGCTCTAGTGGCAGGCTACTTCCTTCCTCCACATACTCCATGGAATCTCTCTCTCCATTCATCTCCCCTCTCTCCTGGTGTCACGATTGTGCCCATGTTTCAGGCTCTCCTGCATCTCACCACCTGGTGGTTAGACCTGGTGGCTGTGATGGACTGTCTGTTTGCTGTTTCCCATGTTCCAGAAGTCATGCTGGTTCGGTCCGAATTTTCCAGCCTTCCAGACTGTCTTGGGATTTTTGGAACTAAGCAGCACCCTTACCTGGTGACCTCCCTTGTATGTTGCCTTTATTAACCACCTGGAAACTTGCTACTTTGCCTTGGCAACAGAGATCTTGAGTTGTGTTCCTGTCCCTGTTGGTCTGTTGCGGTTCCTGCCCTGAAAGCTTTCTTTGTCAGCGTGACCCTGCTTGTTTTCCTGGATTATTCTACTGATTGCTGCCTACCTTTGACCCTGCTGGTTTCCTGGTTTATTCTACTGTCTGCTGCCTGCCCAAGACCCTGCTTGTTTCCTGGTTTATTCTACTGTCTGCTGCCTGCCCAATGCATTCCACAGCTGGGTGCTCATGTACGAGAAGGTGGTGGCGTGTATCAGCTTGTATTTTAGTCCTTTACAGCTGGGGAAGTGCAGATTGAGAAATTTGCGGGATGATCTTATGGCATTTCTGGGAGGTAGGTCCACGAGGTTTAGCATGTAGATTGGGGCGTCTGCGTGAATGATTTTGTGAACAATCGTGCAGATCTTGAACGCAATGTGTTCCTTGAGTGGGAGCCAGTGAAGTTTCTCTCTTAGGGGTTTTGCACTTTCATATTTAGTTTTTCCAAATATGAGTCTGGTGGTGGTATTCTGGGCTGTTTGGAGTTTTTTGATAGTCTGTTCTTTGCAGCCAGCGTACAGTGCGTTGCAGTAGTCCAGATGACTTATTACCATTGACTGTACCAGGGTACGGAAGATATATCTCGGGAAGAATGGTTTTACTCTTTTGAGTTTCCACATGGAGTAGAACATCTTTTTCGTCATATTCTTCATGTGAGCATCGAGTGTGAGGTTTTGATCAATGGTAACTCCAAGAATTTTCAGATTTTGTGCAACGGGAAGAGAACAGTATGGTGAGGGTTATGGTGGAGTAGTTGTTTGTGTTGTGAGGTGAGTACAAGACATTGTGTTTTTTCTGCGTTGAGTTTTAGCTGGAATGCATGCGCCCAGAGGTGCATGATTTGTAGGCTTTGGTTGCTCTCGTTGGTGATTTCGTTTAGATCATGTTTGAACGGGATGTAGATCGTGACATCGTCTGCATATATGTAAGGGTTGAGGTTGTGATTGGCTAGAAGTTTGGTTAAAGGTATCATCATTAGGTTGAAGAGAGTTGGTGAGAGGGGGGATCCTTGAGGAACTACACATTCAGATATCCATGGGGGTAATATGTCTGCGTTCGTTGTTACTTGGTATGATCTTGTGGTCAGGAATCCTTTGAACCATTTGAGCACTGTACCTCCTACTCCGAAGTATTCTAGTATATGTAGTAGTATTCCATGATTAACCATGTCGAAGGTACTGGACATGTCAAATTGTAGGAGGAGTATGTTGTTACCAGTTGCAATTGCTTGTTTGAATGAGTTCATTGCGGATACTAGTACAGTTTCGGTGCTGTGATTTGACCGAAAACCTGATTGAGACTCATGCAGAATTGAGTGTTTATTTAGGTATTCAGTGAGTTGTTTCGTCACTATGCCCTCCATGAGTTTGGTTATGAGCGGAATAGATGCTACTGGGCGATAATTGGTTAGGTCCATTGTGCTTTTCTTAAACAGAATCGGGCCCAGCACCAACCCCTGAGGTACCCCACTAGTCAATTAACTTTCCTCCGAGCAGATTTTGTTTATCACCACCTTCTACCGCCTGTCGGTCAACCAGTTTCCATTCCAGTTCACTATTTTGGGTCCTAAGTTTAGCCCTCTCAGCGTATTTAGGAGTCTTCTGTGAGGAACTGTATCAAAGGCTTTGCTGAAATCCAAGCAGATTACATCTAGTGCACATCTTTCATCCAGTTCTTTGGTCACCCAGTCAAAGAAGTCAATTAGATTCATCTGAAACGATGGCCACCCCCCCCCCCTCTTCAACCTGTTGCAGGGGAACAGAACACCTCACCCACCCAATGTCTCTTTAATTTCTCATGTTCTTCCTGGGAAAGCCTGGTCTCTTGGAGGCAAGCTATCCCCACCCCATGACGTTTCAAAGCCACCAATATTTTAGTTCTCTTAATGGGGGAGGTGATACCCCCAACGTTCCAAGAAATTATGCGCACTTTACCCAAAGTCATGTTAGCTCTTTGATTGTCTAAGCCACATGATAGCTCTGTCTTCTATCTCCCCAGGGCACCCAGCCTTACCCCGAGGGAGCACGTCCCCCACTGCACACCACAGCACTGACAATGTAGTTTTATACCAGAAAGTCCAGAAATAATAATTCCTGAGTTCGATATCATCATCTTGTGCTCTTTCCCGCCCTATAATCCCCCCTCCACTCTCCCTCTCTCTCCCCTCCCCCCTTCCATTTGAATTCCCCCCTCTCTCCCCCTTAAACCCTCGCAGAAACTGCCCATTAACTATGGGTCCCAGGGGTTTCCTAGTCTCCCGGTCCCCGACTCTTAAGTTCTAAATTAACCAGTACAGTAACCCTGCATCTCTAACAACAGTGCTTAGTGCCACAACTTTAGTCAAGCACATTCATATGTAAAGTAAACCAGTCAATCATTACCAGCAGCATATTTCTCTCAGTTCCAATTGCTGTACATACTTCTTCGCTTCTTCAGGAGTTCCCATAACTTTCCATTGTCCCTGTTCTTTAACTTTTAATACCGCTGGGTGTGCCATCATGAACTGAACGCTCAGCTCATGCAGACGTTTGCAGTGTGGGGTAAACAGCTTCCTCTTTTCTTGTAATGCTGCAGAATAATCTTGAAATATAAGGATTTGATGACCATCAAACTTAGTTTCGTTTCGTTTCTGTCGGTATCCCCGTAAGATCTCCTCTTTATGGATGTAATTGTGGACCTTTAAAATCACAGTTCGCGGGCTGCGTCGGCCATCTTGCTGTCGACCCACGTGGTGAGCCCTCTCCAGACATAAGGGCCCCGCGTGGTCAGACAGTGCGAATTCCTGCGACAGCCATTTCTCGAGCACCAACGACAGTACTGAGGCTCCCACTGATTCTGGTAAGCCTATTATTCTTAAATTTGCCCGACGAGATCTGTTTTCAAGCTCAAGTTTTTCGGCTATAGATCCTGTTTTAGTTTCTAACACTTTCAACTGCTGCAAAGCTGGGGGTAGCGCCTCCTCCATCACCGCAACCCGCTGCTCTATCACTCCGGTTCTCCTCACCGTGTCTGTTAAAAGTTCTTCCAGTGTCGCTAACTGGGCGAAGACTTTATCGAGCTTTGGCTCGATCACTGCTCCTAATGTACTCGCTATTTGATGCAGCTGTTCAGCTGAGAACACCGCGGGGTCAGATTGTGGCGGGCTTTCCTCTGCTCCGCTAGCCGTCTTCGGCTTCTCCTTGTCTTTTCTAGTGCTTTTTGGCGCCATAGTTGTTTTTGAGGCACTTAAAAATTTTTCCATGCGATGCTCTGTCACTATTCCAGTGAGCCAGCGAACTTGTTCCACGGTTTGTAGGGTTTATAGAAGATTAATTCAAGTTGGGGCCCAGGAGAGCTCGGTACCACATCTGCCTTGCCCTAAAGCATCACGTGACCCCCCTGACTTCTGCAAATACAGTGGGGGAAATAAGTATTTGATCCCTTGCTGATTTTGTAAGTTTGCCCACTGACAAAGACATGAGCAGCCCATAATTGAAGGGTAGGTTATTGGTAACAGTGAGAGATAGCACATCACAAATTAAATCCGGAAAATCACATTGTGGAAAGTATATGAATTTATTTGCATTCTGCAGAGGGAAATAAGTATTTAATCCCTCTGGCAAACAAGACCTAATACTTGGTGGCAAAACCCTTGTTGGCAAGCACAGCGGTCAGACATCTTCTGTAGTTGATGATGAGGTTTGCACACATGTCAGGAGGAATTTTGGTCCACTCCTCTTTGCAGATCATCTCTAAATCATTAAGAGTTCTGGGCTGTCGCTTGGCAACTCGCAGCTTCAGCTCCCTCCATAAGTTTTCAATGGGATTAAGGTCTGGTGACTGGCTAGGCCACTCCATGACCCTAATGTGCTTCTTCCTGAGCCACTCCTTTGTTGCCTTGGCTGTATGTTTTGGGTCATTGTCGTGCTGGAAGACCCAGCCACGACCCATTTTTAAGGCCCTGGCGGAGGGAAGGAGGTTGTCACTCAGAATTGTACGGTACATGGCCCCATCCATTCTCCCATTGATGCGGTGAAGTAGTCCTGTGCCCTTAGCAGAGAAACACCCCCAAAACATAACATTTCCACCTCCATGCTTGACAGTGGGGACGGTGTTCTTTGGGTCATAGGCAGCATTTCTCTTCCTCCAAACACGGCGAGTTGAGTTCATGCCAAAGAGCTCAATTTTTGTCTCATCTGACCACAGCACCTTCTCCCAATCACTCTCGGCATCATCCAGGTGTTCACTGGCAAACTTCAGACGGGCCGTCACATGTGCCTTCCGGAGCAGGGGGACCTTGCGGGCACTGCAGGATTGCAATCCGTTATGTCGTAATGTGTTACCAATGGTTTTCGTGGTGACAGTGGTCCCAGCTGCCTTGAGATCATTGACAAGTTCCCCCCTTGTAGTTGTAGGCTGATTTCTAACCTTCCTCATGATCAAGGATACCCCACGAGGTGAGATTTTGCGTGGAGCCCCAGATCTTTGTCGATTGACAGTCATTTTGTACTTCTTCCATTTTCTTACTATGGCACCAACAGTTGTCTCCTTCTCGCCCAGCGTCTTACTGATGGTTTTGTAGCCCATTCCAGCCTTGTGCAGGTGTATGATCTTGTCCCTGACATCCTTAGACAGCTCCTTGCTCTTGGCCATTTTGTAGAGGTTAGAGTCTGACTGATTCACTGAGTCTGTGGACAGGTGTCTTTCATACAGGTGACCATTGCCGACAGCTGTCTGTCATGCAGGTAACGAGTTGATTTGGAGCATCTACCTGGTCTGTAGGGGCCAGATCTCTTACTGGTTGGTGGGGGATCAAATACTTATTTCCCTCTGCAGAATGCAAATAAATTCATATACTTTCCACAATGTGATTTTCCGGATTTAATTTGTGATGTGCTATCTCTCACTGTTACCAATAACCTACCCTTCAATTATGGGCTGCTCATGTCTTTGTCAGTGGGCAAACTTACAAAATCAGCAAGGGATCAAATACTTATTTCCCCCACTGTATATAGATCCATTCTTACATGTTTCCCATACAAATGCTGCTTCTGCCTCATAACCTAACATTATTGCACGTGGAACGTTTGTGAAATTGTGTTCAAAATACCTTATACTAAGTGCAGCTCCAGGACATTAGGGAATATCCAACAACATATTTCCCTTCCTGGATCACATTTCTTCCTATTGTATGGTAAGTGTCTATGTGCAGGTTTCTCAGTAACTTCAATAGCAATAGGGCAATTCCACAAACATGTGGGTGAAGCATATAAAGGGTTCATCTCTAATTCTGGTAAATCTAAATCTGCTAGTGTAGTATACTGGTGTAGGTTGTATATGTTCCTGTGCGCACTAACTTGTGTATTAACGACAGTTTGTTCAGTAGGTTGCAGTGTTTCAATTACTGAAGGCTCAATGTTCTTTTGTTTGGTAATATTAAACAACAACCTTATCTTATTGTTAAAGGAATGTTGAAATTTCTTTGATAATCCTCACTGTAATGTTTTCTATGTTCTGTATATAGTGTATGTTTCTCAGATATGTGTGGTTGTACCTCATTCACTGTGCATCTTGTACAGAAATTATTTATAGAACTACACTTTACAGGAACTCATTCTTGCATCTTCTATCTCAAAAACAAAATGACAATCCCCTGCTTCTTAACTACCTCAACTATAGATCTAGGAACTACCACTTCATATGGTTCTGGGGCAATGAGTGTATGTGGGTAATAATCTTTTTATTGTATTGGCTCAGTTGTGTCTCTTTTCCTAGCTTCTAATCACCAATGACAAAGTGTAGGTATCTCTCTTTTTACTGGTGACTTAAATGTAGCACCTCTCTTGTTTGGCCTAACTAATGTGTAAAGAACTCTCTTACCTGTAAAATGTGTATGATCTGATGTGAGCCAAACTAAATCTAATGTACAAATGTGAACATAAAAACTTTTATAATCAAATTCACGCTGCTCATACACATAAATTATCAAGGCAGTAGTTTAATTTCCAACATTAACGTCCAAATCACAATAGTGTTTCTTACTCCAGGGTTCAGCTTTCTCAGCAAGGCATCTCCAAACCTCGAGTATCTTTTTTTTTTTTCTCAAAGTCACTGTCCGGGAAACATCTGTATACCACTGGAATAAGATATTTGCTGTTGGCTGGTTTGGCAAAGTCTCTATTCTATTACTATAATCTTGGAAAGTTCTCCGTATGTATCTTTCTTCTTCCTGTGGAACAGATGCCAACCTTACTGATCTGGGCAGAGGGAAGAAGGTGAAGTCTGCTGGAAGAGAAGCATCTCCTCTTTGTCCTCTTAACAATAAACTCTGCACAACTTGTGTAGTCTAGTGGGTGTCAAAATATTTCATAATTTTGACTTCAAAGGTCTTACATTCCTGGATTGTCTTAAAATTTCCTTTTAGTATTCTTACCATAAGATCATTGGTGTAGTTTTCTGGTTTTGTGAAATGCTGTCCACAGAAGTGGCATCCTGATTGGCATTGGAATGTTTAATATTGTATCTATGTAAATTGAGCCTCGTCTGTAGCATCTGGCTTGTTTCTCTAATATAGCACCCTTTTTCACACTTTTTGCACTGAATGATATATACCACATTTGAGGATGAGCATGTAAATGATCCCTTTATGCTGAATGTTTTTCCCATGTGAGCGATTGTAGGATCCTGTGAGATTTGTTGGCACAGTTTGCAGCTATGCATTTTGCAGGGGCAGGGATGTGCCATTATCTTATTTTTGAGCTTGTATTGGGAGTTTGCTTTTCACTGGTGGGGCTGAGAATATCTCTTTCAGTAATTCATCCTCCTGGAGTAGTAGCTGTAGATCTTTAATGATTCTTCTCAATTTTTCTAGCTCTGGATTGTCACTACAAGAGGGATTCTCTCATTGGCTTTCTTCTATTTGTACTGCAGTAAGTTTTCTCTAGGTATTTGAATGGAAGAAGCAATATGATTGGAGATTATTTTGGGGTTGTAGCCTTTTTGTTTGAAGGAATTAGTCAGGATTTTGAGGTGTTTATCTCTGTCTCTTGGGTCAGAGCAGATACGGTGGTATCGTGTGGCTTGGCTGTGTATACTGGAATTTTTTGTATGTGAAGGGTGAAAGCTGGAGTTGTAGGGGTAACTGCATCTGTCTGTAGGTTTCCTATGTATTGATGTTTATATATAGCCATTGCTGATGGAAACTGTGGTGTCTAGAAAGCTTTTTCTGGGGAGTAGTCAATTTTCAATTTGACTGTAGGATGGTATCTTCTATGTCTCCATTGCTTGAGTTTTCACTTGAATTTTAGGGGTTTATCTTTAAAACAAAAAGCATCCCAATGGCAAGAGTGTTGGCCCCTTATCGGGTGGTTAGGATTTATAAGGACAGGTGCACTCAATGATATCATTCAGGTCTGCACCTTATGAAACAGCAGGCTAGACATTATGAGAAGTTGCAAATTGCTTCGAGTGCAATATAATGTGGTTGTACAGAAGGTAAAAAAGGCCTATTTTAGTGATCTTATTTTTCAGGACGTGTGGCCTGCATGTTTGCTATTGTACAGGAGTTGAGTGATGGCCTGACTTTAGTTCAGGTACCTAAACTTCTGGCTTATTTTTTTGTGAATAAGTGAATGATTTATGAGGTATAGTGGGTACTTTGGGTTTGGATAATGGTCCTGCTGGAGGTTTAGGTACTTGAGACACATACTGTGGAGGAGTTTGGTTGGAGTGTGTTCGCTCCATTGTCTTTGGGACTATTTGAAAAATTGATTGGACAGACCCGTACAACAAACCCAGTTTTGGATCTTGTGCAGCCAAGCTGGTTAACTTGTCATCTTCATGGGTTATTACTTGACACGTTTTCCAAGCTGGAAACTGGGTTTGTGAGCCCTTGGGCCACTGCTGAGGAGTGGCAGTGGCAGGCAAAACCACCCCACACTGGAGACTAGGCAGAACAGGACTGGAACCCCGGACTGGGGTTGCAGCAGAGGCAAAACCAGCTGGAACAGGCAGAGCAGGAACCCTAGTCTTCACCTGCGCTTTTCCCCAGGAGTTGAGCCCTTGGATGCAGACGGCCGGCATGGCTTTGCAAGGCAGGGCAGGGGCAGGATACCAACAGGCAACACACAACAGAGTAGAACTGAAAGCTGCCAGGCAGCCACTAAACAAGAAACACAGAGAACCCAGAACTAGACACAGAAAACAACTAAGAATCAGGACTAGGACAGTACAAGCAAGGCAACACCAAGACTAAACAGAAACAGGCAAGGAACTAGAACAAGGAATCAAACTCAGGCTGAAGTGCAAAAAGCACCCACATACCAGGGCCTAAGACGATGCAAAGGCAAAGCAGAAAGGTTTCAAACCGGCTAATAAGCCCAGCAGCAGCTGAGACTCACTGCAGCAATCACCAGGCAACTAAGGGTGCTGTGCAGGTTCAAACAAAACAAGCAGGACTGGCAGCCCGGAAGATCCGGACCGGACTGGGCTGAAATCTGGAACGGGTGACAGCACACAGACAATCTAATGCAGCCAGCACACAGAGATAGAGACAGAACTAACTCACAAAGAACAGACAGAAGCCAGCTCAGAAGCTGACCACAGGAAATGAGGTGAGTCGGAGAGGGGTCATGGCCACAGACGTGACAGTACCTCCCCCTCCAGTGTCCCCACGGGAGCTTTCAGGTTTCCATGGGTAACAATGGTGAAACCTACGGAGGAGCTTCACAACTGGACCATGGTTAGCTGGACTGGAGCTTGAACTCGGCTGGGACTGAGCAACTTGGCTGGAGCTGGAACTCAGCTTCTTGGCTGGAGCAGGAACTTGGCTTGGACTCCGCAGCTCGGCTGGAGCTGGAACTCGGCTCGGACTCCGCATCTTGGCTGGAGTTCAAACTCAGAGTGGACTCAGCATCATCTTGGCTGGCACTCAAACTCGGCAAAGGCTCGGCTAGGAGTGCCACTTGAACCAGAATCGAAGGCTCAGTAAGAAGCACCACTCGAACTGGACTCAGAGGCTTGACTGGAAGTGTCACTTGGACTGGCATCGGAGGCTCGGTTCAAAGTGCGACTCGGACTGGCCTCCGAGGCTTGAGTGGGAGCGTCACTTGACCGAGGATTGGAGGCTCAGTTCGAAGCGCCACCTGAACTGGAATCGGAGGCTCAGTTAGCAGCGTCACTCGGACTGGATTCCGAGGCTTGAGTGGAAGCACCACTTGAACTGGGATAGGAAGCTCGGCTAGAAGTGTCCCGTGGACTGGACTCCGAGGCTTGAGTAGGAGCACCACTTGAACAGGACTCAGGGCTTGACTGGAACTGGAACTCAGCATGGACTCAGCGGCTTGGCCAGAGCTGGAACTCGGCTTGGACTCCGGAGCAATTCGGCTGAGAGCGTCCCTTGGGATGGACTAATGGTACGCCTGGACCTTGGGATTCACAGTACACTTTCTTTTGATGGCAGCTTCCCGAGAATCCCGCAGAGCAGGGTCGGAGACAAGTTGGTGGCAATACTCCCAGAGCGAGGTCCTAGGATCAATGACCGAAACTAGGTTTTCCATGAGCCCAAGCTGCCTGACATGCTTCCTCTCTGCTGAAGCTTCAGGCAGCCCATTCAAGAGTGGATCAGACAAAAGTTTTCCACGATACTCCTCCAGGGTCATGAGAAGATCAGGAACAATAATAACACCAGACCCGAACTACACAAGGGAAACAAGAGCAGAGGTTCTAGGCCGGAGGCCCAGCAGGAAGGGTGATCTTGCCGAGCTCATGGCCTTTGCATTCTGACACATTTTCCAAGCTGGAAACTGGGTTTGTGAGCCCTTGGGCCACTGCTGAGGAGCGGCAGTGGCAGGCAAAACCACCCCACACCGGAGACTAGGCAGAACAGGACTGGAACCCCGGACTGGGGTTGCAGCAGAGGCAAAACCAGCTGGAACAGGCAGAGCAGGAACTCTAGTCTTCACCTGCGCTTAGCCGCTTTTCCCCAGGAGTTGAGCCCCTGGGTGCAGGCAGGGCAGGGCAGGGGCAGGATACCAACAGGCAACACACAACAGAGTAGAACTAAAATCTGCCAGTGCAGCCACTAAACAAGAAACACAAACACTGACAAACAAAAGACAGAACTGAAAGCTGCCAGGCAGCCACTAAACAAGAAACACAGAGAACCCAGAACTAGACACAGAAAACAACTAAGAATCAGGACTAGCACAGTACAAGCAAGGCAACACCAAGACTAAACAGAAACAGGCAAGGAACTAGAACAAGGAATCAAACTCAGGCTGAAGTGCAACAAGCACCCCACATACCAGGGCCTAAGTCGATGCAAAGGCAAAGCAGAAAGGTTTCAAAATGGCTAATAAGCCCAGCAGCAGCTGAGACTCAGATGCAGTAATCACCAGGCAACTAAGGGTGCTGTGCAGGTTCAAACAAAACAAGCAGGACTGGCAGCCCGGAAGATCCGGACCAGACTAGGCTGAAATCTGGAACGGGTGACAGCACACAGACAATCTAATGCAGCCAGCACACAGAGACAGAAACAGAACTAACTCACAAAGAACAGACAGAAGCCAGCTCAGAAGCTGACAGCAGGAAATGAGGTGACTCTGAGAGGGGTCACAGCCACAGACGTGACATTACTCCTGTTGTTGGCTATGTTTGATCAAAGTATGAATGAATGTATGATTGGAAACATGCTATGGTTTGCCCTATTTTAACAAGTAAATCTTTAGATCCTTCAGAGGTTGAACATTATAGGACGATTGCTACTCTGAATTTGTTGGAGAATTAGTGGTTTAATTAACAGATTATCTGGAAAATCATGCTGTATTGCATCCCAGGCAAGCTGCTTTCCATAAATGGCGTAGTACAGAAACTAATTTAGTTGTTTTGTTGAGTCAATTGATGCAGGGGATATTGTTTTGGTATTGTTGTTGTATTTAGCATCGGCTGTTGATGTTATTGATCATTCCTTGTTGTTGGCTTGGTTACAGATGATAGGGTTGGATGGTGTAGGTCTGGCTTGTTCAGTAACATTGGATTCAGAGAGTTCATTCCTCATGCTTTTTACTTGTGGAGTGCCCTAGGGGTCATCTTTGTCTCCCATTCTTTTAAATATTTTTATCTGTCCTTTGGTGGACTTGATTGACCATCATGGCATAAGTCTCTATGTCTATACCAATATCATCTTGTTGGTGGCACAGGTTTCACCTGGAGCCATCAATTTGGCCCCTGTTCAAGATTGTTAATAAGAGATTGGTTATTGGTTAGAGAGTAATAGATTGGTTTTGAATGTGAAGACGACAGTGGCCTGCTGGGTAACAGGTGGGCAGGAGAGCCCGGGTACCACAGTGCAGCTGGTTAGGGAAATCTTGCAAATAGTTGATGAAGTTAAATATTTAGGAGTTTGGCTGGACTATTGATTGGACTACTCAGGACAGATTAGTGGATTATGGTTTTATGGCATTGCATAAATTATGTGCAATATGAGGGTACATGGATGAGAAGGCCTTTTACTGTCTGTTTTATGCCTTGTTTATGTCACAATTAGATTAAGTGAATGCAGTGTTAGTTGGACTGCCTCAGTACTGTCTAAGAAAACTCCAGACATTGCAAAATCTTGCAATTCAGATGCTAGGTAGATCAACTAGTCAGGATCATGTGACTCCAGGTTATGTTCAATACCGTTGGTTACCAGTATATTATAGATTACAATTTAAAATTTTAGTTTTGACTCATAAGGCATATCATGATCATGTGTCATTGTCACTTGTGTCACTAATACAAGCTTATGCCCCAAGCAGGGAATAGCATTCTGGGGAGTCTTTTAGTGGTTCCTAGGGTTAAGGAAGCTTGGTTTAGCATTACACATAAGCGGGTTTTCTTTGTAGTTGGAATAAGATTCCTCTTGCTTTGAAGATGGAATTATCTTATAGTGTTTTAAGCATTTGTAGAAAGCATATTTGTTTTCTACTGTGTTCCCGGGATGTTAGTTTGGGGGATTAGCTGATTTTGCCATGGTTTTTTCTGTGGGCTGTTTTTTTAAATATACTTTTATTGTAAACCACTTTGATATAGTTCTATGTAATGCAGTATATTAAATGTAATAAAACTTTAAGTGCATTTTGCAGAAATTAGAGGCCGAGTGAAACTGCTTTTTCCAGTTTTGGCTGAAACCGAAACTGCTACTGTCTAAATGCTTTTGGCTGAAACCAAAACTGTGTGAGGAACTTATTGCCTGGTTTTGGCCAAAACAAAACACTAAATATTGGTTGTGTGAATGTGAAACAATGAGGCCCACTAGAAATTGACAGAGCTTGCAGTTGGCAGCCCTCTGCTAAACCCCACTGCAAACACAGGCTGACGAATGGGAGAGCCATTTTAGCAAGGACTTCTCAACAAGTCTGGCATATTTAGGTTCCCAAGTAAATGTAGATGTAGTTAAATATCCTCTGCAACAGGAACTTTGTGAGAATGTGCAAAAAGAAAATCATGATTACCATCTTTTTACGTTTACCCAAACTGTGCACAAAGAACAACAGAAAGCAGCATTAAGATGGTTCCCATTTTGTATTTATTTATAAATCTGATTAAGACAAGCATGATATATATCTTACTAAAACAGAGTTAAGCAGTCCAGACACTGGTCTACACTGGGGACATACCTTCATGATGCACAATCTAGAATTAAAAAAGCACACTGATGCTACTGAGTACAGGACTATATGCTCTGAAAAATTGCAATCAAGAGTAATACATTTCTCAAATTATTTTCTAATATATAAACTTCATTCATTATAATATCATTTCCCTACTAGCACTATAAGCTGGCAGTACTTGTCTTGAAATCATTGCAGGTTCCCTTTCTCATAGAATCTAGCTTCTACATGCCACAAATTGATTAAAATGTGTAGCGTTTTCATCATATCAGTGGTGTAGCCACAGGTGGGCCTGGATGGGCCGGGGCCCACCCACTTAGGGCTCTGGCCCATCCAACAGTACCACATGGTAATGAAAATGCTGCTCTCCACAATACTGGCACCTTCGCATGCTCAGTTTTCAGCGCATGCCTGCTGCACACTACCAAGGTGGAGACTGGAGAGAAGCATTTTCCCACCAGAGATATTTTTTTGATGTGGGGGTGGGGGAGAGAACATTTGGTGCCCACCCACTTCTTGCCTAGGCCCACCCAAAATCTGCTGTCTGGCCACGCCCCTGCATCATATCCAAGAGAGCCTGGAAATTCTTTAGAATCACTCAAATAGTATCCAAGCCAGAATATAGAGACTACATTTTACCTCCAGGCAAAATAGCCTCCACACATATGGACTTTAGCAGTCTCACAAAAGTGCCACTAGAGGTCATGTCAGCCATTTTGAGAACACAGCCAGCATGGGCAGGAGCAACTGGGGATTGTTCCTGCACTGACTACACCCCTAGTCTGCCAGGGATTGTAAAATAGGCACAAGGGGGGGGTACCTACATGTGGGCAGGGGGAGAGGGAACTCCTGTTCGGAGAGGAGGAAGGGGCACAAATAGGACAAAGCACAAATTTTCAACTTCCACCAAAAATACATGCTCAGTTTGGGCCCCTAGGGTTACCATATGGCTCCAGAAAAAGGACTTTGGGCTGAAACCGAAACTATGGCTGTATCCTTTCGGCCAAAACTGTGCAGAAAAAGGATTTGGGGTCTGTTTTGGTACCATAACTGAAACCAGTCGGCCTCTAGCAGAAATGGACATCCTCTGAGCCTCCAGCCTATTGGCATTGGCTGAACCAGCATAGGGTTACCATACATCCATTTTTTTACCCAGACATTCCTCTTTTTGAGGACACGGCCGGGCATTCAGGTGGATTTTGCTAGCCTGCTCATTTGTCCGGATTTGCAGACAAACGGGCAGGTGGGCCTCAGAGTGTCATATCCTCCCCTCCCCTCCTTTACCTTATTGTAGTCCCCTGGTAGTCTAATGACCTCTTCAGGGTTGACTGTCTTGCTCCCGGCGCCACTTCAAAATGGGTGCTGAGAGTTCAAGCAGCAGCCTCACAAGACTTCTGCAGTTCGGAGTTTATGACGAGCTTTGCAAGAGCTTTGTGGCGCACGACACAAGCTCTACTGCGCATGCGTAAGTGCCTTCCAGCTCGCCGTGCAAGCACGGTTACCACAGTTAAATAAAAATAAAGAAAAGGAGACAACTCCAAGGGGAGGAAGGTGAGTTTTTGAGAATATAAGGCCTACTGTCCTCAGAGAATACCTGCTATAGATAAATATCTTTGCTTTCTCTGAGGACACACAGGCCATAATTCTCACAAGTGGAGTATCCCTAGCATCCAGGCTCAACAAAAAGAACAAACATAGGTCAACTGGGCCTCGCAACGGCAAGGACATAACTCAGATTAACCTGAAACTATATACAAAGTGAGTGAGAGTGCAGCCTGGAACAGTATAAAACAGGCCTGGGGGGTGGGGGTGGGGTGGAGATGGATTCTAAACCCCAAACAGATACTGCGACACTGTCTGCCTGAACTGACAGTCACGATGTGAATGTGTGGACAGAAGACCACGTCGCAGCTTTAAAATTTTCTTCAATGGAGGTTGACTGCAAGTGGCCATCTAGTTAGAGATTGTTCATTTCCCGATGGCAGCCCCCATCCTGTTGGTGTCAAAAGAAACAAAAGGTTGGGCGGACTGTCTGTGGGGGCCTAGTCCGCTCCATGTAATAGGCCAATGCTTGCTTGCAGTCCAAGCTGTGCAAAGTGCTCTCACCAAGATGGGCATGAGGGCATGAGGACAGGTAAAGAATGTTGGCAAGATAATTGACTAGTTCAGATGAAGCTACGACACAACCTTTGGCATGAACTTATGGTGCATGCGGAGGACTACTGTGTTGTGATGAAACTCAGTATAAGGTGCATCCACTACTAGGGCCTGAAGCTCACTGACTCTAAGAGCTGACCTTCCAGGTCAAGTAGTTCAGATGACAGGAATTCAGTGGTTCGAAACTAGCTCTCATCAGCTGGGTGAATACAACATTAAAGTCCCATGACACAGGTAGAGGTTTGACAGGGGGCTTTGACAAAAGCAAACCTCTCATGAAGCAAACAACTAGAGGCTGGGCAGAGATGGGCTTACTCTCTACCTGTTGATGATAACCACTAATTGCACTGAGGTGAACCCTTACAGAGTTGGTCTTGAGACCAGACTCGCATAGGTGTAGAAGGTATTCAAGCAGGGTCTGTGTAGGGCAAGAAAGGGGTTCTAGGGTCCTCTCCTCACACCCAATGGCAAACCTCCATTTGAAAGAGCAACACATCTTAGTGAAATATTTCCTGGAAGCCTGCAAGACCCAGGAGGGGGCTCTGAAAGATCCAAGGAAGCAAATTCTAGGCTCTCAACATTCAGGCTCTGAGGGCCAGATACTGAAGGTTGGGATGCAGAAGAGATCCTTTGTTCTACGTGATGAGGGTCAGAAAACACTCCAGTTTCTACGGTTCTTCGGTGGACAACTCCAGAAGATGGAACCAGATCTGCTGAGGCCAGTAAGGCACGATCAGAATCATGGTCTTGCTTGAGTTTCAGCAAAGTCTTCCCCATGACAGGAATGGGAGGATATGAATACAGAAGGTCTGTCTCCAAGTGGAGGAAGGGATCTGATGCTAGTAAGTCAAGAGCCTGAAGCCTGGAACAGAACTGAGGGACTTTGTGATTCATGTGAGTAGCAAAGAGGTCCACTGAGGAAGTGCCCAATGCTTGGAAGATCTCTCAGGCAATGCCCATGTTGAGAGATCACTGGTGCAATTGCATAACCCTGCTCAGTCTGTCAGGCTGTTGTTTTTGCCCACCAGATAAGTGGCACGAAGGTATATGCCATGCTGGCAAGCCCAACGCCACATCCGGATGGCCTCCTGACACAGAGGGTGAGATCCGGTGCCCCCCTGATTTTTGGTGTAATACATGGCAACCTGATTGTCCATTTGAATGAGCACAATTTGGTGAGAGTCAATCTCTGAAAGCCTTTAGAGCATTCCAGATCACCCAAAGCTCCAGGAGATTGATCTGAAGATCCATTCCTGATCCACCACAACAGAGAGAAAGCAAGCTCTGGGGACCATCGGATGACATCTTTTAGATCTCTCATGGCTTGGCACCACTGAGAGGCCAAGGTCCATTGGGCAGATCTCATGTGAAGGCATGTCATGGGAGTCGCATAAACCATGAAGGCCATGTGGCCCAATAACCTCAACATCTGCTGAGCTGTGACCTGCTGTGAGGCTCAAACCTGAGAAGACAGTGCGATTAGGGTGTCTCGGCCCTGGGAGAAAAGCACAAACCTTCTGCCTATCTAACAGGGCTCCAATGAATTCCAATTGCTGGGCAGGGTGAATATGGGACTTGGGGTAGTTTAGAATGAACCCTAGCAGCTCTAGCACCCGAATAGTCCTCTGCATGGACTCCCAAGCACCGTCCTCTGAAGTGCTCTTCACCAGACAATCGTTGAGGTAAGGGAACACATGCACCTCCAGCCTGCATAGTGATGCTGCGACTACTGTTAGGCATTTGGTAAAGACCCTGGCCAAAGGGCAACACGCGATACTGGAAGTGCCGTGTTCCCAGCTGAAACCGAAGATACTTCCGGTGGGCTGGAAGTATCGGGATGTCCTTAAGTCAACAGAGCATAACCAATTGTTTTTCTGAATCATGGGAAGAAGGGTGCCTACAGAAACCATCCTGAACTTTATTATGACTAGGAATTTGTTCTGGGCCCTTAGGTCTACGATGGGATGCACCCCCGTTTTCTTCTGCACAAGCAAGTACCTGGAATAGAATCCCTACCTTTCTTCCCCTGATGGAACAGGCTTGACTGCATGGGCCTTCAGAAGAGCAGAGAGTTCCTTTGCAAGAACCTGCTCATGCTGAGAGCTGAAGTAATGAGCTCTTGATGAGCAATTTGGAGGTTTCCAATGCCAATTTAGGGTGTGTATCTGAGACGGACTATTTGGAGAACCCACTGGTTGGAGGTTATAAGCGGCCACCTTTCATGGAAAAACTTCAGCCTCTCCCCGACCATCAAGTCATCTGGGATGGACACTTTGACAGCAGCTTTGTTCTGCTGGAGCCAGTCAAAAGCTCGTCCCTCGCCTCCGGTGAGGCTTCCTGCACTGACATTGAGGGGGTGCCAGCTTGGGTGGCAGTTGACACTGGGGCCACACGGCGTCAAAGGTTGCACCGCAGACTGAGGTACAAGTGGGGCCGCAATGGGTGGCCGGGCAGGCGCAAGCACCCCCGATGTCAATACATACCATTGCAAGAGGCCATCCAGCAGCTCAGGGAGCAAGGCTTGGATCCGTTCATCGGCTGACACCGGGAAAGGCTGGGAGGTCAGCTCAGAGACAAGCTACAGAACTCATGGGGCTGAGACGGGAGCTGGGTCCTGGATGCTGGGAGATCAACACAGCAGCACCTCTTGGAGCGGGAGCAGTTCTCACGTTGCCTTGGGATCAGGACTGACTCTGGGCAGTCCAAGGGGCCCTGCACAGCAGTTGGTGTTGAGACAGATGGAGACCCACTCAATGCACTACTGCTCGCAGTGTCAATAAGGTCTAGCAGCAGCCATGCAGAGCGGAACAACACTTCCAATGGCAGCGCAGCACGCAACGTTGTTGCCACCTCGCTGCAGATGCTGGCTCCAAAAATCCGTTCACGTTGAGACTCTCTGGCAAACTGGGTCTGCTTCTTTATCCGAAGACGGAGGACACAGTAGTAGGGCTATGGTCGGACCCTAAATACTGGAGACACCAAGAAGGCAAAGAGGGACTTTGAAAAAAAAAGATGGCGTTGGAGGCAAAAACACATAGTAAAAAATTTTTTTAAGTATATTAAAAGCAGGAAGCCAGCAAAAGAATCGGTTGGACCGCTAGATGACCGAGGGGTAAAAGGGGCAATCAGGGAAGACAAAGCCATAGTGGAGAGATTAAATGAATTCTTTGCTTTGGTCTTCACCAAGGAAGATTTGGGAGAGACACCGGTGCCAGAAATGGTATTCAAAGCTGATGAGTCGGAGAAACTGAATGAAATCTCTAAAATCCTGGAGGATGTAATGGGTCAGTTCTACAAATTGTAGCAAATCTCCTGGACCGGATGGTATTCATCCCAGAGTACTGATAGAACTAAAAAATGAACTTGCAGAACTATTGTTAGTAATATGTAATTTCTCCTTAAAATCGAGTGTGGTACCGGAAGATTGGAGGGTGGCCATTGTAATGCCGATTTTTAAAAAGGTTCCAGAGGAGATCCGGGAAATTATAGACCGGTGAGTCTGATGTTAGTGCTGGGCAAAATGATAGAGACCATTATTAAAGTCCATAGACAATTATTACATTGGACTTGGGGAAAATCCACTATTTCTGGGATAAGCAGTATAAAATGTTTTGTACTTTTTTGGGATCTTGCCAGGTATTTGTGACCTGGATTGGCCACTGTTGGAAACAGGATGCTGGGCTTGTAGGACCTTTGGTCTGTCCCTGTATAGCAATACTTTTGTACTTATATCTGATTGCACTGGGTACTGCACTTGAAGCCACTGGGACACAGACGAAAAACCCTCTGCAGCCAAATCAAACAAAGCGATGTTGCCAGAAAAAGAAAGAGAAAAACCTGGTAAAGTCAAGGCCTAAACGTGGCCTAATGAAATGGAAATCAAAGGAAACTTTTAAAACTGGGAAAAAGAAACTAAACCTGTATGGGGAGAGAAAAAAGGGGACCCAAACACGGGCACACCAAAAAAGAAGCGGAAAAAACACACTGAAAGGCAGACCGGACAGAGAACAGTCGTTACCAAAAGCAGCCACTCTTCACCACTGTAGAAAAATAACTACGGTAACTATGCTCTCATGGCAGGCAGGCACTCATGCATGCGCGGTGGAGCGTGTCTCATGCTCCACAAAGCTCTTGTAAAAGTTGTCATAAGCCCCGTACCGGGCAACACGAGACCGTGTTACCCACTTGTGAGAGTTATGGCTTGTTTGTTCTTGGAGTATGTCTCTTCTGGATATATGTTCTGCACACATGCATGCATCTGTATTTACAAATTAGATTGTTAGCCTTCTAAAAGCAGAAATTACGTTTGTATATTCTTAGATTGTAACCCATTAGGGGTAGGTATAATTTTTCATTGTTGCTGATTGTTTCCCATGTCAAACTTAAAGAGAAGCAGAACATAAATGCCATTACATTAAACATGTTTATTTTTTAAAAGGATTACATCTTCACATTGCATATTACCAGAAAGGCCCTATTTAAATTTATAATTTGCACAAAATTATCAGCTCTTTCTTGCAGTTACTTCTGTTTTGTCTACCTCTCAGCCACAACTATTTGAAATTCAACTCGCAGCTAGTGAACAAGTCCTGGGGATCTAAGAGTTAACAGCTGAAGTGAGGTCTGTTATCCTGGACCTGCTGAGATACAGGACTTTAAACCCCTGTAAACAGCTGTAGACTTTACAGGGACTGGGTAAACCAGAATTAAGAAATTTGGAAAACAAAGTAAAATTATTTCATGCACGTTATTCAGAGTTCTGAAAACTGTCCGCCATCAGTGCTGCTAAACAGTACAGATATTTTGGCCATATTGAGAGGTGTTGTTCCTGGGCCATGTTCAGGTGAAGGGACTTTTGAAATTCACCCATGGAAAAAGAAGGTAACAGTGAATTCATATATTTTGTACCTGCAGGAAGTTTCAACACAAAAGTCTTTGCCCTTGCTCCCAATTCCCTACCAAGTAACTTGTCCATGATACAGAACCAGTGGGAGAGGAACCTGAGCTCCTTAAATTTTGCTCACCTGCCTTTCAATTTGCTAACTACAATAATGCAAGTTCATCCCAGAAGAGCTTTCCCTGTGTTTTCAAACAAAAGACACAATTCATTTTCATCCAGATGGATCCTACCAATGTTCCACAGTCTGTCTATATCTGAAAACTAATACTATAAACATTGGTAAGAAGAATATTACACAAGATCAAACAGAAAATGTATTTTATAAGGGTAAGGGCAATGCATTCGATATACTGCCTTTCTGTGGTACAACCAAAGTATGTACACTGCCTTTCTGTGTACAACCAAAGTATATATAGGTACTTTCTCTGTTCCTAGTGGACTCACAATCTGAGTTTTTGGGCCAGGGACAATGGAAGGTTAAATTACTTGCCAAAGGTCACAAGGACTGCAGTGGGACTCAAACTCGATTCCCCTGGTTCTCAGCCAACTGCACAACAAAACACCACAGGCATATTGACTTAAAAAATAACTGAGACTTCCCAAGCCCAAGTGTACTAGTTGCTATATAATGTCACAAGAACAGTCAAACATCTGGGAATGGGTGCTAAGCATTTCGAGCAGCAGCAGTGCCTCATATCTACTTAATTTAACAGAATTCCAGGATACAATAGCTACATGCTGATTCACAAGGATGGGTTTAAAATGGCAGACAACCCCCATTTTTTTTCTTTTACCGTTAAGAACATAAGAGTTGCTATACTGGGACAGACAGAAGATCTACCAAGCCCAGCATTCTGTTTCCAACAGTGGCCAATCCATGTGCTTACTCTGCTACCCATGAGATGCTGCTCCAGAACTGCCCCACATGACCAAATGATCTCCCTCACCCTTCATTTTTCACCATCTTGCCAGAATCATATGCCTGGCCTATCGGCCCTCATAGCCCTCACTAAAAAATATCTCCCTGTACACTCTCAGTACCACCACAGCAGCAGCACCAGTTTTCTCTCCTCCCCCCACCCCACCAACTGACTGAGTGTACCTACACCTTACTGATCTTAGTGGATCCAAATTCAGATGCCCTGCACCACAGTGGATCACCAGAGTCAAGACCAGCCCCAAGCAAGATGCTTTTAAATTAAGATTAAACCCCTTTATCACATAACTTTGTTTTATTTTTAAGTTAA